>NC_045585.1:1894982-2229268 GCF_009819795.1 Aythya fuligula | reverse complement strand
CACTGCCGTCAGCCTGCATTCTGCAAGGTTATGCTCTGTCTTAAATTAACATTGCCTTCTCTTGGTGCCCAGCACTCAGAAATTTCTTATTATCAAAGCGATCACTGCAAGGGTTTTTTTTGCTCATCCATCACGCTGTCACTGCAGCACTTTCCCTTCTGCCATAGTTTCCTTTTTGCTTTATTCTTTTTTTTTTTTCCCCAACACGAGACTTCTTCTGTCATGTTCATTTTTCTGTTGTAATTTGGACATCTCTCCAAGTTTTATGGATTTATTGGGATCCACAGCTTCAAATAAAATTCAGTTTCTGTAAATTGTGGGAGAACAGATTTAGCAGCTGGGTGAAGGTTTGTCTGGTTTTCTTGGAATATATTTTGATTTTTAAGTCAAATTTTGTTTCTGTGAAACACCAATCCATCCTTTAACAACTCTGAAATCTTCTAATCTCTTACAAAATCTCCACGTGAAGGTAAAATTGTTTCAAAATTACTCAAAAGAGAAAAGCCCCCATTTCTGCTCTGGAGAAGGGTATTGTATTCCCTAACCTTTCAAAAACTTGCATGCATCTTGCTTTGTATTTATTTATCAGCAGGTTTTCTGGTCTTATTTCTAATGTGTCATGTTGGTTCTTCTCAGAGGAGAAGAAAATTATCCTGGACTTTTTCTGTTTGATCTCTTGTCACTGGGATGGTTCAATGATGTCCTGCTTCAGCCCTTTTCTGATGGGAGCTGCAGTGGAGTCTCACAGACTCACTTATTTTGAGGCAAGTCTGGGCACAATTCGGTGTGTTTAAGAATATCCATTTGGCAGTGGTGCTGTTTGGAAGAAGAGGAGAGGTAAGACTGGGTGGTGAATTGAGGCACAAAGAAACCTGAGGAAAGCTCGCAGTGCATAAATCTTGCTAAACCCATGGGCTGCATTTCAGTCATCTCTGTATAAAGCACAGAGTCGTAATGGAAACTGCAACAAATCCTTTCTAATAATAGCCATTCCCCAAAGAAGCCACTGCCTTTCTCTGCTGATGCGCTCTGGTGCTTAGTGCTGAGGAGCTGCCTCACTAATCAGGATGAGCTGGGTATGTAGAGTGAATATAGTTTGGTTCCGGATCCATTGTGAAAGTATAATAATGAGGGAGGAGAGAAAGGAAACACGGATTTAAAAATAAATGAATAAAAGGGGAGTGAAGGTAGGTTGCATTTGAGAACGGGATCATCTTTCAGCTGAGCTTTCGATGCCTTAGGGGGGAAAATGGAGCAGGGAAAAAGAGGTTGCGGTGAGGATACAGTAAACGAAATTTTGTACAGCTAAAGGAGCAGGAGAGATTTATAATGGCAATAGATCAGCTGAAGCTGTGTTGGGAAGGTGGAGGCTGACGTGCTGAGCTCCTACCGCTGCTTTCATTGCCGACCAGCCTGGAGATGCATGCTCCCTCATCAGCAAGGGTCACGCAGCTGGGAAATTATATATCCATAGGTTTGGGTTAACATGCTGGCGAGGCTGATAGCCCTGTCGGTGCAGCTCTGCGGCAGTCCATGGCACTACCTCAGTACCTGGAAATGGTGGGCACAGCAAGCTGATGGATCCATGAGGTCCAGCTGCTCGCCGTGTTATGCTGCATGACACCGCTGCCAAGTATTGCCTCCCTGGGGCAGCACTCTTGCAGAGCTGGGGCCCAAAGCACTTGTGGGTTGGCTTTATCTAAGGCCTGGCTGAAATTAATGGCATTCCTCAAAGCAAAACACGTGTGCAGGAGCCTTGTAGATTAGAAACCTGCATGTTGGTGGTAATGTTTATGCATTTCCCGTCCCTCGAACCATGTAGTTTATAGTCAGTCATTAAGAAAATGGTAGGTAAAGTAATGCCCGAGGCTGTATGTATTTGTCCACTGCCCCCCATGCTGTATTAAGCTTATTTTAACAAATACATTATTGCTAGAGTCTGCAATACTTTTTTTTTTTTTTTTTAAACTTCGAGAGCCCTGAGGTTTAGCAATAGCTCTGTTGATTAACCTAATTAGTCATACATGTTCAGATTCAATTTTGCTGTTTGCTTCAAATGGAGAAGGATTTCTCTCCCCAAACCTTACTTTTTCAAACTGTCTGCAAAACTGTCTGGTTGCTGACACTTCCTCTAGCAGAAAGACTCAAGCTGCCCAGTTACGCACACTGAAATTATGATGACTTTATTTAGCTGTGTGGTCCCCATCCTGGTGAGTATGCACCGATACAGCTCCTTTTTGGGGGAGTTTTCTGCTGCTGAGGATCTCATTTTTTGCCTGCCTAGTATGCGTGCATCAGATGTTTTGGTTTGTGCAGGACTCTGGGGGGCACGAGACTTCCAAGCTGTGTATTTCATGCTGTGCAAACATGCACAGGACAAACATAGCACATGGAAGCTCGAAACATAAATGTTTAAAGGAAACCTTATACACCTGATCAGCAAGGAATACAAGTGTATATTTAATTCTCACCGAAGCTCATCTTGAGCAATATATCCAAGTATTTTGCAGGCAGAAGGCCAATGAAACTCAGCTACTTTGCACCATATGAGAAGCTGCACTGTAATCATGGGAGATGCAGCCCTCAGCACCTGCACTAACTGGATGGTTTGCTGCAGAAAACCAGTGTGGGTTTTGTTCACATGAAGTTCAACAAACAAATAGCAAAATGGTAGGAGAAAAGAATCAAGGAGAGCTACCACCAACAGTAAGGCAACTATTAGGGTTGCAGGGGAAAAAATAAGCTGTCTAGCAACTTTATTATTGCCATTGATCACATTTATGAAGATGACAAAGTTTCAAACTGTTATAATACAAAAAAGGCCATTACAGCAATGCAAAATGGTCTATCACATACTGCGTGTGACAACTTTATTACTGCAATGGACTAATATTGCAGGGGGGAAATACAGTACCTGTAGGTTACTTTGAAACAAAACATAGCAGTCAACATGTTACTATATAAAATTTATTTTTATGAGCCTCAATAATAGCCTCAATAATCATAGTGAGTAGTTACCAAAAATATACAGACAAAAGGGAATAAAGTGAGATGTCCTAGCTGAACAGCTCCTTTTTGTTTCATCTCTTCATCATTGTGTACCCGTGTTAGCACTTGAGTTGATAAGGACAGCACCGGCTAATGTTGATGAAAAGATACCTATTACCTTTAGAGGCTCCTGGATTAACACCAAATTTAGTAAAACTTTCAACCTGAGCCTGGCTGCTAAGTTGGAAGGTGAAAGCATCTTGCTTTCCACGGGCGTTTTCTAGAACATAAGGTCTAGGATGTTTCCCATTCAGCATTTCTACAGGTTTGAAGACTACTAGAACTTGGGAAGGTAAAAATATACTATTATACAGAAATGATATTTCAGACGTCAGTATGTAATGATATACTTCGCCATTAAAGAAAATGCATGGTATTTTTGTATTTTTATTCTCTTGAAATGCCTTCATCTGGGGCATTTGAAGCATACGTGTATAGAATAGGAGTGGCTCATGCAGGAAGCCGGGAGTCTGGATCTAGAGGCTCGGTGTCTGACTGGCTTCACTTGACTGAGATATAAAATCCAACTGTATCCCTCTCTGCTAAGTACAGATATTATTTTTTTTGTATCAGAGGAAGATATGATTATAAAGCCATTGACTTTGTGATCCCTCACTGGTAAATACGCTATTGAAATATATCAGGCATTCTCTGACTTTTTCAAAACCTGCTTTGCAGAATATAACTTAGAGGCTAACTCGCCATGAAATTTATTATTCACTTTAATACCGCATCGCGTTCCAACCAATGTTTCCTACTGCTCGCTATCAGAGGGAACAGTCTGTTGCAACTACTCCATAATCGTTCTACTAATGTATACTTTATTAAACTCCTGCTGTTCTCTTGACTGGTTTATCTTCTAAAAATAGTCTGATTAATAAAATGGATGTCAGATGGAGCTATCTTTACATATTTTTCTCATAGAATTAGACCGTAATAAACAGTAATTTGATTTTTTTTTTTTCCTTTTTAATGTTAAGCAGTATCAATTATTCTCTGTAGAGGTGCTTGTGGGTTGCTGATGGGATATTAGAAACGCGAATTCAGTTCAGGCTGGCAGTGATTAGAATTCAGGTGTTAACAGCTCTGTTGTGTCATGGCAACCGTGGAACAAATTACATTGCCACTAGTCCAAGCGAACTGGATCTGGATGAAGGCCCTTTTCTTAGATTTTCATCGTACAAAATATGAAAACAAACATGGTTGGGAAGCTCCCAGTGTCACAGCTGGGTAATTGCATTCTGTGTGTTTGAAATTCCCTCTGTAGTTTCAAGTACGGGTACGGGTTTTGAGTCTCTCATTTGTCTGCTTTCCTCCAAATGACAACAATTACGATAGCATTACTCTGGCTATGTTCAGGCTACAAAGACTTTTGAACACAGTTCAGGTGAATGCCATTAGGGAGATGTAAAGTAGTATTTCATTTTTCTGTGTAATATATTCATAGGTTAATGATGTATTGTTTGGAAAATAGAGTTATGTCACAGGTTATCAGTGAAGAGTTTACTAAATAGTTCAATGACACAATGTACAACTCATCACAATGTTTGTCTGTGCTATTTGAGACTCATACACATTCCCTTTAGGATTTTGCAAGAAGAAATGGGACGTTCCAGAGGGCTTGATTATCCTTTCACCATCCAGCCATGTCACTTGTTTGATTTGGTGGCCTTCTCCCAGGCATAAATAATTGGAATAACTGGAATGCTATAAATAAAAGAAGAGTCAAGTAGTATACTTACAGAAATGATGTACTAAACTAATCCATTAAAATAAGTCTATTGACTGAACTGGGATTATTCTCCAGGATTAACTTGTGCTTTTTCTCCAGTGGTATGTAGTGGTCGTTCACTGTTCTGAGCAATCATGGAGGAGGTGTTACACCATCCCTCTGCATTTCTTACCATGTGTATGGTATCTTTCTACTTTTTTTTTTTTTTCTCATTATTTTCTTTTAAAGATGAAAAGTCTGCCTTGTAGACATATGAGTTTTCTGGACAGATGGGCAAACTGAAAAGCTGCTCTGAAGCAGGGCATATCTTCCACTCCTGTCTTTGCATGTGTTTGATGAAGAAGGTCAGCAGAACACTAAAGGGAATAAGGTTGTTTTCTGTGAGCATCCATCACCTGCAATGGGAATGCAAGTTAACATCAATTAGGGTTTGACATTGCCTTAGCTATATTCATGCTCCATGCAGCATAGAGACCATGAGGATCTGCACAATTTTCAAACCAGCTTTCTTCAGAGCTCAGAAGTACCAATTACTTAAGACACCCATAATTCTCCAAGCAGAAACTATGCTCTGATACGACAATTTAAAACATCAAGCTAAAAGCTAGCAGGTTTTAGAGCTTGATACTTCCAGTAAAGGCTCTTGCTGTCAGTCTGGAGGGCAGAAGCACAGTTCTTCAAACCATACATTAGTGTTGTGGACTTCTGTTGTGTTTCTGTACACATCCTTTCTGAGAAAAAGGGCAGACAAAGACTGGAGGCTCTGTGGCGTGTTTAATTTCAGCAAGTACAATGAAGGGCCTGACTGGAGCTCACAAAGTGAGAAGTGTTTTCCTTTACTGGGACCGCACGGCCCCCATGCCATTATATTAATTGCATTTCATTTTCAGTGTGAGTAACCGATATCAGTAAGTGATATTTTCTCTCTCAAACAACAAAATCCTTGAGAGTTGAGGCTGGCTTGTCGGGTGGAATCAAAGCACTGCATAACTAAATCATCACAGAACAAAGAGAATTTGGGAGCAGTATGATACGCACAGCTGCCAGACATGTATATTCCACGTACAGAGCAGAGAAATAAGGTTGGGCTGTCTCATGTGCAATTGCTAGTGAAGGCTGACAAGTGCAGTCAAATACAAGGCTCAGCAAACACTGTAGTCCCTTTGCTTTCTACTTAATAGTTGTAATCTTTTCTCCAAATGGAGGGTTGCTGCCTGCTCTTCACTTGCTGATAGGCTTAATTCACTCTGAGTGCCCACGGGGATATCATATTTCATCCTGCCTTTTGACATTTTACATTTTAATTAAGCTTACCCTGTAGGAAAGAGGATGCTAACAACTAGGCTTACCTCTCTAACACAACATGATGCCTGGAATGAGATCTGCTGCCTGTGCCCCTTCCAAAGCCATGCACTTTTGTTGTGCATAGCATCTCCAGAGAGAGCAGGCAGGCTGCTTGCAACATCCAAGCCTGCCATCATTCAAGCAGGACATAATTCCCAGTTTATTATTATTGCAGCTTCACCGGGTTGGAACATTTGTGTAGCTTTACCATCACATTTTCCCTGGAGAGAGCATCAGAACAAACAAGGATCTTTTTACTTGGGAGGAAAAAAAGCAAGGTTTGGGGAACACAACAAACTTCCTTGCTTTATGGGAAGTGTCTTTGGAGTGGAGAGGTCTGGTTTCATGTGTCAGCCTTACTTAGTACTGCTCAACTTGGCAATGTCCTAGAGTGAAGAATAGCATGCAGTAAGTTCTGCACCCATTTTGCCCAAGTTTAGCACTGGAATCTGATAGGGAATGGCGTTTGGCAACTTGGCATGGTGGAAGGGGCCTCTAATACCTTTCAGTCTCAAAGCATAGACACTTGACCCCAAAACTGTAGGGTAATAATACCTTACTGAGCATCAACTGATGTGTGGTTTCATGACCCTGTTCATGTGAAGTGTAAGGTAATTCAGGTTGATCAAATCTTCTTTCATTGGGGCCTAAATCCTGTTTTCTGTGTCTGTGTGGCCTGGTGCCCTTTGATGCCCTGAAGCTGCCCCATTCTGCCTGGTGATGAACATTGCCAGAGCTTTCCAGCTCACGTACTGGTTAGAAGTGGTGCATGCTTTGACTGCAGTATCCAGGAGCTCTTTTTTCTGGGTTAGGCACTACGAAAATAAAGCTATGAAACTTCTAGTCTTCGAAACTTACGGTCCATTTATAAAACAAAAGATAAGGGATGTATAGAGGCAGAAAGGAAGCACAAAGTAAAGGTGAGACAGCTCAGCCTAGTGTGAAAGCATTGATTGCAGCTTGGCTTGTAAAAAGGAAGAAGAGTTTTGTGTTACAGATTATGGTATTTTATTTTGAGGTTGCTGTAATGATGTCGCTTTGCTGAAATTTGTCTTGCCGTGTATCTTGGGGCAGCAGAGCATGTTAAGGGCTGGTTTACCCACGTGTGCTTTGTGATGCTTCCTCCTTTAAATCCAATAGAAAGTTGTTTCTTTTAAGGAAATTTTCATAACAAATAAAGAAGGAATCATAGCAGCAGTGAGGAATCGCTACAGCTAAGCTAGAATAAAGCTGCACTGTGATTTTTGTGGTTTTCTTCCCTTATATTAAAGGAGAAGGACAGCCTTCTATTCCAGGAATACAGCTAAATCACAGGTGGCCTCAAAAAAAAGGAAAAACACAACTCAGCTTCGCCAAATCTTTTTGTTTATCAGAAAAATCAGGGTTCTGCTTTGGTCTGAGAGCAGAGTAGCCATACATACACATAAACTACCAAGCAGGGGGTAAAATTATTATTCAAGACCAGTCAGAAAAACAGCTTTAACAGTTAAGTGCCTCGCGGTGTTGCTATGATTGAGGAAATAAGGAAAGTGACTATTGGGACTGTTTTTTCCTTTTTTGCTCATGCTTGGTTTTAATTGCAAACCGAATTTCATCACTTTGGCAAGCTCTTAGCAGCAATAGTGACTACTACACTACTATAGTACTTTGGGCCCACTTGAGCTAAATGTGGTAGCTGGACATCCCGTGCTCCGTGCAGGACATCTGCCTGACTTGGAATGATCATTCACAAAGCTCCTTCTGCCAGTTGAAGTGGCATCCTCAAAAAACAACCACTGCAGTGTGAAGCTGGAGTTGCTGAGCGCTGCATCTTTGCCTTGCCCTCTTGAACTTGTTTTTCTGATGCTGAACCACTTTGTCTTTCATTTCTTTGACCTGAAACGTTCAGGTCGCAGATGTTTGGAGAGTGATGAACAGAAGTTGCCCAAACGCACAGTCCTATTTCCAGCACCACGCGGTGTGACAGGCTGATTTAGATGTCCAGGTCAAACGATTCTTTTCAGTTGACTGCCTCAACCATCCTGGGTGCAGTTGTTATCTCCTATATTAAAGTTTCATCCTGCAAGGTGCTAGGCACTTTTTCTTATTTTGACTGGACTGGAGGAGGCAGTTAGGGCATTGCTTGGCTGCCCTGTGGCTAATGTGTCACCCAGTTGTCCTCAGACTGGGATGTTGGGGTGCCAGCTTCCCTCTGCCTCACCCAGACCCTTCCAAAACAGCGTGTTTAATACACTCAAATGTGATATCATGTGCCCAGGAAGGAAACTGCAGGAAAAATCACTTCATGTAGGCTGAAGGGAGCCTCTGAAAATGCTTTGAAAGCTTAAAAAGGAGAAGGAGGAAGCTTAAAATTGTTGAATCCGAGCAGCCTAGTATAGACGAAGTACCTGAATTGCAAATATACATAATTACTGGGTTTACTAGTAGGGAAAAAGCAAAACCAGATACTGTTGTTTCCATAGTACCTCAATATAAATAGCATCCAGTGGTTTCTATGCAACAACAGTTAGCAAACTTATTAATATGCCCTATTTATTACATATAGTGATTCTAAAGCTTTAGCAAGCTGGGTTTATTTCAGTGTTTGTCAGAAAAACACAAAGGAAGAAAATTGATGAACTACAATGGTTTTCCTTTTCCTTAATGTAATTTCAGGTCCATACATGATTCAATTTTTACAGTTGCATCGTTTATATCTGCGCTCACGAAAGGTCCAGGAGTGTGTGAAAGGTGATATCCTTGCTATTACTCCAGACTCTGTATGAAATCTCCACTGGTCATTAAAAATAAGTTATCTAGAATTAAAAAGAAGCTATCTAGAATTTTCTTGTAGCTTGTCATAGGTCATTTCTCCTTTTGAATGGACACAGGTAGTAGACTCCTTGCAGACCTGGGAATAGGCACTGGGCTTGAATTCTGGGTTAATTCCTTGGCTTCTAGCCCATGTTTTTAAGAACAGGAGTTTCCAGCACCTAATACATCTGCATGATCTTTTTAACGATCTGAACGCAGCAGATAAGTATGGCAACAGAATGTTGGCTGGCTTCCTAAGTGCACGCTTTGCTGATTTTCTCTGAAAAAATATGCATGCAATTAAAACCAAAACCCAAAACCTCCTAACCTCTTGACTGCTAGCAGTAGCTTGTTTTACAATCGCCTCGACATGTTTAGACTTAATGAAGAGATGATGTTCGTGCTGACTCGCAGTCACAACTGGACTCCAGTATCCTCCTGGCTTTTCTGATTGATCAAGGAGTCGAACTGGCAGGGGCTGGTGGGTTTTGGGTTGCTTTATGTGTTGTGTACTTTAGTGCTGGTCATGCAAGCCCAAGAAGAAGTGATTTTTTTTTATTTTGTTATTATAATTTTTTACATTGCAGAATTGCTCTGAGACTTGAGAGATCTGCATTGCCTCCTGGCTTGTTCCATTTGGGCTTTGGCCCCTGATTTTATCAGTTCTGCAGAGAGGGCTGAGCCAATTTTCTTTCCACATGAATTCATATGCAAAGTAATTCTAACATTGGTCTTAATTCTGTAAAAACTTCCATGTTTACTTGTTTGTGTCTTTAATTTATTGTCACCTTGACTTCAGACATAGAATTGGGTGTGTGGTGCTGTTCTTCTATTGTTCTTCTTCTTCTTTTGTTCTTCTCAACCTCAGCTTTTTCTCAACCCTTGGTGATAAACGTCTCTCATATACGTAGTGGAATTAAGATTTAGAGTTGAATTCCTCTTTTCCATGACCACTCTAGCAACTGCTAGGTTTAAATGTAGCACACTAGGTTTAAATACAGGTTAATCCTGGGTTAAATATAGGTTAATGCTAGGTTTAAATATAGCATACTACTGTTTAAATCCAGAAGCTCCCCAATTCTCTGTTGTTTTAATATCCATTTATTATATAGCATTTCCTAGCATAATATTTCCTAAAGTCATTGGCGATCCTCTTCTGTGCCATGGAAGTCATGGTAAAGTCACCAAGGAGTTACTAGGTGACTAGTCACCTAGTTAGCATTCATCTACAGTTACCAAACACAATCCAAAGGACTGAAAGCCCTTGGAGTGATGGCCTCCATTAAGGTGTCCTTTAGACTAGTGTTGCTAAAGGCAATAATGCAGAATTTTGTTCACCCCAGGCATGACATAAATAATGCAGTGTGATTTTCACCCTGAGTCTTCTGCATAGACAGTGCCAGTGCAGGTAAGTTATATTGTGCTGCAGATGACCTATATTATGCTAAGAAACTGCTACCAAAAGGTGTGAAGTAGAGGTATGCTGGGGGCTCCTAGGAAACAACAGGATGTGCTATTTGTTAAATGGAAAGGACGGTGTTTCTGAGATACAAAACCAGCTCAGTAATTAATACATATGCAGATACCTAAAGCAAAGCAGGTTTACCATGCAAGAAATAGTAGAAAATGAGATTGAGGCTGTACCTGTCCCAGATATTGCAGTTTCTTAAAATGAGCAAAACTGGGCTGTATGTGGAAGAAGCAGTGTTGCCTTCACAATTCTAGATAAGCATGCAGAAAACAGATGTAGGGCCTGGGTGCTCAACGCTCAGCCACTCATTCAAAATTTTAAGTTTTAATCACATTTGAGATCTGATATAAAATTGCTGCCTAGTTACTTTATAGATTCTGTTTTTGATAAAATTTAAACAGGAGTCATTTCACTGTTTTCTTTTGAAAATGAATTTCCCCAAATGGAAAAGACTTTCGAAAGCATACAAAGAAAAAAAAAATAGGCAAATGGAATAATAGCTTTTAATGGAAGTTTATAAAGGAGGGGAGAGGGGCAAGGAGAAAAAAAATAGGTTACCAAATTGAATGTGTTTTGTATAAAAATGGATTTAAAAATCATTAGAGTAGAAGAAATCTCTTTAGCATTGTGCCTTTATTAAAGCTTGTAAAATGATTTGAGATTACTTGGAGGAAGGAACTCTTGATGTGAAACTCGCCATTGCACAGTGGAATTAAATCCCTTTTTTCTGTTTTAAAATCTGAAACCTACATGCAATGCTGAGAATTTCATCTTGGCTTTTTAAATGTCAAGAATTAGTTTTTATCTGAGCAACCTGTTTATCAGAAAAATCCAGAAGTTCAAATGAAGATATCTGAGAGCAGCTGAAGAGCTGTAACAGGCTCATAAATATATTTCTGTCATGGCTTTATTCTCTGGAAATTAGTACCGCTATTCTTAGCTATGCATAAAAAAAAAAAAAAAAAAAAAAAAAGTCAGGCATGTCCTGCAGCAAGAGGAAAAAGATCAGTTTAACACCATCATTAATACTTAGACCAGCAGCAAGATGACAGATTCCAAGTCCGTATTACAGGTCTGAGCAATCCTCTAGTTCCTCTGTGCATCTCTAATCTCTCTTGGCCAAAGTATAGCTGGAAAATGCAATGTTTTAAGGTAGTCAGGTAGCTGAGATGGGACAAATTGTTCATTAGGTTAGATTAAATTCACTGTTCTCACAGAGGGGTTTTGTTGCACTTTAATTGGGAAAGTCCAGATGATGTTCCTGCAGCTTTTTAAGGACTGTACCATATCTCAGTCATTCATAGCTTTGAGTCTGACAACTGGACATCGCTTAGCCTAGCAGTGAAAAGCCTGCCAAAGTAAAAATAGGTGGTCTCTGTCATCTGGAGAGTGAGCAGAAACACTCCTGTCACAGTACTTGCCTTCAGAAGGTATATTCATTAGCAAGCCAGTGAGAAAATACACAAAGCACTGAGATCCCCTGAACCCCGGAGGTTGCAGCTTGTGCCTTTCTAAAGCTCATGAAAGGTCTGGAGAAAACTTGCAGTGGTTTTAAGGCTTGGGGTCATGATCTCAAATAATAGTGAAGCCCCCTGATGAGGCGTTTTGAGCAAATTCCAAACAGGAGTCTTAAAAGGATGGACCCAGACCTACAGGTTACCTGCTGGTGGTTCTTTAGATAAATAATCCTTTTTTCTAAATTTAATAATTAGTGCCTTAGTCTTCAGCTTCCCCTCTCATCTTCCTAGTTTCTAGGGTCATTTATTCTTGTGGCATAATTCTAACAGAGGTTCATTGACTTGAAGAGGGTCAAGAGCTGCTTTACATGAAGTCCATGGCTTGGCATAGTGAGGACATGAAGGTACGTGTGAGACTCAGAGCTGCTCATTAATTTGCACCTTCTCCAGAGCTTGGCAAAGGCTGGGTCCACATTCTCAGCCACTCTGCTCCTTATTTTGCACAACAACACTTCTCAGAGCTTGAAATGGTGACCAAAATTACTGGCTTCCTTATTCATTCCTCCCCTATGTGTTACAACTTTTTTTTTTTTCTTTTTTCTTTTTTTTTTCAGGGAAGAAACTGTGAGCAGAAGTCAGCAAGTCTTTCTTCTAACCATTACTTTGCTCTCTAACTATATTGTCTTGGCATTTTATTCTCTCTTCATCATAGTCATAGACTGCTTGAACCATTCCTGACGATACGTGTCCTGTGCCTCCCCCAGAGCACTTTTTGCGGAAAAGCTCGCTTGGTGAACTCTGATCTTCATGTGTTTTAAAAGCTGACAGCAGAGCCCAGTAAATTACACGTTTCACAGGAAAGTAGAGAGTATGGTATTAGGGGCTGCCATAGAGAAAAGCACCAAAGAAAACCAGGGGAGTTGGGTGGGCAGGAGCTGAATCGATATTGCAACAGGAAGAAAACAGGAGGACAGAAACCAGATTAGGGCTGTGCAACGAGAGTGCCTTTGAGCTGGGAGAGAATAAATACATCATTACAGCTGGAAGCAGAAGAATGAAGTTAGTTTTAGATATTCAGTGCTGTTGCAATTTAGTGCTGGAACACTAAGCATGTTCACAGCGGCAGGTCAGATGTTACGCTGAAGTTATTGAATATTCCTTTCCTCTGCAACAACCATCAGACACTAATAAGAAGAGGGTAGTCTTTTGTGCAAGAATGGGAAATCTACGTTAGACTTCTAAAATTTTTTATTTCATTTCTATAGCGGCTCCATGTTGAGTTCAGAGTGGCACTTGAGGGCATGGGATATTTACTGCTGAGTTGCATCAATGTTTTCTGTGTAATAAAGTATTTTTTTCACCCAAGTGAAATTGAACTGTAAGGTTGTGAGTGTTTGCATTGTCTTTACAAAAATTGGAAAGAAGATTTTTTTTTTGAAAAGTAAAATCTAGAAATATCAAAGACAATCACTTTGACTTTTTATTTTATTATTTTTTTCAGTTTATTTGACATGAGTGATTTACAAAATCAGTTTGAATTTGAAAAACGTGGTGTTGCCAGTTGCATGGTATTGCTTGCTTCCCTTGAATTTTTTGAGTGGAGAAAATACTTGACATGGAAAGTTTCACTGTGCTCTAGCTGAGCATACCGACAAGGAAACAGGATTTGCTCACAAAGATGGAAGCTGTCCAATTTTTATTAATATTTCTAGGTGTCTCAGCTGGTTCATACTGTATACTATTTCTTAATTGTGTTGGGATCTGAGGTTCTGAAGTGAAAATGTGAAAATACAGTGCTGACACTTAAATGGCAGCAGTTGAATGTAGGTGGGAGATGGGTTGAAAGAAATAAGCAAGTATTCACCATTTCAGTGTTAAAAATGTAATAAATGACAGGACTAATTGCAGTCTTAATTACAGTGGTGTAATTCTGGAAAAATGGATTAAGGCATTAAAGTTAGACAAATATAACAGCTAATAAATGAGTCAGATAAGAATCAGGCTATCATTTTATCTCTATGTATGCAAGTAATCTAAGACTTCTGTAGCTTTAAACCAACAGATGAGATACTAGTTTCTTCCAGATATTTTTCTTAAAACAGACTGTGAAATGTAAGCCAATAACCTTCACATGGTTGTCACTGGGGAATGAGCAGTATTCTGGTTTAGCACCCAGGCATGGAGAGATGGTGATGTGTTTTCCAAGAAAACACAGACATTGTAATCTCATTATTGTGTTAAGTATAGTAATTGTTTGTTGTAGTGTAACTATGTTCCTTTTCCCCTCTGAGCTTGTTCCCACATCACGAAATTAATCCTTGTTTTGAGCAAAGTGCAACTCTCACGGCATGCCTGCAATGTTCCTGCCAACGTTGCTCTAATAGCACTGTGGCACTCTGTCATCAGGCTACTATCATTGGGGTAATCCATGGCTGTAATACATCATTTATGTGCTATTGTTTTGATGATGTATGAAAGCAATGCATCATTTCAGGACTGCCAGCAGAAATGTCCCAGAAGCTGTCATGCTTTTTTTTTTTTAAATCGTTATGAATGCAGAAAAGAGATTAGTTATTTATGGGGGAGTAGAAAAGGAGGGAGGTTAGGAGGGAAGTAGAGTGAAGAGAGAATATAATAGAGATGTTTTGATTTCCAGAGGTACCTAAATCAATAGGAGCTGCAGGAGTTTATTAAATCCTAAAATTAGGAAAGGGGATTTCCATATTTCTAACTGTGTGCTTTCAACCTGCTGCCCCTTTGCCTTCTTTACAACTGTTGGAAGTGTGGCGATGGCATTATTTGGAGTCAGGAGACTCAGTGCTGTGCCTTTCACATGTCAGTTCATACACACAGAACAGACGTTTTGTGTTCTGATTTGTCTGTGCTGTTTTATACCCACCACTAATGGAATTGTTCGGTGGGTAGTTATTAAAATTGCAGTATTATTAGAAGGTCCTTTTATTTAACGCTGTACCCTCACACAGTGGGAAGCTCCCATAGAGAATTTCAAGGCTAAAGCCCTGATGGAGCTTGATACTTATGAGCAGAACACGTTTTAAAGGGGATGAGGGTAAGAAAGGCTGAAAACTGTCCTGATCTGGGTTAGTTCAGTGTTGCTTTGAGGTAGGTGCAATGAATGGCTGGTACCTCCCTGTCTCCAGCCAGGTGATGGGATGCAGTATGTGATGAACAATACCTTACAGGCAGAGTGGTTTGAGGAGAAAAGCTGATGACAAAACTGTTTGGGACTAGAAACCCCAAGGAAGGGAGCAGGAATATGTGGCTGAGATCTTTCTGCTCACAGGTAAGGCAAGCTGTGAGACTGAGGAAGCGTAAGTGTTAGTGATTGTTGGAGGCTAATAACTGATACATAAAAATAGGATGAAGGGAGTTTGTCTTGGCTCCTGGGCTGTCAGGGACTGTACAGCTCCCCTTGGTCTGGACTGCATTTAAAAATTGAGGTACAATGCGGTGTGAGGAACTTCTTGTCATCCTTTTCCTGTTTGCCAAAACTGCTCTTATTATTAAAACTCCTCATTTCTGCTCTTATTTCTAACAGGCTGCAGCTTCGTGCCTTTGACTGCTCGCCCAAGTCTCTGCTCTGCTTTTTTCTTTTTGAACAGGAAAATGAAAAAGCCTTTCAGGCTCAGTCTCTCTTCATTTCAGGTGATTACAAAGTCAGTCGTCCTCAGATTTCTTTTCAGCCTGCCTCAGAAGGCCCAGTTTCCATTTCCAGCTTTTGATCACTAATTTTTTCTTAGGGAAACGTCTGTTTGTAGCAGCCCATCTGATTAGTATGGTTTGCAGTAATCAAAAACCAGTACCTAGGTGATGCACTACTGACAGCATGTGATGAGCAACGCCCTACCTGCAGGCTTGGACACTGTGGGTTATTTTTCCAAGTAGGAAAGATGGCCAGAAAGTTGTTTGGAGAGGTATTAGGGCATCTTGGGACTATTTGGGCAGCCCCCTGAGTCATAATCTTACATTTGGGGTCAAGAAACATCTCGTTATGGTTAAACAGGCTTTGAGGCTTGGAAGTTAGTTTTCAGGCTGTTCTGTGGAGCTTCAGCTGGTGTTCGTCTCTGACCTCACTTTGTTTCTGACTGATACAATGAAAAAAATGGGAAATAAAAATGAAGACTGAACATAGGTTTGGCCAAGGTTTCCAAAGAGCTCAGCTCTGCTTTAGTATTGGAATGAAAGAGCTGAAGTCCACTAGTACCAGCTGCAAAAGGCTTTTTTTTTTTTTTTTTTTTTTTTTAATTAAGAGACTAAATCTGTCTTTTTCCTTCAAGTTGTTAATTCTACTGACATCAGGGAAATTTTGAGTGGGGGGTTTGTGCAAAGTCACCTTGTGAGGACCTTCCTCCTCCGCTTGGAGGTCTAGAGGTGCTGCAGTAATGCAAAAATATTGTCTCCAATTGTTTCCTCTCTGTCCTCAGCCTCCTTCATCTGCTTGTTGATCTCATCTCACCTTCTGCTTTCCTTTGTATTCTTTGTTTTCTCTTGTCTCCTCAAACAGCGTCAACACGAAAGCAATGCAAGTTAATCCTCACCTTGCACGTACACCCTCAAAACAAATCCCATTTGTAACAAGCAGAGCAATCCGTTCCTGAATGTTATCTCAGGGCTTCAGTCACTCAGTTTGGCTCCTGTACGTTGTGCCAGTTCAGGTTTTGGCAGCTCAGCTAGTGTAGATTGCTGATGATGATCCCTGCAAGGAAGCAGTGTCTAGCATATAGACATGCAGAGCAGGAATAATTTTTTGGGCATCCTTCTCTTCCTGATACTTCAGGAGACACCAGCGCTCCTTGTAGGTCCTGGAGAAGATGCAGGCTTACAATAATAAGTGCTAATTTTGGAGGTTGTTCAATGATTGTGGCTTAATTGTCTCTGAATATGCAATATGAATGTGCAGAATAAAGCTGAGGTATGTGGAGTCTGATAAAGATGCTGACTCAATTAAATCTGGAAGTCTTTAAACACAGGAACTGGCACCAAGAAGAATGACTAGGTAGAAAGCCTTTGAATTTGCATGCTTAGAGTTTCTCTGCATTGCCTACAAAAGAAAAAAGTTTGTTTCTATTTTTTTTAGTTTAAAAAAAAAGTGATGAAACACTCAAGGAATGGCTTTTGATCAAAACATTACACTGAGTTGCAATCAAGCTCTTTTAATTGGATTCTTTTGGAGTAGCATTCACTGTTGCTAATAAGGCACAATGTAATTAGAGAACCTAAAAAATAAAATAATATTGTGGAATTTGACAGGTAATGTGTATTTTGGAATGACTTCAGGGTCAGAAATTCTTCATATGCACATCAGCTTGGCTGACTCCAGCACATTTCTTGGTGGTCCTGGAGCAGTCATCCCTTTAACACCACATCAGGTGACTGATGCCTGAGAGTCCAATTTGAGCCGTTTTTGAGATAAATATGCAAAGTTGCTTGGGATTATGCAATAATAAAGCACAGTTTCGGCTCCTCACCAGCCCCATTACAGGCCTGTCCAGGAGATTTGATGGACTTGCACTGGCTCAATGCATTTTTCCCAACTCACTGCACTGGACTGAGTTGCACTGAGACACAATGAATATTAAATGCTCAAACTGCAAATGGGCTTTAGGTTACAAAGCACAGACTTAACTGTGGAGAAAAAGAAGAAAGGAGGGAGAGGAAAAACCAATCTGTTCTTTGTTTTCATCCAAAATCTGTTTAGTACTTTATAATTTCCAGTCTCTTTCTTTCTCAAGAACAGAATCTAACCCCTTGTTCTGTATTTATAGGTGTCTTTAACATCTGCTTTTCTCTTGCTTTAATTTACTAGACCCAAAAGATTGGTATTTAACATAGACATCTAGGGAATTCTGTCTTAATTGTCTGAGTGCCATCCAATAATGAAAGAAATGGGTAACGAGAGGCTGTGATCCTGAATAAATAGGATTATGTTTTCCTTTTAAAATACTCGATATTTCCAAAGTAATTTTTAGACAAAGTGGTGGCTGGGATTGTTTCTCTTCACATCTATTCAGCAGACTACAGTTGAGGGTTATAAACGATGTGATTTTTTCCCCTGGTTGTGCTACTGGGAATGAACACAAGGCTAATTAACACTGTATGAATCTATTTACCCAAAAGAATGACATCATGGAAATGAGGATAAAACCTTGGGGGGTTACATCCTTTTTAATAAGTTACAGGAAACCATACTGGCTGATCTAATTTTTGTTGATTATTTCAGAGCTTATTTCCCTTAAAAAGATAGTTTTTAATGGAAGTTGAAAGTTGGGGGTTTCTAGGGTACTTAGAATTTAAAATATGCTTGCCACTCATGTACTTTCTGCCTAGGAAGCTATTTTGTGATCAGTTGTCTTAGCATGCTAAGGACTTTTTTTCCCGATAATCTTCTTACGAAGCTTTCAGAATGGATCAGTTGTGGGCAGGTGTGGATATGTGGGGGTCCAGGCCAAGCTGGATTCAAGCCTGGCTCGGGACATCCTGGATTTAACTGGATTAGTGTCCAACACTGTAGATTGAAAATGTGGTCACTGAGTTTTGCTACGCATACACTTTGGTATCGCTTGCTCTTCGAATGGCGTTGTGGGACCAGCAAAGTAAAGCAAGCTTCTGGTTCATGGCTACGACCTGTATGTAGTATAAGATAGTGGAAAGAATAGGAGTCCAAACCATGCTTTTTATCTGTGTGTCAGTGGAGTCGGTTGTTTAAAGGCTAATGCATCAGTGGTTGTTTCTGCTTCCCCCCCCTCACTTTCATTGGAAACTGAATTCATAACAAAGATGGAATATGTATGTGTGGTTGTTCTCCGCTGGGCACAAATCTGAACTTCCTCACAATGCAATGAACTTTCTCACAATAGAGCTTTGTATTCAGTTCAATGGGAAGAGAGTTTGATTCTCGTTTGTAGAATATGAAATAAAGTCCGTAAAGAGACAATGTGACAGTTGTACCTCCCACATAGCACAGGTCAGGAGATTACAGCTATTAACTTCATCCTGCAAGTGTTAATTATCATATACACAATATGTGTATTTCTCTTCCATAAATGTTATTGCTTATCTAATGCACATTTGTTTTGTTTTGTTACCTAGAGATATTCTTCTCTTTCTCGAATTCATTTAGGCAGAGATTTTGTGGCAAGCAGTAATTTTTAGATATATTAATGATAAACTTGTATGTGGGTAATGGTGACAGAAACATTGAAGGTAAAGAAGTGATTTACCTTTATTTGTACCCGTGGTAGAAGGCGGCAAACAGTGACGCTGCCTTCATTCTCTCTCTGTCAGGAAATTCAGGTTCTGTCAGAAAACAATGTTCTCCTCTAAGTTTGATTGGATTTTAGGGTTACTGTTCAAAATCAGAAGTAACACAATTCAAGTGAATATGGTTACAATTTTGTAAAATTGGTGAAGGAGCATGCTGAAGTGGGCAGTAGGTTTGTTTGCATCCCAGCAAATGCTCTGGTGGCTACTCTAAGTGCATTTTATCCTTCGGCAAGTCATAATAGTTCTAATTTTCTGCTGCTTTTCTATGACTTTGTATTGATAAATTTTTCAAATTTCAGCTTTTTCCCACAAAAAGAGCGAGTTTTAGTCTTGATGAAGAAAATAAGGGCAAAGAAAACATGCACAAACTACCATTACATAATGAGAACTAGGAAAAGAGGAGGGTTTGACAAGTACAAGGCAAGTTTCCTAACAGGAACTAAATATTATAAAGTGTTTGATCATGCAAAAGTTGTAAGTTGTAAGAAAGGGAGAAAATATTGACACTTTCAACACTCGCTCTGATTCTCCCTTTGCTTAAAGGCAATTTCTGATAGACTCGGATGGAAATCAAGTTGATATAGCAAATGTCATATCAAAGTGCAGTGCTTGGAACTTTCCCATAGAAATAAAACACTTTTGCAGATTCTATTAAAAGGCCAGGTTAACTCATCTATTAATGCTTGAGCTTTATGCTTTGCTGTAAATCTCACATATCTAGAAAATGCAAGTTTTTTTTGGCTTCCTGCACACATTTTATTTCTTCTGGCAGTCCCACTTCATTAAATGTATATATCTTCTCATTTCAGCTGGTTTAGCTTGTACTTAAAATGCAGGATCTCTGTATTCATGATTTATAAAACAGCCTTCCCAGTAGTCTAAGCAGAAAATCTCTATTGCCACGTGCAACGCTCAGAGGAGCAGAGCTTGGGGAAGAAGGACTGGGAAGCTGCATGTCTCCAGCATTAAACATCTCAATCCACCAATGGGTTTAAAGCAAAAGTCAGGAACTTGAGAGCAAAGCAAGGCTTTTACCTTCTGGATTTCCACTCCCTCCATATCAACATCATCTCTCCTAGCACAGAGTTAGTGTCTGGCTAAATTTGTTGATGTCCATGGGATGCTCAGATGCTACCTACAGCTTAATGAGCACTGAGATGCAGCAGAACGGTACAGAAGAGAAAGGAGATCTTGGTAGGGAAGAGAGAAGTGAGCGCAGTTGTGCTGTTGTAGCTAATTTCTAAACAGTTTAACAATGTAGGCCAGGTACCGCTCTCAAATGCTCCCAGAAGGAACAGCACGCTGCTTCACAGAGTCTGCAGGGCTGAGTTGTCTCGTTTCCAATAATTTAGTATGAATTATTATTGCATTCTTAAGGTAAGCTTTGATTTTTATAAGTCGGAAGTATGTCACGGTGAAAAGTTCAATTCCTCTGATCAGTTGTGCTCCCCTCAAGATAATGTATTTGCAAGCAAATTGTCCTGTGCCTTGTAATTAAATTGCACTCTTACACATTTTGTCAGTGAGGAGGAAGGAAAGCTGTCTTTGGAATGGTGTTAATTAAATAGATTTAGATGAAGTGTTAAACACTTTTGGTGTTTCTTGACAATTACGTGTTGTTGTTTTTTTTTTAAAAAATCAGTTCCTTGTTTATTTGTTACCCAAAGGCTTTTTGCTGAGCATAACGTTAACTTTGTGGATCATCGCAGCACATGGATTGGGGGAAAGCTGAGGGATTGGCTTCATCATATTTCCTAACAAGGAGTCTTGTCTCTTTAGGCAAATACTTTTTTATTTTCAGTAGTTTCTTTGACCCCAAAGTTCATACTGAATGGTATTACCATGCTTGAATACCCTTATGGCACCAGTACGATGCAGAAGTTGTGCCTATTGGTCTGGGCCTTGTTTTAATTTGTGGGAAGTGCAGCTTTGCATATGTGATTTTTCTTTTTCCTACTCCCTACCAAAACCAAATATACGTGGATGCACACTTCTGGATTTGGGGGAAACTGCTCCAAACCTGCGTATGATCACTGCAGTTCACACACGTCGTATATGTGGTCAGGAACGCTAGCACCATGTGAGGTTGGGCTTCATGATCTTGAAGCTCTTTTCCAACCCAGATGATTCTGTGATTCTACATGCATTCTGAAGTGTTGCCTCTCTTGAAAGGACCATCCAAATTTTAAAAGCACTGGATAAAAGCTGAATAAAGTTAATATTCAGTTGTGAGCTGCCTGGTATATGCTGACCCCTCATCCAGCCAAGCGTACCTCCACAGAGGTTTTCCATGCTGTGTGAAGGATGAGGCGGTCAATTAAAAGGACTGCAGATGTGCAGTACAGCGAAGTAGGAAGGGGGATGTTGTCACTGGTTCCGAATGATGGATTGAATGCTTAGCTTTAGTTTTGTTGAATCTTTAATAGGCCTGTGGCAGAACGTAGGCTGGTCTCCACCGAAAACCGAAGTCTTACTGAATTCAACCCTCCAAACTCCTGTGCTGATCTGTCAAGCTTTGAAGTCTCTTATTGTGGTGTTTGCAGAGAACCTAACACTTGGTATAGTTGCTTGAGCTAATATTATGGCACTGGGCTGTAGTAATGTCACACAGCGGCATTCTGCAAGTAAGCATGCTTAGGGGCTCCCTGCTTTCATCTCGTACTGAGCTTGGGCCAGAAAGAGCAAAGCAAACAAGCTGTCAGGAACCTGCTGTTTCTGTGAAAGCTGAACCAACAGCGCAAGGAGCACATGCAGGAACTGTCCTGGGTGTGCTCGGGCTCATATCCATCATTTGGCTTTTTGAATTACTGTGAGCAGTTCGTTTTGTGGTCTAAACCAGCACGTTTTCAATGTCTTTTGCTGATACTCAGTCATCACAAGGTGAGATTGTGGCATAGAAGAATTGGAGAAAACGAATGTTTCGTCTTTTGGCATGAAGGGAGAAAGAGGGAAATCTAATCCAGCTCCTTAAAAAAACAGGCAAAGCAGTGGCAGGATGTTTCACTGAAACATGAATTTTAATCTGTCACAAGTGACAAGAGTCAAGGCTTCTGGATTTCAATAAAAAATAAAACTTTTACATAATGATTTCTTCTTCCATTAAGAAAACATTGCTTTAAATCAGGGGTTCTTTAATGACTATGTTTGATTGCTTGAAAGAGGCTGTGCATAATGAAATCTTCTTAATATACAGTATGAATGGTTTTGTTATCCTGTGTATTTCTAATTTGTAATTAAGCACCTTAAAAAAAACCAACTGTTCACGATTAAAATGTCAGTGCTTTCCTGAATACTCTTAATTTCAGTAAGCTTTTGATGCTTTATTCATGAAGAATATTTAAAGGTACTTAATCATCCATGAAAAATATACATGGTGTATAAGGCCAGAGTCAAAAGGATAGATGAGGAATAGCAGTCAGAGGTGCCAGTTCATGGAAGATTTAAGTTTCCAAAGCTTGCTTCAAAAGCAGCAAAATATGTACATGTTAATATAATTTCAGATAATTATCTTCCATTAGCTAATTTGGGGCTCAGTAATGAGACAGCATAAAATTTGAAAACCCTGCACATATTTTATCTCGGCCAACCTCATCTGCAAAATATTTTTATATTCCTTTTCTTTGTGCCAAGTCAAGTGTTCTTATCTGTCTCGAGGGAGCCTGGGTGTCTGATTTGGAATTGCCATGTTTTTTCTAAGTGTGTGTGTAAGATTGGTTTGTTATTTTTTTTTTATTTTTAGTTCACTTCCTACATAAATGTTAAACAGATGCTGATCTGAATGGTAGCCTGGTATATTAATTACCGCACATAATGAATCTCAGAAAATGTAATAAAGGACTAATTGGTGTCAATAAAAGTAACACTGACAAATGCCTTCTTGTATAAGTGGTGTTCTGCATTGCATAAGCAAGAGAGAAAAAAATATCAGTCTCCCCTGGGGAATGCATTGCCATTTGATATTTTTTTGTTTTGTTTTATTTTTGGAAGAAAGCCTTTAACTGGATGCTAAATAGGACAGTACGCATGTGAGGTACAGGTGTTCATCAGCCTTGTTTTCTGTTTGCATTTGATTTTATTGACTTCTGCCCAGGGTTATTTGCTTTAAGCCCAGGAGAATTTGAACTGTGACAATGTGATTTTGAAATTAAAGGTGGTGACACCTTGGCTGTTGTGTTCCTTTCCTGCTATAAAAAACAAACCCAGGAACAGAGTCCTGGTTTGTGGTCCCAAGGCAGATGCTGTGCCTGGGATGTCCCCAGGGCTGTACTTAGCAGTGTGTGCCTCCGCTTGTGCTAACCTGCCCAGCCGGAGCCTTCCCAATGACTTTTGGGTTTCAGAGCACAAGAAGAGGGATAAACAGGACCGCCAGTGTCTAAAGATGCCAAGAGTTGAGCTGGTGGAGTTACAATGTTCAACAAAAATGGCTCATCCAACAGTGCTGTAGCTTCATTTCAGACTGGATTTTTTTCCCTGAAGATCAGGGTTTCTGTCACCCATGGAGAAGACAGAAATGACTGAGAAGGAGGTGCCAAGAATTAGGAAAGAAGGAAAAAAAAAAAAAGCGTTTAATTTTTTCTTCAGCTTCCATTTTCCCCACTCTTCTTCTCTCCAGCACCCTCCTGTTTTGAAGGGTTCTATTTTCATTATTTCCCAAAAAGTCTTTTCTCCACATATATTTAATAGCAACAAGCTGCCTTGTCTTTCTTGCACCACTTTCCTTTGCTCATCAGGCTCTCGTCATGGGATTTGCTAATAGCTTGAGCATGAGTTATCGAGGTCAATGTAAAAATAATGTTGAACTCCGGTGTGGAATTTTTTTGTTTTTCCTAGCGGCACTAATAAAGGCTCACTTAAAATAACACTGCTTTAGCTGCCTTTTGCTGACAGTGTATATTTCACAGTTCGGGGTAATGTTTCTGACATGTTCTTTATTTCCTTTACTTTAGGCTCTCTGGGTGCATCTTCCTTGTTCCGTCCTCAACAAGTTTCCCTCGGAGGTTCATTAGCCCTGACACCCGTTCCTTCTCTTCTGTCCTTCACAATTCCACTGCACCCTTTTGTTTGCTTGCGTGCTCTTCACTTTAAAACAAACAAACAAAGGAAAAACAAACAAAAAAAAGCATCACCTTGATGAGATTTCAGGTGAGGTTTGCAAAGAAACAACACCAGAGACATACAGGATATCTCTGGGTGTTTAGTAAGATGCGTGTACTCTTTCTTTTTATCCTTGCCAGAATTTAAATCACACTACTAATTAGAAATTAATCCCAATCTTACTGAAATTAGTCCCTGAAACTAATCCCAATCTTACTCAAAGCTCGAGTTTTTGTTTGGCTCTTTCTTTTGCCTTTTCCTCCCCATCTTCTCTCCCCAGCTTGGGTTTTTGTTTGGCTCTTTCTTTTGCCTCTTCCTCCCCATCCCATCCCCACCAGCAGAATTCAGAAGGTCTCAAGCAGGCTATTTCAGGTTCACCAACTGCCCTACTGTCCATCAGGCAGAAATCCACAGCCCTCGGATTCACCCTTCTGCCACTGACCTGCTTATTGCCTCCTCTTCGCTTGGTCTGCTTAATTTATAGCTGTGACAGATTCAGGGCAGCAATAGCTGCATAGGCATCCTATGCACCACACCAAGGATCCAGGGCTGTGGTTGAAATTTGTAGTGGTTTCGGTAATTTACGTACAAGTAATGGTTGGCTGAGGAAAGGAGTTTGGAAACAAAAAATCACATACTTATTCCTTTTTTTTTCTTCCCTTCTCTCCTGGAGCAGAGTTGTAAAAGAAATATGCACTTGTACATAAATAAGGACCTGTTTGTTTGTATTTTTTTAGTGCTCATATTCATACCCTTGCTCAGTGATGCAGATAACTAATTTAGCAAAAAGCATAACACCCAGAAATGGTTATTTAGTAACCTTATAGATGTGGAAAATGCTCAGTGTTTGCTTCTCTAATTTTGTCTGTAGCCTTCAGCTACAGGAGAATTATTAATAAGATGTGTTGTGTATCTGCAGATGCTCCAAGATCTCTTTTCGTGATGGGTTATATAGCACAGTAAATTTTCATGCAAGCAGTCTCTCCACCAAAAAGTTATAAAATAAGAAAACTTGGATAAATCCACTAAGGCAACTGAAGGAATATGGTTATTTTAGGCAATAATTTTAATAGAATGGGCATATACAGGGTAATAAATGTCCCCTCAACTTTACAAAGAGCCTGGCAAGGGTTACAGCACAAGGTGTTTATTACTGTAAGAGTCATTAGTGCTGGAAAGACAGATTTCTAGGCATTTGGATTGTCACTATCAAATGTCATCTTTGATATAAAAATGTAAATTTCACATGTATCTGTCTCCTCTTTGTTATAATTTAATTATCAGAACCAGCACTCTTTCATCTAGAGGATGCTGCTCTCAGCAATTTGGGAAGGGAAGCAATTAGCAACTGCCAGATTTCTGACTGCAAGGGCCTGTTGCAGTTTGTTGTCTCAACAGGTACTCAAATGACCTGTTCAGAGACCTGGAAGGGCATCAGCCAAATAACTGGTGTGGTATTGGAATTTTTCCCACTTCACCCTTAACCACTGACTTAGTGGTTAGCCCAGCCTCATAAAATATGGGTAGCATTGGGAAGTAAGTGGCAAAAATACTCAAGGTATTCCATAAATTCCATGCAAGTCTATGGAGGTTCTTGTGTGCATGACATATGTAGGCATATTTTACCAATTTTAGGTTTTAAACTTCAGAAAGCTGCTGTGAAACGTGTTTTCAGAGCCCTGTATGTCATCAAGGCTGCTAACCCATGTCTTTATTATATCTTTTAAATATTGAGGCATGTCGTGAGACTACTAATCAGTCACTCGTTGCTGGGTTTGAATTTCCTAGGTAATGAAATATTTTAGAATTGACTTTGAAACTAGAAATTCCACTGCTTTAAAATTATTGAACCAAATCATGCAGGTGAGTCTTGTCAAGGATTAGTGATTTAACTGATTTGTAGTCTGAATTCAGCCACTAATTAAAAACAAAAACAAATGCTTTATAAACAAAGTAATTGACTCCTGGACATCACTTATGCCTTGGACTAGCTACCTTTTTGTAGTGCATACATATTATTCTATCCAATGTGGGTTTTGCATTTTAAATGCAAAATTCCAGTTTAATTATCTCGAGTATAATTGGAGGCCTTTATTCTCTGAGATAAAACATAGCACCTAATAAAAACAACAGAAATTCAGCATCTTCCCACTGGCTAGTGAGGAATGTGTCATTTTATCTATACACTATTGCGTTATCCAATGCTTTAGAACAGAAAAGAAAAATAAAAGTAAAGAACATACTGCCTAGCTAATTAAAGGATAGCTGCACTTTTTTTTTTTTCTTTCTATGATTGAAGTCAGATATGATTTTTTCTTACTAATACGTTCTTTAGATATGTACCGATTTAAACGGTTGAGTGATTTCAGAAGCACAAGTATTTGTCAGGCGGGTATATGAGGAAGAAAAGAATTGCTTATAATTTGTGTTTGTGTTACTCTGACACTTGCGGTGGATTATGCTTACTGAATGGTTTATGGAAATGAAGCCAAACAACTGGCAATAAAAGCTTTATGCATGGAAGTGTGTAAGTGGCACCTGGCAGAAGCTGACTGACAAAGTATAATAAATATTTGACATGTCCTGTAAATACATGACACTCGGTCAAAATCCATTTGAGTCGTGAAGCATCTAGGGCATAATAAAGTTTAATAGCACCATTTCAATTTCCCCCATTTGCTTACGATGTTTTACTATTAGGATCTTTCAGCTATAGATTTTTGTGCTCTAAATTTCTCCGTTTAAAGCACGGGCATTCAGGCAGTACCAAAGGACTGACTCCCTTAGATGTGAAAGATAGATTTAATCTTCCAGTACTTATAATTTCTTATAAGTTTTGGCACATCCTTTTGGCACAGCTACAATTTGGGCTGAAAGCTTTCCAGTCAAGCTGTGTCACCTGGAATGCTGGAAAAAGTTGTAAACTCTGCAGCCCCGTGTGGGCAGAGTGTGAAGTATTGAGCACAGGGTATGCTACTAAAAAAGAGGAGGAAAAAAAAAAAAACAGAGGCCATGTAGAAAGGTACTAAACAAAGCTTTTATTTATTTACTTATTTTTTTTTTTTAAAGGCAAAAACAAACCACAAGACCCAGCAAAGAAGGGATGTGGTGTTTTGTTGCGTTATACTAGATCACGACTGGGTGAAACCCAGTTGTGCAACCCAACAGTCAATTGCTGGCCAAAGAAATTGGCTCTCGCTGATTTGGTAATAACTTCAGGAGAAGGTTCCTTAGGCCCTTATCTTTGAGGGCAATGCAGGTCATATGCTATTTCTTCCAAGGAAGGAAATGCAGTACCAGCTGTGATTAATCAGCTGCTTCTCTTCTGAAGAAAGCTGAGATCAGCTTTCAAGGTTCCCATCGCTTTCTCCAGCTATTTACTTATGCCTCGAGCTGCCATAAAACACAATCCACGCTCCCCATCTGGGGTCATTAATTTTTGGGGGTTCTGCAATAAAGTGCAGATAACGTCAAGGAGGGCCAGTTTCAAACACGTGTATGTTTTTTTTATCCCCTTCTGGATGTGTAGAGGCCTGGTCTATTCAAAAACTAGCGTGAAGGTGGGCAAGAATCCCACATGCAGATACAGCACAAATCTGATGTGGCATTTGTTAGCGGCCCACAGGGAAACTTGGCTTGCTTTGCTTTTAGTCGTGCAGTTTTTCTCCCTCTCTTCTGGGTCGGATATTCACACAGCAATAATAAAAATTTTCTTTAGATTAGCAGTGAAAATAAGTAGGAGGGTAACCTGATATACGAGCTGGCGGCACCGTCAGGGTAGTGCTGTAACCAGTAGAGTTATATAGGAGCAGGAGCTGGCTCAATGCTAGTTAATTTGAACTCATAAAAGCTGCTTGGTTATTCTGGGCATGCTTGTAGCCCTGCACAATTAGATATATGTTTGCCCTTGTTCTGTTTGCGAAATAGCCAAGTGAGGTTTAAATTTCTTTCTGCCACAGAAGCTTATTGCCAATGTAACCAACCTGAATTCAAGGCCTAATTTTTAATGAAGTTCACGGACCTGATTATTTTTAGTTGACCATTAGGAGCTCTGTCCCGGTTCAGTTCCCAGTGGATGGCTGTCCAAGTCGCAAAATCTGCCATTACAATTGGCACTAATTGGGCCCCTTGTCGCAGTCATAACACTGTTTCTAATACTTCAGTGGCACAGGCATTTGAACCCCTCTCTAGGCAAATGCTCATTAGCCTTGGATGGTATTTGCTCTGAGCTTAGGGACTCGTTCGGCACAGAAACTTAGATGAATGGCAAAGTAGCACAGTGGAAGGCAACAAGAAGTGTTTGTGCAACTTCCCTCCTTGGAAAGCTAAATGACAGAGTCCCTGCTTTAATGCTTTAATGGCATTTCTGCAAATATTGAGCTTGTGTGTCAGCACAAAGGGATGTTTTCCTGGCAGTATCTCAGCTGTTCTTCTGCTTTGCACTATGAAGCAGCTGGGAATCTGTATGAGAAGGGAAGCTGCTGGTGTAACACAATGATCACATCTCTTCCATAGCCCTGTCTCACCCTTCTGCCCTTTCCCAGAGGCAGGAGAATGAAGTCCCCCTCTCTGCCCATCCCTTGGGTGTAGGGACATCCTGTGTGCCCTGGCAGTCCTCTGGGATGCCATCATCTTGGATGGCTCTGGTGGTCCCTCAGGCAGATCTTCAGGATGCTACCAGGATGCGGTATAATAATTAGCAAGAGGGTAATCTACACAGGGGTTAACTGTCCATGTGTGAAGCTGAGTGTTGCTTCAAATCCAGGCTTGTTTTATTTTCAGCTATTTTATTATCGCCTATCAGGTGGCTATTGCAGGCTCTTCCATACAGAAAAGAAAGCTGATAAGGGCTACGTTTAGCAATTTGTTTTCAGTGCATATAGAATTAAGCCCATGCTGTGTTGTACACTGAAATCTTGGCCTATTTCAAAACAGTGGAATTCAGTGGCTTTGAGTTTCTTACCTAACATATTCGAGAAATGTCTCCTCTCTTCTAGTATAAGGATTGCAGGGTAAACATTTCCCTCTGATGCAGAATCTTCTTTTATCTTGTTTTTCAATATTGTAACTTCTGCTAATCCTTTGGGTTCCTTTTTTCTTTATTCCAGCAGCTTTTCCATGCATAGGGAAAAAAAAAAATAAAAATCTATCGTGTGGCTTTCAGTTTAAAGTCAGTGGCAGATTTATTGGTGTTTTTCCAGCAGTATGTTACGCATACTTTTATTTATATTTGTGATCAAATGGTGGCCAAGTACCTGGTAACTGAAAAGATATTTGAGCAAATAAATGTCTCCCTTGCCTAGAAAGAGAAATAGTACTGGAAAGAGTTTAGATTTATCTAAATTTGTAGATGATTTATAAGAGATCCTCGTGTTTTTTCTTCTATGCAATTTGGAGATTTAGAATCGACAAAAGATACTCTTTGTAAGAAGAAATTGGTCCATATTTCTAGGGCTTGGTGATTAATAAGTCATGAGTCACGTCGCAGGTGATTTTACATTGCATATTAAGAACTTACCAGTCATTTATTTAAAACAAGTGTCAGTAATTTATACATAGGAATGGGTGATGGGCAGGGAAATATCTGCTAATCTATTTCCAAGCTAATGAGCATTTTTGAAAATTCCATCCCCAAAGTGATTTAATCTTTAGAGCCTATGTAATTTTCATTAAGGGAAAAGGCAGAAGTACAGACAGATCTGCAAGCTGTCAGCAGAGCTGAATTTGTACTTTTGAATAAGATTCCCCGGGGACAAAATGTACAAGAAAGAGGAAAGGACATCGGGAGCAGCTCCTCTCCATACAGACAATTGATGTGGGAGGGTTATGAAATCATCTGTATGAATTTAGAAAGAGAAGGAGATGAAGGATTAGGTGGGGAAACAAGATTGTTTTTTGGTCAGATTGTTTTTTAATTTCACGTTTATTTATAGAATAAATGTGTCTTTACTATCTAGGCAGAGAACCATGTGTATTGAATCAAGGGGAAGAACTAGCTAGGGGATGAGAAAGGAGATCAGGAGATGGTGTGAAATTGCAGAGAATGTAAAGAAGACAGGAGGATATTCCCCAGGCTGTGCTGGGGAGGAGAAGAAAAGCGACAGGATGGCAGGAGAGTCCAAGGAGGGAAAACAACTTGAGTAGCTGTCAGTTTTATTCTGGAGAAAATAAATAATATATAATTAAAAAAAAAAAAAAAAACTAACTAACTAACAAACAAAAAACCAACCCATGGTGTGTCATACATTGAGAGACATGGAGACCAGAAGCAGGGAAAGTTTGCAGAATAAGTGATGGTGAGAAGTAACTCACTGAAAGGTTATTTATTCTAAGGCCCCAGAGGGTAATGCTGAGAAGGTTAATTAAGAGCCGAGCTAGCCCCTGCTCAAGCTGGAACTGTGAAGAGGCTCAAGTAATACAAGCTTTGTTGTAGAAGAGGTCTCAAACTCCAACAGCTGGTTTTCTTTCCCCCCCTTAGCTTTTTTCCTTACTGTTTTCCAGCTGCTTGCTTTTCAAATGCATTTTCTTCCCATCCTACCTGTAAAACTGAGCCCAATTAATCCTGTGATGTGTTTACAAACACACAGTCTCATAGCCTGCTTCTTAGCAATCCCACAGAGTCTGTGCTTCATGTTCTGCGTCCACACTGACACCACGGTGTCTTGCTGTGTGGTGCATTGCCATGGAGATTGGGATTGCCATGGCAACTTGTACCTTTTTGGATGCTGCAGTGAAGCCTGAATAAAGAACCTTTGCAAAAGTAAAATAGCAAAATCTCAAAATCCTAAAACCTAAACATCTAAAAGAAGTAAAAAATAATAATAATAATAAAAAAAAAAAGTGATGTGGCATCCTCCTTTGCTTTGAGAATAGCAGAAGAATTAAATGCATATAAAAGTGGAGTTTTCTTAGTTTAAGTATTAGTAAATAAAGAGTCTTTTTGAGCAGGCTGGCCATTCATACAGGGTTTGACAAATACAAAAACAAACAAAAACCATAGGATACCTTTATCTAAAAAGAAATCTATTTCTGCAGAACACAGTTGATGTCATTCTTCATGCTGTCAGTGAATTTAAGGGCAACCAGTCCAATAAATACTCTGGCCTCAGTTTCCAAAACTATAAAATGGGCATGCAAAGTAGGTGAAGATGCTGCTGTAGTGGGAGGATACTGTGGGTGATGGTTTGGGGAGGAAATAGCAGCAGCAGATCCAAGGCAAGAAAAAAAAAATACAAGTAAAAACCCACTTACTGCATGTGCCAGTCAGAATTAAAAAAAAAAAAAAACAAAAACATATGTAGGAAAATATAACAGAGTAGATCATCAAAATCTTTGTGTTTTATTTAGGTTGACTTTCTCAAGAATAGAAAAGTCATTTTCATGTATTTTCCATAAGTGTTTTGCAAGTTCTGAATGACATTTTAAAATATCAATAAGATACAGGCTTTAGGCAAATCAGTTTTCAACCATTACACAGTGTTCAAGACTTTTTTATGTAAATCTGTGACTTTATTTTTTAAATAAAAGTCCATACGTAGGCAATAGTCTTGCAAGCTGTGTGATCGGGAAACCATATGGAGCCCTTTTTCGTACCTTTAGTAAAAATAATAATATATATGAGAATGTTTCTGGCACTATCTTTGTGAGAGGTGGACTTGTGCTATGAAGTAAGATTTCTTTTGTGCAGTGATAGTTATGGATATATATATATTTATATATATATTTTAAACTGGAGAGAAAATAGAAAGAAAAGTGCTGTTTTATTCAGTGAGGAGGGGGTCCTCTCTGCTAGCATTTTAGCTAATGGGTTAGCAAGCTGAAGCATACCATGTGTAATTGCACCTGATCATAAATATATAATCATTACAGTGGATGCAACAATACATTGAGTGGGGGTGGATGAATCTACTGAGACATCAAGAACTCAATCTTGAGGGAGATATACAACATCTCCAAGGAGATTAATTACAGTAATGGAAAAGTGGAGGTGACTTGGCCTCCTGGATAAGCAGCCACTCTTGGCTCTATGGACAGTAAGGCACAGTTGGGCAAAATAGAGGTGTCTTGGTTTTGCATTGGTACTAGGCTTGGTTTTTGTGTTTGCTTTCCTCTTCTCTTGCTATTGCTTTTCTCTCTTCCTCAATTATTGGTGTCTCATGTGGTAAAGAAACATCTTACCAGCCCCTTGCATATTTACTTCTGGTCCTTCACTGAATTACCCAAAATGGTATCATTTGCTCAAAAGCCTTTTTTAATCAAGGTCCCTGAGACCCCTTCTCAAGAGGTTCCTGTCCTCTGTTGATTTACGTATGTACAACTTCTGTTAGCCCATTGAACATACAGCTGGACCACCAGGGCTCTGCTTAATTGCCATGTTGCCAACGGAAATCATTTTTCTCTCATTTGACAGCTTCATTTGTGCAAGGGTTTTCATTCAGATAGGATAGTACTTCACAGAAGTATTTCTTAATCCTGGCTACAATCTCTAACTGTCCCATCCCAAGCCAGAAGTAAAACCAAACACTCAAAATAGCAATAAATTAACAAAGAAATGTATTAAGAAATGAGGAAGACAGCAGTGCATAAGAATTTGGGGAGCTCTCCCTGGGTGCAGTCCACATGGATACAAAAGTTTTCCCTATAGTGGTGCTTGCTGCACTCATTTCAATTCAATGTATTCAGGCTCTTGGTGATTTATGAAAGAGTACAAAATTCAGAAATCTTTAGCACCTAATTTTTTGTTATTGCAGTTGCTTCGCAAATGCTGTGGTGTGCCCTTTATCTACCAGTTGCGAGACAACAGTAAGCTTCTAGAAATGAGTTCAACTGAAAAAAAAGGTCAAAGAAAGGAGGAACCTCCCCCCCTCGGTCCAGAAATTACTGTACACTGAAACACATATTTCATTTCACTTTGAAAGATGTATTTCAAACCAATTCAGAAAGATTAAAGTTGGCAACTTTGCAATAAGATGATTTTCCCATCTTTGAAGTTAATAGCATGATAGATTTAACTTTCGTCTCTGCAAAGTCAAGCTCTTTTCTCTTTCCCTTTTAAGTGGTGTTTTTTTGAAAGGTACAATCAGTTGCTTTTGTTGCAGGCATCTCAACAAGTACTTTCTTGTGTGAGTTAAAATCAATGTCTGATATAATCTCTGTTGGAAGTCAGAAGTGGAGCTGCTGGTCGCAGCCACTGAGCGCAGTTTTGTGAAGATTCACTCTGGCAGCATTCCTGTCCAGATGTCTGAATTTCTGAAGTTTTATTCCTAAAATGACTGCGGAAAATAGTTTTAAGGACCTTGAGTTGCTACTGGAATGCTTGCAATCGAGTGCCTTATTTTGATGTCCTATATAATTTCCATGTTTGCATTTTAAAAATATTGTTGTCGTCACTACAAAGACTTCTCTTGGTCAGAAGTTGGGGGCTTTGCATGTGGGAAGATGCTTGGTTGTGTTTATTGGACTGGCAAGAGACAATTCACCGACTTGGGAAGCCAAGAGTCTGGAGATGATGATTGTGTTGAGTCAAAATAAAAATAAAACAAACAATCTGGGGGGAACCCAATTTCAAGTGGCATTGATAAAATATTTGAATAATTTAAGCTGCTTCCCAGGAGCTCTTCCAGGCAAACAGTCTCCTAAGTGGCTTATTAAGGGAGGAGAAATAATTCTGTGCTGTCAGCTCATGGGATGTCCACGGATAGATCATGATTTTAATAGTGAGGTTCTTCAGCTACTGTTCTGCTAGATACTCAACGTGTAAAATCGCATCTCTCTTGGACTGTAAAAGGGATTTGGATTAAGCCCATGAGGTGGGTTTGGCAGACTTCAGGCTATTCATACCATAAAGTGTCTAACCAACAGCACAATATCGTGCCTAATGCTCAGCCACCTGTTCTGCTCTGCAATTAATGGATGGGCAAAGGGCCAACATAGTTGCTTTGGAGGAAAATGGAGCTTGATTTCTTAAAGAAAGCATGGGACCCTGTGGGAAGGGCCATCTTCGGAGCTCTACCACTCCTACCTTGCACGTGGCTCAGTTCTACTACCTGCCTTTTAAAAAACTTCCTTAAAAAAATTCAAAAGAAAAGAACTGTTAAGGGTGAGAATATTTTAAGGACATTAGTGAGAGAAATGCTGTAGCTGGTCTGATGCTTAGTTTTTGCCTACAGCCTGGGCATACAAACTGCATTGATGAGATCAGTTGGGCCACAAAGAGCAAACAAAATAAATAGATATTTTACAATATGTAAACAATTGCATGGTGACATTTGGCTTTAGGTTAATTTCTCTGCCTAATCTGGAAAATTGCCATCTGTAAGCAAACTTATTGACTAAGTTGTTTTCAGTGATATAGAAAAAAAGAGCTAAAGTACACGCATTTCAGATAATGATACCAGCATTATTATGGAGTTATGTTAACTTAAATGGCAGGTGGAGAAGTAAAATTCATCTCCTATGCTAAGCTGTACTGCATAAATAAATAATTCATTTTTTTGATATATTGATTTTCTGTGGATTGCTTGCCAAGAAGATGCTAACATCAGCTTATCTGAATTAATACATGGTATTAAAGGAGGAAACCAACATCAATATTCCAGCACTTTGCAGACCGCAACCAGCATTAGGTCATAACTTACTTTCATTGTTACACACTTGCCATTCAGCAAAGCCCTTGTACTCCTCAGGCAGTGGATATTAAACCCCAAATATTTACATATAAGCCCATAGGATGTGTAAAGACATTCTGTTTCTGTTTACACTGGGGCCTGAAGGTGTGAAGTGGAAACAGCTGCTGCAGAAGGGCTGGTGGTGCCATGCTGAGTGGGTTGTGCTTGGCTGTGTCTTGTTTTAGGGTTGTAGAGGTGAAGGGGACTCAATTCAGACGCCACTGAAATCAAATCATCCTTTGCTTGCTGCATGAACTGAAGCAACTGCAATGTTGTTACCGTAATGGCATGCAGGAGGGATGCTTTTATGGCTGAGATGTAGAAATAGGGCTTGCAATACATATTAGCAGCAGGTTTGAGCTGTGTGACCTCAAAACAAACAAACAGAAAAACCACAGAAGTATTTTGCTTATTCACTTATTTTCTTCTTATTATATTGGCTTATTTTTGCCTTTTTGATCTGTTTTGTATTTGTACATCGCTTGACACAATATAGCCACAATCCGACATATGTTGAAGTAAGAACCCAGAAAGACAGCAGTGTTAAAATACTGCATAATTCCAATATTCCTAAAAAGTCTCTAATTAAAAAGGCGTGAATATTCCCATTTCACTGCGGGAAGACTGCTTCTAAGCCTAAATTTAAGTGCAGAAGATATGAAACTGTACAGAATTAACTCGTAGAGATAAATGTTTTATGTTATTTCAGCCCAGTGCTGATTGGGATGGTTAAGCATTAGCTGTGATAAGCGGGGTTTTGTATTTAAGTGAAAACCCATCAGGAAGAACAGCCTTGTAGGATGTTTCCTTAGTTAAACTGTACCAGGCATTTAGCCGTTGTCTGTGACTGTTTGCCCCATTTCCTTTTCAGCATGTAAATTTTAAAGGAAAGAAAAGCAAATTGCCATTTTTGGATTATCAGCAATGAAGCACCAAATTTTGTAACATAAGAAAAAAATCATCTGCTGGAGTGCAGTAACTGAGCTGTAGCCTGCTCACTGATGCTTGGTAAATTGTATAATGGTTTTCAGCTTCCCTTCATTGCTACAGCTGTTGGCATCAATCTGTTTTTGTGGTTTGATTAAAATAACATTTTTTTGTAAGTTGTCAATTGCCTGGTGTTGGATTACATCAATGAACTCATCCTTTTCTTTTTTTTCTAAGCCAAGTCAAGGTATCAGTGTAAGAACAAATAACCAAAATAGCTATATAACTGATAAAAGATGTTAGCAGAATAACATCAAGGACTGGAAAAAAAATAATTTACATGGAAAATCAGTGGTGAATAAAACCTGCAGAGGCTTTATATTGTGTCTAACAATTTAGCTCACCTGGCTTTTTCTGCATGTCCACCTCTCATCCCATTGGAAGGCAGAACAATGTACCACAGCTTGTTACAGTCCCCTCTTCCATCCAAAATTTGGGCAAGCACAGGAAAATGGGTGCAATCAGACAGGTTTAGAAACATCTTGCCTCTTTGTCTAGTGCAATTACCTGAGACTTGAAAACAAAACCAAAATGCAAACAGCTCCATAGAGAGAATGACAGTAAACTGAGGCAAACTGTCACAGGTTGATTGTTAGAAGAAACAAATAAACATTTCATAGGAAATGTGAATAAAGATGCAAGTTCTTCTCCAAAGACCCATCTTGTTATGTTGTCTTGGTGGAAAGGTGTTTTTTTGTTTGTTTGTTTGTTTTTGGTGCAGGGTGTCAGATTTAAATAGGCAAAAGTAATGAAAGTTTTGCAAAGAGAGAAATATTGTTCCCATTTTACGGCTGGGGAGTTTTTAGCGCAGGCAGTTGAAGGAACTTACACAATCTCATATAGGAGCAGTCAAAATCTGAATTCAGATTTAGTTCCAATAAGCAGCTTTTATCACAAGATTATTTTTCTTCCTTTTATAACTTGTCGTTAGAGCATGTTCATAAATAACCAATATGCCTTTAAAAATGGAATTCCTCTTTTTCTTCTATTCTATTCTAATTCTAATCCTGGTTACATTGGCCAGTTTATTATCTCAAATATTTACTTTCCACTATAAATGGAAATCACTTTGTTCCCTTCTTCATGTTTCATAGTCATAATATCCTCTAACGTTCCATTACCTCTTGGTACCTGTGATAGATCCAAATCTTACGACATTGCTTTTTTTTTGTAATAAATTAAATTGGCTGTAATGGGAAACTTAAGTATCTGTAATGTGGTTTTTTTATAAGGAATAGGTAAACCGGACTTTCTGTAGCTGAAATTGATTCCTAAATCATTTATTATGGTATGTAAATTAGTGTAAGAAAGCTGAGTCTAAGAGTGGGAAAATAACAATTTAGTGTCATCGTGAATCGATTGGATATTTATGGGGACCTTGTTCATTAATTTTTGAGGACAGACCCTAAACTGCTATATATTGTGATGCTCGTTACACTGCAGTCACTTAGATACTCTAAAACCCTGCTGCAAAAGGAGAAAATGTCAGGGAAATTTGGAGCAAACAAGGCTTTAATCATCAGTGGAGATAAATAACTGCTTTAAATTTATGCCAATTGTCACAGAGAAAATAGGTTTACCTATAGTGTGAATTTGAGGACCCTTCTAAACTATTCCAAATAAATGGAAAGCTTCTGTTGGAGTTCTGGTGTTTCAATTAGAATATCCACATCACTTTTTGTTGCTATCATATTTCACCAAAGCAGATGTATTGATCAAAGCACAGAAAGTATGGGTGATTCATCTTGAGTCACAGTTTCGTACATCTGTTCTGTGTTTAAGTTTCATAATAAACATTTTGACAGCGAGCTTCTCTGTATGCTAAATGTCATAAACTTAATGCACATCGTAATTCATTGCTTACATATTACTTCGCTGCAAAAAATAGAGTGAAAAGGGTCAAGGTTTTCTGGTTGCTCTGGAAAACTTGCTGAAATGGGACCTCTGATGTATGGTGGAATGACAGTGGGGTGGAGAGTGGTTTTTAGTGAGCGACAGAAGCTGCTTTGCAGGCAGGCGGGATGCTTTCTATATATTGATCACTGTGAATTCTGATTTAGGCTTGAAATTAAGGTGAAATATTGCTGTGGAAGTTTACATTTTACCTAGGGATCTATGTACTGTTGCTTTCAACCTCATTTCTTAATTGCATTAATCAATGCGCATTGCTTTAAACCATGACATTACAGCCAGTCAGCCTTCAGAGGACACCTACAAGAGGCAGAGAGTTGTGGGATTTGTTTTATTCTGCTCTGTTTTGTGGTTTGAATGGGGCAGGTTAGGAAGGAAAAGAGCTCTGGTGGGTGGGTGCTGAAGAGCACTCTCAAGCTGGTGCTGGGGGCTGGCAGAGGACAGCAGTGTTGCAGAAGCAGCCGAAAAGCTTTCATTCCTTCGGCAAGGCCAGGTTAGGAGGGAGGAATCCAGCTTTATTATTCACTTTTTTAACTGTTTTTCTTCTGCAGTATGTAAGAAGACAAACCCAAGTTGGGCTCAACATTCCCTTGTGAGGGGAAAGATTTACCGATTTTGTTTTCTTCTTGCAAACAGCGCTGGAATTTCGGTATGTGTGAGCACTAGTATTTCAGGAGATGGCATGACTCAGCGTGGCAAGGCTGTGACAATTTGCTTTACTCCTGGTCCCCTCAGAGCCTCTGACCAGTTCCCTGGGTGCCATGGCTTCTGTAGAACTTCATCCGTATGCCAGCAAGTGCTCCAGTGCCTGAGGAGTGGACCTGTCAAACATCATCTTCATCTGAGAGCTTTAGGTTGTCTTTTAGGTGTCTGTGTGGTCAGCGCTGCCCAGGGGAACTGGCAGCCAAAAAATCTGTAAGAGGAGCTGCCTCGAAATCCCTCATTCAGTGCAGATCAGTGGTTGTGCAGCATAACAGCATCTTGCAGTTGTGGGAAATCCTTAAATCCACAGCATTGTTGTGATGGGTTTATGCTTATCCTGCCTGGATGAGGATCTTTACTGTAGGTACAGGGGAAAAAAAAATCCTTTTCCCAAAGGAAAAAAAAACAACAGGAGCATGGCAAGACAATAAGCCTGTGCTTTTTATTTGTAGAGCTTTGAACTTTATGAAGGGTGTCTTTTGGTGGTCTGAAATAGACACCTCTCACTAAACACTAATCAGTACTGATAGCAAGTAATTCATTCACTGAAAGCGAGACCTAAAATTTGAATGCATGCATAAAGTAACATAGACAACGCCTGATAGGGAGTGAGCAGTGAGTGTAAATGTGTTTTTTAAAGCATTTGATTAACTTGATGTTCTATCAGTGTTTTATGGTGGGTTAATTAAGTTACATACACAAACTAGTTTTTTTGTTTCATACAGACCGTGTGCTTAATGAATATTCTAAAACGGTGTTTTATTAATGTGCTGCCTTAATTAGTGGGTAAAAAGGCTCCAAACACCTTTAAATTGTGTTAGTTCGAAGGCAACATATGAGAAGCAGAAGGTAACAGTGAATTCCTAATTCCCTTCAGAAAATAAAAATCCAAAGTAATGGCTGGAGCTATTTGTGTCAGACATAAAAATTGATATAACATGTGGTAAACCTCCTATTGGGTATTATTACAAATGATTGATTTCTCTCTCCCCCTACAGTTTAGACGGTGCAGTGCTTACTGTACAAACAACTCATGAAAAGTCAACATGTTTTACAAGTAAATAATTTACAGCTGCTCTGTGGAATACAGAATAATATTTTACATTAAGTGACATTAATTAGGGGAGAAATATTCATATGGTGAAGAACTGGGTGATGACTGTTGCAAAGGAAATTTTTTTACTTGCAGTCTAAATGCAAATCAGAAGCTCAGAGAGTCACGAGCACATTGCTCTTGAGGGAGAAATGATTCCCATTAAGTACCCAGCTCTAAAACTATTGTAAGATTTTTGGGAATGCGAGCCAAACTCAAGCTGCTGACAGTCTCAAACATCGCTGTTACTGAAGGTTTTACACGCATTTTAGATCTGTTTTAATCAGAGGTGAGATGCATCTCATGGTCTTGGGTCTTAATCCTGTGAACGATGAGGCATGTAGTTATCCTTACCCGCACAAGCAAACCAAGGGGCTTAGCAGCATTACTTTCATAGGCCTGGATTTTTTTTAGGGCTGGTGCAGACTACCATGGTTTAATCCTGCTCATAAAATGCATGCTGGAATCGTGCTCAGTAATTCCTGAATTGATCCTGATAATAACTTCTGACTGAAGTTATTCCGGGGGTTTTCAAAGACTTAAAGTGATAGATTATCTGCTACTGCCCATCTATTCTAGAAACACTGTTAGTTTTAGCAAAGACATCTGTGTGTCTGTGATGGGTTTGACTAATTTCACCCACTAATTTTGTGCTAATTACTGCAATTCAAAGAGCGGTTGGATACTCAACATCTTACCTGCAAATAGATACATGATCATGTACTTCGATAACACCAGGTGAATTTGTAGAGTTTGGGGTTTTTCTACTTTAAGCCTTCTGCAGAATGAAAGACTTCTTCTGAAGTGTCCATAAAGTAAAAACAAAACCATGCAGTAAGAACAAAACCCAAATGTGTGAATAAAGTCCTCTGCTTATGTATGTCAGCATAACTCTACTGGCTATAGAGGAGCTGGGTGGGCTTCTGTAGAAGAGGTTTTGACCACCTCTATCACTGGACCTACATACAGCACGAAACAAGGATACCTGCTAGACTGTGTTAAATATCAGATATTTAAAAAATGTTCTTTTCCTTTGATTTGAAACCAGCTTGATACGATTGTGTTACTGCCAGCATGAATCTGCCAAGAGCTATTTCCTGAAATTGGCTGTGTGCAAGGGACTCAGAAAAATAAAAATCTGGAAGAAAAGAAGGTGAGGAAGGGAAACAAAGGCTGATGTCCAGAACTTCTTGCACACAGTAGTCTTGCACCTCCATAAAAATTCAACCCACAATCTGAGGAGAGTGTGTAGATGCAGTGTCACCTCAAGGCTGGATGAAAATGCTCTCCAAGAGGTCACACCAGCCATGCTCATGTTTATATGTAGTGGTAGTTCTGTGAACTTCTGTGCTTATTCCTGGGAGGAAATTAGTTCTCATTATGTAAATTGGGTAGGAGCAAGCTCTAAGAGGAAGTAATTCCTTCTGCTCAGTTCAGTTTTACACTATTATTTAAAGAGCAGCTATATGAGCAGTGAGACAGCCCCAGTCTGCTACATCTGAGTTATTTCTGTTCTCACTGATGTCCACAGGACTTCTGCAAAATTGTGCTTCTGAGGAGTAGTATGAGCATCATAGGCAAATTGGCAGATAAAGAAAACTCCAGAAAACCTCTGGAAACTTAAGGGAAAAAAAATATGTGTGAGAGAGAGGTCTGGAGACTGATTTAGGGAGAGGAGCAAGAAAAAGCCATCTGGAATAGGAAACTTTAGTTAGTCTTGGTTTCACAGGACTCGGCATAAAAAGCACCCACATGATTTAAGAATTGATGGTAGAAAGGTGGCACCCTGATAAATATTGTTTAAGAAGTTAGTAGAATAAGTATATAAGACACACAAATTGAATTTGGCACTTTTTTTTTTTTTTTTTTTTTTTTAATCTAACTTCAAATTTCAATAATCAAAGCAGAAAAAGGTTTCCTTTTTTATAGAGAGATTTGTTTTATTTTGGGTGTAACCATGAATCTAATCAACCAGTGTTGTACTACAAATCATCACTTAAAATGAGAGTAAAGAACTTTTAAAGACTTCCTCCCCAACACATGCACACTTCCACCAGTGTTAGTACTTAGAACAAATACACACGATGACCTCTAATAAAAGTAATGTGCCATTGATGTAGAACAAAAACATCTTTATCTTGGAATTGTGAGGTGTATTATGAGACATAATTTTCTTACAAACATCACGTGAATGGTTTACTTTGGGATTCCCTAGCTTGCTAAACTTCGGTCAAGAACAGATTTATATATTAGAAATAAATCAAGCTCTAATATCTCAAAAATAAAGATAAGCTAAGAAAACACTTAACATGGCTGTTGCTAATTGCAGTTAAGTAGCCTCCTACACTTGCACTTAATAAATGGGAACTGCTGTTGTTTGTACATTGTGATGTTTTAAATGCATGTTCATGCTCCCTGTAGAAGTTATTTATATTATGAATGATTGCATCAAATAACTGCTAAAACTGACAGGATAATTAAGTAACTGTTCTGTTGCTTGACATGCTATAGAAGCTTGTCAACTCTGCGTTGGGCTGGTGGAGCTGCAAAATGGTATAAAACACTGCTTACTGATTAATTAACTGCAGAATGAATGTGTGTAGGAGGGAAATGTTTTGGGGTGATGGAAAATGTTGGAAATTTAGTTGAGGCCCCTTTGAACACACCAGTCAGGGTGTACAGATTCTTCTGTGATGCCTCATCTATTAAGGTTGGTGGCAAAGTGCTAAGTAAAATACAAAGATTTAAATTTAAATCTTTAACTTGAAGTTTTGAACGCGTCTTTTGAAAATGTTGTAGTTACACTAAAAATTTGCGATGTACAGGCAGTAAGACTTAAACGCTTTAAAGTCTGCAGACGGTACAGGATTTTTAATGAAGCAGTTCATACAAATTGTTTAAAATATATATTCATTATATATATGTACACATATATATATAATTTTTTTTGCCTAATATATCTACATCTTTTTGCAGTGTTAGCACAAACTTAAACCGTACTTCCTGATGCAATTTCAGCCCTGCTAAGAATTTGCCAGCAGTCCTTTTGCCTAAGAAAATTGTATAAAAGCAGTAAGTTAATGTTAATTAGCGGTCAATGAAAAATAATGGAAATCACTGTTTAAATAATAGATGAAAAGAGAAGTTGAAGGGTCCTAAGCTTTGTACAGTTACACAGATTAGTGAAAGCTGTTGCAGCATAACATCAGATCAGAATAAAAATGATGTATACCCTTTTCATGATTATAAGTAATTTCACAAGGTTCAAGGCAGTGAAGAATGTTATGGGGGAAAAAACCTTCTGTAATCTCCTGAAGTATGAAAATTAATCACTCATAAGCATTTGACAGTGTGGACTCCGTACTTATAGCTAGAATCTTGACCTAGCAGTGAAACTTTTATTAATTTTCAATTTATATTTTGCTGCTTCTCATTCATTTTTGTAGTATTTGAATTTTCTGTTGACAAAACCAACATCAGGCTGATGGTGGTGAATTGTTAGGAGGCAGTTAAGAGGCCCTCGTGCGCTTCTGGTTTTTCGTCCATCCTAAATAAACATATTTTTATTCCTTCCCGTGTCTACAGACCCTTTGTGGTTAGCAAAGCACGGCAGCTGATTGCAGTGCCTTAGAAGATGAGCACTTCAGACAGCACCTGGCATTGTGCAGAGTAAAATAAGTCTTGCCAATTAACTGTAAAAGCACTCTTGCTAATTATCTTCTAACTATCCATTCCAGTTTATTATCCACTAACAAAAAAAAAAAGAAAAAAAAAAAAAAAGATGTACTGTACAGAATCTCACTTACAAAACAGTATCATTTAACAGGAAATTAAACTACATGGTTCTCAGTGCGCCTGTATATCTCGCTGCTGTTTATCTGAGTTGTTTAAACATTTCTGTAGTCTGCACGCCACTTCCATGCTTATCCTCCCAGCACCTTTAATACACTTGGCTATGCAGAAACGTGGTGTAATTTTATCCTTTTTGATCTTGAACGCTCTTTGTTTCACTTGTATGCCAGCCTTCAGGGGCTTCCTATTTTTCTTCAGACTTCACCTTGAATTTTTGTCAACCTTTGCAAGCCACGGAGGAGGGATGTGCCCCTTTCTCAGGGGATGTGCAACCCAAATACCCAACAGGTATCGCACTGTCCTAGTGAGATGTGCATAGATGACTGTCACCTCAGTCTATGTGCTGCAGTAAAATCAGTAATTGTCCTTCATCCTTTATTTATTTTTATTGTTGAGCCTTTATCCCTTCCATTGTTTCAAGGTAAAAATTATGCTGAAATTATTGCAGATTTGCTTTGGATAGGTTGGATAACTTCCTTTTTTTTTTTTTTTTTTTTTTTTTTTCTTGCTTAAGGCTTTCATAGAGAACTGAAGGCTGATCAGAGAAATGGGATTAGGTTCTACAAAACATTCATTCTTTGGATTTACCCAATCCCCTTTGATTTGATAGCTTGTAGCTGAGTCCATTCTTGTTGTTTTGTCTGTTCATCAGCCTTTTTGATTCCCAATTTTCATGAAGTGAGTGAACTCCAGAGGAGGACATTTTCTCTGCATTTTCCATCCTCTGGAGCTTGCGTTTAATAAAGATGAAAACACTGAGTCTGATTATGCACAACACGAAAAAGGAAGTGTTGGTTTTGTGAGTTAGGCACCAAATTGGCTCTTAATTTCTGACAGCAAAACCAGAGCTCTGCTACACAGTTTGTTTGATATCACCAGGCCTACTAGACTACGATTTCAAAATACCTGAAGGCCTCTGCCATGAAATTTGCACTGAAATTCTGTGTTTCTGTGCTTTTTGAATGCTTACATTCTTGAAAGATAAGAAGTACCTAGCCTTATTTTCTTGGTGTCTCAGGCTTTTTTCTGCCAAATTTTCCTAAACAATATAAATGCAGAAATGACCTTGTTATCTCTCTGTATATGTTCATGGAGTATGCAAAAATTATGAGTTTTTATTTTTATTTTCTACATTTATAAGCATTTCTGCTGCTAGATGTCAAGGTTGTCCTATGAAGGTGAAAAGCCATTAGAGCTGTGTCCTGTCACAACAGATATCAGGAATACAGGGAGTTCAGCCATCAGAAGGGCGTGAGCATTACAGCTGGGAGTCAAAGTGTGTAAATTATATCGTGTTTACTCAGATTGGTTAGAATTGAGGGCCTTAAAACAAACATTTCCAAAATGCAAAGGCCAAATGTTTCTTCCATTCATTTAGCATCTGAAGTTAGCATTTGGAGTGATGTTTTTGTGAGGCTTTGAGCAATGCATGCTGATGGACGAATCCTTTCACTGCTTGCACCTTTTCAGTTTTAGGATCTTCTAGGCTGTACTTGTCAGTAGTTTTACAATACCATCAAAGAAGAGAAGCAGTGAAATACCTGATTCACTGGTTTTGGAAAGAAGCCAACCACTAAATTGTGCTGGTCTAAATATAGTCTTAAGCCAAACATCAAACCTCACATGAGAATCTTTTCAGTATTTTTGGTGTTTACATATGCTCAACTTCTTCCCCTTGCTTCTTCGGAGAGGGGAAAAAGAGATGGATGCAATTCTATACAATATTGTCATGGAACAGAAGTTTGGTCCCTAACATCTGATGCTGCATTCTGTGCTTCCTAATTGGTGCCCCGTAAAAGCAGATGGTATGGAAGTATTGAAATTTCTTTTTGTGTTTTATTTTTGTCAAATCCATGGTCTTGATGTGAGGTCTTGTGTGTTTTCCCAGAGCTCTGAAAGATAAACAAAATAATCAGTTGGGAAACCTGTCGCCACGGAAAACAAGCAATGAAACAAGCAAATAAAATACTGAAATTTCTTTTTATGTTTCATATTCATCAAATATGGGTAAGGGTTTTGAGATCCTGTGCCTTATTTCTTACCTAGCAGTGTGATTCTTGTTCCAAAAGGTGATTAGTTGACATGTTCCATGTCATGATAGAGGTATGTATACAGGATCTATCTTTTCCCAGCATAGAAATAGGTTTAACATATCTGCAAAGCAGCTGCTTTTCAAATAAGTGAGGCAAAGGGGAATTCAGGTGTAGTACAAAGTCACAGACCTAAAATAGGGCAAAAAAGGTCTATTTTTTAATTTCTTTCTTCTCCCTCTTTTTTTTTTTCTTTTTTTTTTTTTTTTTTCCAACAGTCTGTTGGCTAGGGATGTGATGATGGGGAGTTTTCCAAGCTCTGTGACCTTGAACAAGTTCCTTAATTTCTCTGAGTGTTGGTTCCATGCATCATTTAAAAAAATGTCTTTTTATGTCCTGATTTCTTGTTGAGATCTGATCCATAACCCTAGCAGAATGTCCAAAAAAGTTTTGGTCTTTATCTTATCTTACTCTGACCTATATACATGGGACTGGCCCTACCATGGGTGCAAGGTGTTTATACAGGTCCAGTAGTGTAAAAACTGAGAATTAACCTATAATCACCCTGGGAAGCAATCTAACTAGAGGACTTCAACCCATGGTATGGATTGCAGTGATAGATTCTGCTGACTCTTTTTCTTATCCGTTACTTGTGTTCTTTGTCATCTCTTTGGTCTTGTATCTGCTATAAAAAGCCCTTCTGGTTTATTGTTCCTCTTCAGCACCTACTGCATAGAGGTGACATGTGGGGCTGTCTTTCTTCTTGTTCTTCTTAAGTCTAAGGTCCACTGGGAATACCCTTTTTTGCTGAGATATGATGCGTAATGTATTAGTCAACAAGTGTGTGTGAAGCAGGGCTTAGCTATTACAGTACCCAAGGGAGCAACCTTGCTGTGCACTCTACAGTTGATGGGCTGCAGCGATGTGCATTATAATAAACTGATGATTCCTATTAAATTAGCTTGAACATCTCTAGGAAAATTCATAATGTTCCACTGTTCAGCCTGTCTTTTGAAGTGTAAGAGGAACGGGGAATGTCAAAGGCTGCTTATTTATCCGTAATATGTTTTAGAAGGATGTGTCTTAGGTTCTTTATACCCACAGTGTTTGGCTTCACGAAGAAATATAATGACACTATTGCTGCATGCTGTCAGGGAGAAAGTCTTTAGTTATAGTACACCATGGAGAGCATGAGCCAGCAGCTGTTGTCTTTGCTCTTTATAGAGCTGTTTAGAGCTTTATAGAGCTATTTTTGCATAAGGCAAAACATTTGATTCAGTGTTCAAAGTCAGAGTTCACTGACAGCAGAAACTTTTGGTTTATTCCAAATGAATAAAGATCTGCGTTGCTAAATCAATGTGTTGGCAGCCTGGTTACTGTATCTCTGGATAAGACATTGGCTAGTTCTGGGCTTTTCAGTCAGGTTTCAGATGTCAGTGTTACTGCTATTTTTTGTGCTACCTTGGGAAAACTATTTCGGCTTGGTTTACATGTTGAAGTCTTTGCCTGAACATTTGGTGAAACACGGACCATGACAGAGTGCTTCTGCCTTCTTCCAGTGTTTTTTTTTAAACTTTGTTAATATAGCATTCCTCTTCCTTTTTTTCCACATTTAATAGAGAGGTAGTCCTTTATTATCATAAAATATTGACTTTTGGACAGAAAGCAGGTGAACCTTATACCTGTAGATATTTTACTTTCAAGCCTTGGTATTTTGACAACACCTTCTGGAAGGACTCAAATAAATATTTTCACAGCATGGAGAAGAACAGGAGAGAGAATGTCTGATTTTTCTCCTCTTCCTGCCAACATGAAAATCTGTTCCTTAGCTTTTTATCTTCTTGCCCTCACTAATGACCTTCCTTTCACTGCCAGTTTCAAAATCTTGACAGCTCGTTAGAATCAGGAGAGACTTGCATGATCAGAGTGATAATTTTCAAACCACTTTGTGGCTGAAAGTAGGTTTAGGGTCATTATTTATTCAAATTACAAGCATAAAGGACCACATGGGAAATACGGAGGAGTGCCTTCTGTAAATGACAGCTTAGGGAGAATTTTCAATTGCATGAGACAGCTGTATCCCAAAACTTAATCTAATTACTACAGTGTAGTGAAAAATGTCACCCTGAATAAAACTGATACCATCATACATGTTCATGGTAAATTTTGACTTACATACGGCTATGTTCAGAATAACCTTTAAATTCTAAATCCATCTTGGAGCTGAAGTAGTGCCTTTGTAATTAGAGGAATTTGAGCGTGTGGAATTTCTTTCTTGCTCTGAGCAGATAGGCTTTGCTCACAGCTGTACAAAGTTCAGCACAGTCCTTTTCTTGGAGCTTATACCCTTCCGTGTTAGCACACGTGACAAGTGGTAGATAAAACTTTGTTTAGCTTCCTTTTCCAAAGCAATGTTTTTCAACATGTTTTCCAGTCACTTTTCAGGAATCTAGAGAGGGAAATTACTCCCAGAGAAATGGTGTGCCTGCCCCATATGCTTTTTTTGGTTTTGTTGCACATGAACAATTGTATGATGGGTTGAAAACTTGAGTTTCTGGAAGGCCTTCGTTTTCAGCTGTTGGTGTATGCCAACGAATCTAAATATTAAATCAGATGGAAACCAGCAGCTTGAAAATGTGCAATCTGCTCTGTGCTGAAATGCACATCTGTCTGAGTACCGCAGATCCTTGGCTCCCACTAAGGTTGTCTGAGATAACAAAAGAGCATGTTTTGAAAGCTCTGAGCATTATTTTTTTTTAATGTGTAAAGTGCTGAATTGACTGTTCTGAAACCAAGTGTCCTGTTTTTCCGTGAAAACAGATGTAGCAGAATGAGAACAGAACATAGATCAGCCAGCTTTCCTTACTGTGTTGAACCACCATGCTCCAGATCTCTTGGTATTGACAGTGCCTTTCTGTGTGGATGGTCATCTCAGTTAAAGATGGTGGAGAGAAACCCAAATATAACTGACTTTCTGAATCTGCTTGTTTCCCAGGGACTTCAGGGGGAGCCAAGGACATGCTCAGCACCTTCAGGACTGGTCTTGAAGAGAGCGATCAGGCAGGCTTGGTGTGCATCGGCAAGAGAAGAGCTCGGGAACTGATTTGTGCCAACAACAGGTAAAAGCTGCCAGCATCTGTCATTTGCCTGGGAGAATCCATATATATCTATTTGGTGGTAAAAAGTTCAAGAATAACATTTGTGCGCAGCAAGGAGGGAGCAGACCTGCATTTCAAGCTGACGAGGAAGCCTGTAGGCCAGCTTGGTATTTTTAATCAAAGCGTCCTTGAAAAATGGGATCAGTACGGTTATGTGTGCTTAGACTACATCTAGTGCTGATGCTTTTCTTAGGCTAGCTGTTGCAGAGTGAAAGCTTCAAACGAATATTGGAGATCTCTCTTGCATAAGTAACTTTTTCACACAGAAGTGTTACAGGGAAAAAGAAACTCTGTAGAAACATCTCTTATTTGTTTTTGCTTTCTCTTTAAATAATATTTGGATTTCTACAAATTTCTAAAAGTTAGTCCAAGGACCCCTCCTAAGTGGACAGATCTACATCACGTTAGAAGTTATTGCTGAACCAAGGCTTCTTGTGTTCATCATTTATGCTAAGTAATGTCATGTTTATGTTTATTGCAAATTGCTAGTGAGTGGGGATGTGATTTTGTTGAATCAGTATCAGTGACTGAGGGCTCAAGTAAAGCTGAACCAAGTGGCAGTCTGTAAGTCTGATTTTGTTTTCTTTTTACATATGCGAATTACCTTTGTTAGAGACAGACAATGCAAATATATGTATGAAAGAGAAGATGAGAACTCTCCTAATAATTTTTAGCCCAACCCATAAGCATGGGTTATGGTTTGGATTCTTGGATTTGATCCTCCCAGGTATTAAGCAAAGCAGAGGAGGACTTGAAAGAGCTCAAAGTTTCCAGAAATAAGCCCCTTTGGCCTTGTTACTTGTTACCCACTTATGTCACTGAGCAACTTGCCTTCAGAGGCCAGCTGGAGCCAAAAGCAAGTGGTTGCACATCCATGACAGCACCACGCTCCGCTGAACCCATGAATATCTCATAAGATAGCTGTTGGAGGAAGGAAGGAGAACAGAGCTTCTGGCACCAAGACCCGAGCTAAAATCCCTTTGGCTGTGGTCAGTTCAGCTGCTAAAACACCACACAGCCCCAGTGCCAGCAGTGGTATGTCAGCGCTGAGGCACAGCTCTGCTCCCAGTACAAGGCCTGGCTTCCAAACCCTGCTGCCGTTCTTTGTGGTTGCCAGGCAAAATTGATGACCACTGAATAGTTAGTGGAAAAGTACTACTGTAGGAGCAAATGGTATAAGAAAGGAGCCTGTCCTCAGTAAAGTTAGTTGAAGTTATGTTATCAATTGAGTGGTAGCAGTTACTGATCCTAAAAGAACCCTGGTGTTCGTGTGGTCTCCACGCCACAAGTAAATAATTAGCATCAAGGTTTTGTGTGCTATTGTTGCCCAAAGCATTCTTATTTGAAAGAACTCAAAGGTTCAGGCATAACTTCTCGTGTTATGGCAAACTAAAAATAGTTTATTATGCGTAAAGCCTTGACTATTCTCCAGTGTGGTTGTGTTTCTGTTCCACAGCGACCATTTTGAAAGAACAGCTTTATTTGCCTTTGCTAATGGCCAGCATGGATATTTACCAGACACAGGCATTTTTGTTTCTGCTCTATTATTCACAGCTTCCCTGCATGCTAAAAATCCCTTTATTTATGTTGCAGAAAGTGTGCTTGAGAACTTCTCCCATGACTCTTCCACTGATGCTGTGTCTGAGGTATATGTTAGGCACTATTCCATACTTTGTTGTGGTTCATAGAAGACTTATAAGCCTGTCTCTAAGAAGAGCACTTTGTATGGCATTTTTACTCTAATTTATATAAAAAAAAATGGGGATAAAATATACTTAACACACGCAGATTTTATTTTTTTTATTTTTATCTAAGTGCTATCTTTAGGTGCTACAGTTACGTCAGCAAATAACTTCCTCAAAATTTCCCAGAATATAGCTAACAGTGATGCTTTCATTTTGTAAGGTTTCTTGAATATGGTTTGGGAAGTTAAGCCCTATATTTAAAGACTAGCAAGACTGTGGAGCGTTGCTGTTTAAAATGTCTGCTATCAGGCCTTAATTATTAGTCTCCAAGCACCATTGACTTCTGAGTTATCTGCTGCAGGCATCATTTGTTTGGTACACCTCTGACCTTGGTGCATTTAACTGATAACAAACTTGAGGAATGAAAAAAAAAAAAAAGCCTAGTTAATGTAATTAACATCTGCTTATTAACAAAATTATTTATGGGAGAGCTGACTCAAGTTCAGCTAATGGCTGGAATAATTTTTGCAAGAGAGAAAACCTTGCCTAATTGGTGAGGTGCAGCTACCCTGACTTGTTTGCAGGGCTCGCTGTCTGCCTGAAATTTTGGGGCCAGATGCTCAGCTGATGCCAGCGGGCTCCAGCCGCGGGCTGCTTTGCATCAACTAAGAGCCTGTCCTGTCAACTCCAGATCTGATTTACACCTGCAGGACAGGAGCATTGACAGTGTTGCTTGATGCAGCGAGGTGGAGCTCCCCTTCCAGTGTTAATTATGTACTTCTCCCAGAGCATGACGCTGTGTTGACTTGGAAGATAAATTAGTTACCCTTCTACTTGCCATCGGCCTTCCTGTGTCTGTTAAGGATCAGCTTGTCACCCTTCTTCTCTTTGTGGATCAGAAAGTCAATTAACCAGTGCCCCATTAGACTTGAAATCTATGGGAAAAAAAAAAATCAAACTTTTCTAAAGCACAGACGTCATGAGTTAAACCACATTTCTTGTAACTTTGCAGCTCAAGGCAGGTTTTTATTTTCCCTGTGAAATCTTTTGTTCAGTCCGGATTACCAGCTGAGTCTGATTTACTTCCCAGGTTGTCACTTACCTTGTGTTTTTAGGATAAAGGAAAGTTTTCTTCCTCTCTCTGGTTTTTGTTTCATCTCACGTAAAGCTACATGTATGTGAGGGAAATTACTAGCAAGGACGCAAATGAGGCCAGTCTGTGCATATTCTTGTTCAGCTCTTTCATTTTTATGCAGGAACAGATAAACCGGTGGGACTGACCTATTGTACCAACACTAGCACATCTTTATTAATGCAGTATTGTTAAGGGAGTGCAAATATTGTATAAAGACAACTCCTCAGTGGTTAGGCACAGCTTACATGGTAGCATGAAAGTATGTGACTGGTGGTAGGGGAAGCTGGTACAGAATCCATACAGCTCCTGTTGCTTTTCCAGGCAGCTGGGTTGTAGATGCTTAAAACATAGGAATGTTTTGGCAAAATTGGCTCTAATTGGATCTTATTTTCTGAAATACTGACCTTTTTCACATCCTCTATTGGCTTTTGGGGTATTGGGCACAGAAGACCCCAGGCCATATTACCATAAGTGTTCAAATTACGGATGAGATTCCAGATCTGAAGTCACAACAGGGTCAGCACAGCTTCCCAGTGCTGTGAGCCCCATCTGGCAACCTCGTGCTTAATGACCATCCCGCTCTTGGAGCTGGTGGAGTGGGAGGACACAAGACTTGAGTTGTAGAGGTGTAAATTTGAGGAAATGGTGCTTGCCACAGCTGTGTTGCTGTGCACTGTGGCTGTTGCACCTGCTGCAGCATTGGCTCGCTGAAGTACGTGAATCATTGCCTTTAGCTCAGTTGCACAGCCAAAAACCCCCTTGGGTGCTTCCATTCAGGTTGATTGGGGATATTTTTGTGGAACACAAGAATCACGAATCCTTGTAAGCAGGTTATGTTATGTTTTGAAAGGAGTTACAAAGGATTATGATGAGTTACTAAGATCTGTGCATCTTTACATGGCCACTTGCTGGCATAGGATTTATTGGTTCAGAAAACTCTTCTTGAAAATAGCAGGTCTTCCCAGAGACAGCAGGGACATTAGTATTCCTTTTGCAAACATCAAATCAGCCTACTTCCTTACAATTTCATTGTAAAAAGTCTGCTTATGGCTCTCTAATGAACACTGCTTCCATTCCCACAAAGTGACATTTACTGAATAATGTGTTACAGCTCTCAGCGACTCCTTCCAAGAGAGTTATCATGAGATCTGCAGAGATAATTACCACAGTAGGAATCGAACACAAACAAATGCAGTTCCTCCCTTGTTTTAGCAACTTTCTGAGATTGCATTTGCTTCTCTCTCTGTTGCCAAGTACACTTTTTCTATTTTTTTTGTAGTGTCATTAAAACGATTAGATTTTGATTCATAAGATTCATCCACTGACTTAAAGATGATTGCAACAGTCCCACTGAGTTAAACTGGGGCTGCAGCTTCATCCATGAAACAATTGCACCATGGGCTGAATTATAACCAATTTCTCATCACTGAAATCTGTTGCACCAGAAAAGCGCTAAGATTAAATTCATCCCATCTAATATTAGGCATGAATGTAGTCAGCCTTGCTTAATACACTCCTACATCAGACCTGACTCGCCTGGGAATTGTCTGTCTCATCATCTGCTGTTGAGTGAATTTATCACATGCAGTTTCCTAATTTAGATGAGTTGCATCCAGGCCTGAGCGTGGACATGTTTCTTCAGTCTTTTATTTATGGTTATTTTCAGGCTATCAGTTTTGAAGCACCCATTTATCTCCTTCCTTTGTAAAAAAAAAAAAAAAAAAAAAAAAAAAAAAAAAAGTATAAAAAAAATTAAGTCCTCACTGTTTTGTTCTGTATTTTATTATTATTATTTCCTCCAACAGAGTACTTGAATTTGTTCAAATTAAAAAAAAAAGAAAGAAAAAAGGTTTAAACCTCCTGATTCTATTTTCTATTCCTAAAATTATCCTTGCATTAGGAGACTAGGAAAAAAAAAGCTGACAACCAGGTTGTCACAGGAGACTGTAGTCTCAGTGTAAATAAGGTTGGTTTATATTTTTGCTCCCTCTTAAATCCAGTGTGATTTAAGCAAATGTTGCAATTGCTTTCAATTCTGACATGCTTTTAGTTTTGCAGTCAAATAAGTATAATACACTGACCATAGCAGTATAAGGGAAAAAACATACAGAAGGAAAAAAAAAAAAAAAAAAAGGAAACTTTTGAATTTGATTTTGATATAAAGAACAGTTTTAAGATGGTGCAAAAATAAACATCGTTATTCCACTTTATACTATAGTATTAGGCATGTTCTTTTTACTGCAGTGTGTTACTTTTGCACGTTCCTTATTTAGTGAACAATGCTATTTCTATTTGCTTTGCATTATGTTTTCAAGTGCTTGTTGTTTATGATGACCCCGTAATTAGAAATTTAATTTTGAACTTAACTGCTGATCTCCTTAAATCTCCTCCACAGTTGTTATGTGATCAGACGGGTTCTCTGCTGCTGTGTACAAATACCAGTACAAGTTCTTTAGAACATCGTCCTAAGAAAATATTGAGTAATACTTTTGAGTTGAATACTAGGTTTTTGCAGAATTGGAATTGCAGAACAGAGTTTGAGCCATGTCTCTGTGCAGCCTGGAATACAAGTGGTAACCCAAATCCCATATTCTGATTCCCCTTCCAGTGTTTTAGCTCACAGGATGTGGATTTTCCTTCTACGAGGTGAATTCTCTTTTTACCTAAAGAACTATGGCAGCAGCAGACCTCTTAATGAGACCTGACCGAATTAAAGGGAGGAGGCAGCAAAACAGAAGGACAAAGTGTCCTTATTATTATTTCTGATTGCCCTTTGTCTTTTCAGTGGATTGAACCAAATTTTGGATCCACGCTTTCTACTCTAAATTTCAGTCGTCGTCGTCTGAGCTTTATGGGCCAGTTGGGTCTCTGCTTCAGCTAAGCTGTGGATAAGCTGCTTAGCCTTCAGCTGTAATTGAATCAAAGCCAAATTCCCAGGCCCAGAAGGTTCATCCCTATTTAAACAAAGAGAGACAGCCATGCATGTGGATCTGCTACTGAGGAGGAGGAAATTACTCCTTTGAAACCAAATCCAACAGGGAGATTGTATGTCTTTACCCTTCTTGAATTTTTCTAGTAAATGTGTTTTCTTCATGTTAGTTAGCTCATAAAAGGGTTTTACAGAAGTCAGAGCAAAAGACGTTAAAAGAATAAATCCCTTGTCTTCAGTTCAGCCAGGCCAGGTTTGCCTTTAGTGGCCACTTTTCTTCATCCTAATTTTCCAGCAGAATTTAATTTATCTATTAAGTAGATAACAATCTGGATTCAGCCCAGCACGTGTCCCCATGGAAAATTTTGACCTCAGTGCCTTGGTGTGGAGGTGAAAGCTACACACAAAGCACAAGGAAGGGAATAGGAATAGCTAAGGTGTTTTTTCCTCCCAGCGCTTAGGCCATCCAGTCCTTACTTAGCTGCATCCCTGTGAGGTGTGTTGAGACAGATAAATATGAAGAAGGTCTAACAGAAATGTATCACAATTTTTTATTAGTTTTACTATGTTTTTCTTTAAAAAAAAATCCAAATATTTTGGCTTAAACAATTTAAAACTTTTCCCATCATCTTACTTGCAATCACTGCTTGTTTCAAATGCAGTTGCTTCTGAATTGTTAATGAGAGATGAAGCTCATTTTTCTGGGTTCCAGCAGTGAACTGACTTAGTTTTGCAGCCTCGGGAGCAGAGGTGACACCCTCCAAGCATGCTGCTCGGCTATGTTCACGTTCACATTTTTTATTTTTCAGTTCTAGATGGTATTTTATTGGTTAGCACTGGAGAAGGGTGGAGCACTTTTCAGTTGCTCTCAAGCAGCAAACGTACAGAATCTGTACCTTGCTGTTTCTGCAAACTCTCTGGTTTTGATCATCTGTAATTATTAATATGCTATGCTTTTTGATTTAGATCTGTTTAGGAAAGCTGAGATGAAAGTCAAATATGGTAACGTTTTTCTTTTAGTTTATTCATAAGGCCTCAGGAAACTAATGAGATTTATTCTGTGAATTAGTTTATAATTGTGCTTTAACTGCACTGTGACATTTAATAATGTCAGAAGGATTTTGCTTTAGGCAGAGTGATTTCAGCCTCTGTAGAAAATTAATTACCATTTTCTGAATAAACCACTTTTTTGTGAGCTAAGCGGTATTTTCAAGGTTAAGCTGCTTTCTGATATTTTGAGAAAGTCTTTGAGAAAAGAAATGTATTAAGATTGCAGATCTAGCCTCCTGGTTCACATACAAGAAGCTGACTGTGTTAAGTAATAACAAATCAGAACATATTGTTATTATAAGATTTTTCAAATGCAGCCTTAATTTTGGTGTCCTCTGGTGCCTGGATCTCATGTGCTGGGTTTGGAGAGCTGCAGAGTACCCAGGTCTCCTTCCTGTACAAACACCTTACACTGATGTACTCAGCAAGATGGCACTCCCTCTGGACCTACAAACCTTTTCTGTAGTGGAATTAGTATAAAATTATATATATATATATATTTTTTTTTTTTCAGTGGAACTAAGAATAAACGTTAAATTTACATGTTTTATTTCTCAGCATTAGATCTCAATCAAATATTTTACTATTTGGAAAGTGTGAATCAAGCTAAAGGTTAATAAAGCTTTCTTAAAAGTGATTATATGAGGAAAAATAGAAAAAAAAATCAGGAGAAAAAATAAAAACTGGATATATGCTGGTGTTTACAACGCAAGTGTTTACAAGAAGTGATCTCTAAATACCTTAGTCTTGGTGGTGTACAGTAAGGTAGGAAGAAGATGGGTGACCAAGGAGAGAGCATGGAGCAAGTCGGCAAAGAGTCAGGAGCCATTTTGTGTCAAATATGTGCATTACTGACTTCACAATATGAATCAGATACAATCACCTTCCTTTGGTCCTAGAACTCATAAATTACACCATTGTTGCTCAACCTCCCTAGTTTCTCACTTAAAATAAACACATAAAAAAAGCAAACAAAACCTCACACACGTTAGAAGAGATGATTTCTCCCAAATATTTAATCCTCAGAGGTTTCATTATAATAACAGTTTCAGGGTGCTTCCAATTAACTTAACAATAACTGTATCTTGGGCCAATAAATGTTCGGCATTGGGCGTGAATTTATTAGCCCAGGAAAATGGTTATTGCCTCATAAACAGGAAGCACCTTCAAGTGATTTAATGACTCATGTTTCTCTCACCCTTCTTAAATTTAATCCAATAAACAGCTGAGAAGAGAAAGAGATTAAAAGTAAAATAAATAAATAAATACCAATTCCGCTGGCAATTACTTAATGACAGAATTGTGTTAATAAGTATTTGAGAAGTCAGTCCACCACGTTGCAGAATAACCTGAAGTTGTCGCTCAAGTAATTCACACAGTGTTAGATGACTTCTATTGTATTTTATTATGTGAATCATTGTATAAATAATAGTTGTGGTAATATACTGTCTTTGCCATTAACGTGGTGTCCTACATCGGTGTTCAAGGACTGCACCTGAAGACATGCAAATTAATTGGTTATTCTTAATAAGGATAACAACCTGCTCATTTCATCAGGCAAAACTTGATATCAAGGTTGTGGGCTGGTGATTTTATGTTTCATTTTAAAAAATCTGGGTAGTATTTAAAAAAATAATAATAAATAAATATATATATATATATTTAGTGTCTACAGAGGAGTATATGGGATGAGGACAGTTGAGGGTGGGAGTATGAGTGGGCTGGTTGGGGTATTTTGGTAGTCTTATGCCTCTTAATTTTAAGATTATTTCATTGTGGTCCTGCTCTGGAATATTCGCAGCATCTTTTCACATCTGTTCAGTTTTTTATATTTTTTCATTGTTTTCTTGTTGTAAAAGAGGTTTTTGTTGTTATGTAAAACTGTGAGGCAAGAACATTGTAGCACTAAATTATTATAATCAGAGAATGGCTCACTGTTTACATGGCTTAACCTCTCCCTATAATAAACATTAGGACTGTGAAACCAATATAAATAGCTCAATGAGTAGCTCTTCAGTGGGTTTTAAGAGGTAAGAGCTATAATATGCTCTTCTTTCAGTATGGTGATACTTTTTTTTTCACCATCTAATTTGAGAGTCTGGCTTTCCTTTATTTTTTCTATGTGGTTTGAGATCTTATATGTGGAAAGTTGTCTTACTGCAAACAACTAGGAATCCTGGTTTTAAGTGCTGAAGGCTGCTTTTGTAAGGTCATTTAGGCTTTCACAGTGAGGAGAGGTGACAGGGATTTCCAGAAATTTCATGGGTTTAAGATGAAATGTAGTCTCCTAAATTTCTTGGACACAACTGTGAATTTTTTCTCTTACCATTTTTGTGCTCCTGAAAAACCCAAACTTATCAGACTTATTTCCAATTAATGTCTATTCTGTCCATGAAGAATAAATGATACATTTCAGAAAGTTTCATTAATATTGATGAGCTTTACACATGGCTAGTTAGTATTCAAAGTATTTCAATTTGTTATACAGAAAGAGTTTCAACCATTAATTATGTTCCGGTCATTCAATTTTCATAAAATTGAATAAAGTAATGTGTTGGAACAGAATGATGTGTTTGGACCAAAAATATCTTTACTATTTCTACCTAGAAGCAGAACAAAAATGTCTTGCTCAACATTTTTCTTCCACATTTGCATGTCCTATATTTCAGGTATTTATTTTGTTTTGCTAAGTCTATATATAAACATAAGGACACCAGGAATATGTATGCCCCTTTGTGTTGGAAATACTGTTCCTGCTTCCTTGCAGATGTGGAAATGAGGAAGACAGATGCTCAGATATATGTAAATATTTAATTTAACTGAGATAAGATCCACATATAACTTCAGGGAGTGAAGATAAGTCATACAGACTTCATAGGTTAGAATAATGTGTAAATTTGAGAGAATTTAGTTCTCCTTGGATCAAAACTTTCTTCCACTTTCTCTTAAAAAGCTATAGGCAATGAAAAAGAGGTAAGAGCTAAGAGGTAATGAAAAAGGCAAAATAATATTTTTCATGTTTGCCTGCAGGTTCTTAAGTTTTGTTCTTCATATGGGAAAGTAATTATGTACAATGGCAGTAGTTGTTTCAACATGAATTTTTGTGCACACAGATGTATTTCCCAGGGAAGTCTTGCCTCTGTTGTTGTAGATGACAAATGAACTGAAACGGCATTTTCTGATTCTGAGAAATTCCTTTGAATTTTTTTAATTCTATATTGTTTTGGCAGCATGAGAATTCTTACTATTTCAGCAGCTGAAACACGTTGAAAAGCTGTAATAATGAATTACACAGAACAACTGACAGGTACAATAGAAAGCAAGGGGACAGGGGATCTTCTGTGCCAATCATATCTTCAGCATTGCAACCAATTTGGAAACATCTTATCTGTGTTTATTTGACTGCTTCAATTACACACTTCAAAAAATACTTGTCGTATGATGCCACCACACAGTAAATTAATCCAAAGCAGACTTTTTTCCAATTAAATCAACTATGAAATAATATTGTAATTAAAATCAAGCAGTTTCACTTGTTTTTCAGTTGTTAATGAGCTGTTGGTTGAAGTTCAACTTCAGCTTACTGTGGGACAAAGAAATTAGTATTTAAGACACTGAAAAGAAAGTGGTGCTCAGACTTTCGGATCATTTAAGTACTTCTTGAAAGATTATTTCAAATTAGCATTTTATGATGTCTACTGCAGCTATGCAGAAAATGGTTCTTTCATATTTTCTTCCCCTAAGAAGATGTCACTTTAGGGACTCTGTAAATTCCTAGAATAAGCCTTCTCTAGTTACTGTAAAGGTACTTCTAAAGTGTCAGCAACACACTGTCATTAGCCTGGAGCAAAAATTTAGATCCTGTCCATAGTGTCTCCCAGAATATGCCTTGTGGACCCAAAGAATAACTTTCTGATTATTATTTTTTTTTCTTGGGGGTGGTGGTGGTGGTGAGGAGGTTGAGTAGAATGTATCTTAGATTTTTAGAAAGTTTTTCTCTTTTGCGTCTTCCTGAATAGCTTAAACGCTGGCATTCATGATGGGAATCATTAGTGCTGTTTCCTCAAAGTCACTTTGACGTTAAAAAGAGGGGTGTAGAACTGACTGTTCATTGCTGAGGAGCTCTGCCAGTGCACAAATGGCAGAATATAATGGGTTGTCCCTGTTAAATCATCTCTACCCACCTGTGTTACAAGCTACTGACTACCCTTTTTTCCCCCCAGTTTGTGTGCTCTGTGTGCAGGAGTTTTTAGACCAGCACTGCAGCTGACTGCAGCTCAGTATAAGAAAAGGAGCTAGAAAAAGGCAGTTATTATCAGTCAGAAACCAAAGAACTGGAAATAGCTGGTTATCCTTGGTTTGAACAGGGGTTTGGATCAGATGGCCACCTGAAGTCTTTGCCAGATTTATACGTTCTATAATTCTGAAACTTGCATATTCTGAAATTTACATATCCTATGATTTCTGAAATGAAAAGGGTACAATGTGAGATGCTCACACAATTGCTTGATATGAAAGGAGTATTTCTTTTCAGTTGGTTTACAGGTACTGAAATACAGTTCTACTGAATAAGAAGAGCCTGAAGACGTTTGCTGTTGATAATAGTAAAATGATTTATTTTTTTCTTTTACATTTCTTTCAGAACAAAGTTAATGTGATCACTGGTAGCTCATTTCCTTTACCCTATCTCACCGAACAATTCAGCCTGTTTTGTTTCAGATTTGGCATCAGCAGGCTTCGGGTCATGAGAATACTTTCTGGGTTTTATGCATTTACATTTTTGCTGATTTCAAGAATGAATTGAAAAGAATCAGGTCTCATAGGCTTTGGGGAGTCCTCTCCCATGTGTTCTTGTTTCCTGCAGACATGAAACTTCAAAGCATTAGTAGAGTCAGGTAGCCAAGTATGACTTGACTTCTTCAGATAAATGGATTATGAATTTGAGGGGTATATACCTGAAACTAGTTGTCTGCCACGTGTAGGTATTTTGGAAGCAAGAAAGAAGAATAAAATTCCATGGAAAACCTGTGGTAGGGATTTGGTTCCTTAAATCTTATAAGATAAACCTTATAGAAAAGGCTATGTTGGCTGGTGGTCTGTGACAGGATGTGCCAGGTTGGAAGGCGTCTCCACAAGATGACATTTTAAATCCCAGCTCCTTTACTTGTGAAGTTTTGTGTATGGAATTAAGGATTAAAATTACCATCCACTTGGATGGGCTAAAACTTGTGTTGTTTTTTTTTTTTTTGTGATAGGAAGATGATGCTGAGCTGCAGTAGTCCATTTAGGAGGTGACTGGGAATGTTTTCATTGGCTTTAAAGAGTGCTGGTATCTTGGTTAGATATCATCAGGTTTCTGTGAAAACCTGAGATTGTTTTTGCATTTCCATGTTGATCACACTTGGCTTCCAAAATAGAGTCTTATCCTATAGCTCAGTGAGGTCACTTACTGTACCAGTCCTACTGTGGCTCTACCTTGCCTCACCATGCAGTTGCAGTTCAGTTAAATTAATCATGATAATTAATGAGTTAGTGCAGAAGATGACATGATAAGTGATGTTATAGTAGCAGATCTAGCTGATGTCATGTTCTGCTGTGAAGAAAGGCTTAGCAGTTGAAAAACTCATCGCTTAGACATCCATATAGACAAACCCTTCATTTTCTTTAAGGAGTCTAGGAAACTAATAGAGGATATGAAGGACTGCATTTTACTGCTTATAAATAAAATTAAGCGCTACTGAGATAGTTTTGGTTAAATATAGGTCTCCAATGTAGGTGGCCTGTCATGAACCATTTGGGAATGTACAGGAAGTTTTTTAACAGAAGAAAAGGCTTTAGAATCACTTGTATTCATAAAGCAGGATAATCCCTTGGCTTTATTGCCAAGTAACTTTGATGTGGAATTAAACCAAATTTGCATTTTAATACCTAATTCTCTGTATTTCCTCTTTGGAGTAATCCTCTGTTTTGGAGAAGAAAATTTTGAAGCATACTTCGGTAGCTTGTAATAGTGTTCCTCTATTGAGAGATGGAATCAATACGGTACAGAAAAGTTCACGCACCAGAGAGATTTTAGGAAGATGATGCCTGGAGAGACATGGCATTTTACTACCCTGACTCGAAGTATTCTTAATCCTGATGCTCCCCATTGGAATGATACAGTTGTTGTGTGATCAGAAGGAAGCCACTTAGCATCTGTGTTTCCACTGCACTGTTAGTGATAAAGTATTTACAGGGTTGCTGTGGGAGAAAAAGCAATGGAGATGACTTGTGTTTGCTGTGGTTTCACCACACTTGAGGAGGAGGAGGCTGATGCAGTTCCAGGCTGGGAACCTCTCTGGCCCCAAGGGAAAGGACTGTTTTGTATCATGATGATGAACTTCTGCCACCACTCACTTGACTGAGAGAGTTAGTGCCTTTCCTGGGCTGAGCACACTCTGTATTTTCTTTAGTGGCAATTTTTATCCGTTGCATGACTCTCTGCAAATCTTTTCAGCTGTGTCCCTGTTTCTTCTTTCCCCATGTATAAAATGATGTTGTTACTAGCTTCCTAAATGGCTGTGTGATCCAGAAATATGAGGCACTATTCGTAAACAAAATTGCTTACGGTTATGTGTGTCAATAATGTGATTTTTTCCTAAGGTTTTCTAACTTGTGTTCCACCATTATATATTTCCAATGCTTGTAGTGGTATCCAAGGGAAGCAGCAACTTTAAGTTGACCACATTTGTCAAATGATGTAATTTTTGCTTAATATATAAGGCATCATAGAAGCCATGCTAAAATATAAGATGTAATCCTAACAGTTCTTATATTTGTTCTGTATTTATCCACCCGCATGTCAACTAAGAATGCTTCAAGCCTTGTAGGTGGCATTCAGTCCCTTGGAAACTATATATTTTTATTCCTTAGGGTGAGGTCTTACTGAGGGTAAAATCTGGACCAGCAGATTTGTCACTATTAATGGACTGTAAAATAAACTTCAGTTCTTTGGTTCTGCCAACTATCCACTAAGCGTGCAGGAATCAATACTTTATTTTTATATTTATAGAAAGCTCTTTAAATCTTTAAGAACATGAACAGCAGATTGAGGGAAGGATTGGAAAATGACATGGGCATTGAGAAAATTTAGAGGTGAAATAGTGCTAGTGATTAGGTGCTCTGAAATATCGAAAGTCCGGGTGTAATTTTTCAGGAGTGCTTGATGTGGCAGCTCCTGTGCTTTTCCCTGGAGCATTAGCGACAGCCAGGCTGTTTCTGACAGCGCTGTGGATAGGAGGGATCAAGAACCTGACCTAGACCAGCAATTCCCAATTTATTAGAATCTTCCCTGAAGCTGAAGTTAGAATTTTAAATCTCTTTTCAGCTCTATTATCAGGTAGCCAAGACAAGGAATATTCAAGGGCATAAGACAAAATATATTATTTCTACTTTATTTCTATTTAACCTTCACAATGCAAAGTGATTTCTTTTTTTCCTGTTGGAGCCAAGTAGTTGCACCTTCTGAAGAGAATTAAAACAGGAAATATCTCTGAGCAAGAATTACAGAGGTGTGTAATAATTGCCTGGCATTTCCATACTCTCTGCAAGCAGTTTGAAGCTTTAAAGGAAGCATATTGTTCAATTCATCATCTTCCATGCAGCATTTTTACTTTTAGCAAGGGACATACATCATAAGGCTCAGCAAGTTTTAGGAACGGATTCTCAACGTGGACAGATGGTGTTTAAGATGCCTGATGAGAAGGCTGACTTTCTCAGTGAGGCAATGTCAGAAGAAGAGATGGCTTCTTGGGTTGTCGTCTCATTCTGCGAAGTGACCAGTGGTGGAAGTGTAGCACATTCAGCTGCTGCAGCTCTGAGCACAGCAAAAATTCTTCAGCAGACTGGAGACAGCTTGGATATGAAGCACACAACAGCTATCCATGCACGTGGCAGCCTCCTGGAACGAACAGCTGAATTTCCAAGTTTCATGCTATCATCTTACCAAGCCTGGGGGCTCCTGAGCACCCTATGATAGATTTGTGAAGCATCTTTTCCTCCCTACCAAGATTGGAAAAGCTATCCTAAAGGGCTCCATTGCGTGTCCCTAAACAGAGAATAATTAACGACATGATTTGCACCGCGATCAGCAAGATTTTTGTGCTTTGAAACTTGCCAAGTACTTGCAAAGAGCCTTCCAGTCTCAACTTCTATTTTCTTTTTATTAAAGTAGAAAATCATTTTAAATCAGGATGCATATAAGTCGGGAGTGCCAAGTTTGTGCAGTTACAGTAGCTTCGCAAACAGCAACCCACCCCGGGCAGCTGTTAGATGCGTTGTACACAAAATAAGACAGCCTGCAGCGTAGCACTTTTATTTTAACACTGGAACTGGAGCTGGGAGAAACAAAGCTTTTATTCCGGTACAATAGCAAGCAGAAAGGGAAATTATTTAATCGCAATTTCATACCCCAGAAGTCTGTGGTATATTCAGGAGCATCCACAACTACTAGGCATTGCTTAGCATCCTTCTATACCAAGTATTAAGCACAGAGGAAACAGAAAGACCATAAGAAATCTTTCCATAGAATTTTTACATCTGTCTGTGTGCTGCTTCAATATCTCGGTATCATTTTTTCCAAGAATGGTTTGAATATTGTATATGCTTGAATACCAAATATGATTCAATGATGAGGAAACTGAAGGCAAAAGTTATGCTTCTCGCTCTTTGTATTTCATGGAAATTTTATGTTTCCCTTAATATCTTTGCTGAGAAGAACCCTAACAGTTGAAGATCTTTCTTTTATCTGTTTTACATGGTCTTTACACAGGTTAAATTTTAATTAAAATATATTTTTGAACAGCCTATATATGAGTAGCACACACGTAGCTGACAGTTTTCAACTAAAGCCTTATAAATTGTCCTTATAATCGTTCCAAGTGATAAGATGAGGTGAAATGGCCTCAAGTTGTGCCAGGGGAGGTCTAGGTTGGAAATTAGGAGAAATTTCCTTACTGGAAGGGTTGTGCAGAGTTAATACAGGCTGCCCAGGGAAGCGGTTGAATCACCATCCCTGGAGGTCTTCAAGAAATGTGTGGATTTAGAATTTAGTAGCATGGTTTAGCAGTGGACTTGTCAGCATTAGGTTAAAGGTTGGACTAGATGATCTTAGAAGTCTTTTCCAACCTGAATGATTGTATGATCCTTTAGGATTCTTTTTCCTTTAACTGAAGTTGCTTGTTTTGCAAGCGTCCTTAAATGTGCTTATTTTAATGAGTTAAAAACATCTAGAGAAGAATGGAATAATTTCTGCATATGTCTGTTTTTGATCATTATTATAAGGTACCTTTTTCCTTTCTTCCACAGATGCACTTAATTGGTTGTTAAATGAAGTCAGGGTTAACATCATGCAATGTCCCTAAAGCTGATGAAGAACTACTCATTTTCTGCCCCTGAAAGGAAGAAGAACCATTACTATGAACTTCAAGGTCTTTCATACAAGCATGAGCAATTAACATCAGTTGTTCAAGATCACACCCTGCTCATGATCATGCAGGTATTATTTTTTTCACTGATTAAAATAGAGAATTAATTAGCTGTTTTCTTTTTTTTTTTTTTTTTTTCTTACAAACTGTTTTATTCAATTACTACTTCCTCTCAGATTTGAGGGGGCATTTGGGCTGTTGATATCATGTTGATATCATTTGTGACAACTAAAGGACTGTTGTACTTCTGCTCTGCCTTTGATTTAATGTTAGCATACTGAGATACTGAATTTGCATGATGCATGTAATCCATGTTAGCAGGTTTGGATTGTGATTTCTGCTAGTACACTACACTTTTTCCTTCTTGTTTGAAAATTAGACATTTTTTTTTTGAAAAAAAAGTGTTGTTTTGGAAGACATTTATCCCCTTGATCAGAAACATTCAAGCACTTTCTTGTGTGAGTCTCTTGGACTAAGCCTTTGTGATAAGATTTATAATTTTTAGATGCTCCCTTGTTCCTTATGTGTGTGCCGACAAGGAATTAGGTATTCATCACCAGCAAATAAAACTGAGAGGAATGAATGGGGTTTCCAAGGAGCTGCCTCTTCAAGGTGTTGCATCTTCAGGCTGAGGTACAAAGACCAGCTTTTTATAATGCAGATCGCAATATAGCTCCTAATTTTCCATCCGAGATGCTTAAATGCTTCCTGCTGTCTTAGTCATTAATAAAATAAATGAACCTTAACTATAAATAAATTTAAAAGTTTAGATCTTAACGAGGTCATAGAGATGGAAATAAAGGAGTTATATGTATCAATAAACCCAGGGACTGTTGTGCACTAACAATACAGGCTTTCATGCTCCAAAAAGTCAGAATCATCTTCTGTCTCGGAGAGTTGAAGTTCAGGCTAGAGAGTTGAAGTTCAGACTAGAACTGTCTACCCAAATTATGATGGCATGCTTGTGTATGACCTCTTCCATATTTCTTCCTAGCCTGTGTGCGAGTGTCCAGGCTAATCCTTGGTTACAAACTGCTTTTGAGTTGTTTGAGGGATCCCCCAAAGTTCCATGCATTGCTGTCAGGACCTTAGCCAGGCTGAAATAACATGAACATTTTTCCTTTTCTGGTTTTCTGGAAAAAAATAATCTTTGACCTTTTTTGGCCCAGTTCATTTTAGTAAAGGCTCTACACACTGAGCTATGAATTTCATCTTGAAATGAAAAAGAAAAATGAAGGAAAGAGTGGCAGCAAGGATTCCTGTTGAAAAACAAGAATACCCTACTTGTGGCTGTTCCCTTGCATTTATTCCTCCAAGGAGCAAATAATTCCATGTGGATGCCCTTGCAGCTTCATTTTTGTTTTAAGAGAAGACACAGGATTTTGCTACAGAGGTGATACTTTGACAGTAGGCAGTAAATGAGATCTTGATCCCATCTGAAAAGTGACAACCTTTTCTCTTCTGCCAAAGCTTGACTCCCTGCTATTTGTAGAATAAATGTGTCACGGGGCAGTGGTGCAGCTGTTCGTTATTTGGGTGACGCTGAAATTTCAGGGGTGGTCAAAAATGGAGAGAAAAATTGGGAATGAGAGTCCAGAGGCATTGTGCTTGAGAGATAACTGTAAGAGATGGATTTATTTTGGAAGATGGTGTCTCGCTTTAGAAATGAACCTGTCCACCTGAAGAAAATGCTCCTTCTAAAAATAATAGACCTAGCATGTCTTTCGAATTTACCTTCCTCCAAAATGACAAAGCAGGCCATGGAAAGCAATGTTTCTGTTTCCGTTGAATTGCTTCTCTCTAGTGTTTTTTTCCATCTGCCCTGAGCTGGAGGAGACTCCTGCTACCATGACCCTTATTACAGGTGTTCCTCAGCGTAGGAAGGTTTCATCTGAAAAGTCAAATCCCTCCAAACAATCCTCCCCAAGGTAAAACAGAAACTCTTTTTTGTTAAATTGCCTTTCATGCAATGTCAGCCAGTGACTGCAGGGGCTAGCAGAGCCTTGTCTTTTCTCCTCTGTTATGCTGTGGAATTGTGAAAGGTTAAACATCTGCATGTCTTTGGTGTAATTAGAAAGTGATGGGACAATGTCTTTGCCCTCTGCTGGACCGCTCTTCCCACCAGCTGCCAGTGAGCCTGCCTGCATGGCTCAGCCAAACCCCGGACAGGGAGAAGGGGCAAAAAATGTATGAATCCTATTAATAACCATATGTATAAAGGGAAGCTTACTGCTCTGTGCTCAGTCCCAAGGACATATTGGGAATCTCCACTGGTCTGAATCAGACACAGCTCATCTGGTTCGAGTGCTTAGTGCCAGGGATTAGAATGTGAACTGAGCCGGGGCGGCTGAACGTGCATGTGAAGCTCAGAGCTGGGTGGATTAGGGGCAATTGGATTAGTATGACCAGGCCACTGAGATGGAACAGTGGTCCAGATGGCAGGGTCTTACAGTGAAAAAGAAGGGATGTAAATATTTCTAGCAACATCAGCTGGGTGTTTTGTCTTGGAAGAGAACCTCCGAGGGCTGAAAGCAAAGATAAAACCCTTTGTGCTGAGGATGTAAGGGTTTGAATACATCTTAATCCATTACTTTTAATAAAGTAGTTTGAGAGAGATTCAGGAAGTAAGAGAAGACACATGATGCATGAATAGATGTGACAATGATCTTTTATTTATTTATTTATTTATTCATTTATTTATTTTCTGGAGGCTACCGTAAATTTCATGCCAGAGGAAAGGACCAGGGAGAACGATGCAATGCTGCACAGTGAAATGAACAAACAAAAACTGCGACGGTGGCAGCTTCTCAACCCCATTTTGTATTTGTAATCTGTTTATGATCCAGATTTGCTCCGGGAAATGCAGGGATCAATTCCACTTTTTTTTTTTTTTTTTTTTTTTTTTTTTTACTCCATTATTCTTTGATTCTCCTGCACCAACACAGGAATGTCATTCTTCAGCTTTGTAAAGCAGAAATAACTTTCTTCCTCACATAGCACTGTTAAACCCAGAGATGGGAATTATGCAGTATAGGATCTATCCCATTCTTTAGCAAATGTAATTTAAAAATCTAATCAACTGTTGACCTGCTTTGTTCACATTAAGCTTTGACAAACCATTTTGTAGGCTAAATGCAATGCTGTTGAGAGATCATGAATGTGCTGAAGGTTGTTGAATTGAGGTTTGGATCTCTGATAAAAATGTTGCACTAAAATTAACGTTTGGCTGAGATGCAGGCTCAGACAGGGTTTTTGAGGATGAATTTTGTAGTGCTCAGGTTTTGAGAAATGTGAAAGAGTTCTTTTTTTTTTTTTTTTTTGTTATTTTTCTCCAGTCAGCCCCTTGGGTGAGTCACTTTGATGAAACTTGGCAGATACATAAAACTTGCAGAGATCTTTTTCCTGATATTCTTTGTCACAGGGCATTGTCACAGTGTCAGTAAAGAACAGAGCTTGTAGAGGCTACAAATACAGAAAGGGATTGTGTGTTTCTTTTTCTTTTTTTTTTTTTTTTTAAATACAAAGCTGTAAGCAATAAAAAAGGGTGTACCTGTCGGCAGAAAAATATGCATAAACTGTAAGTTTTACTATTATTTATTTTTGTCCTGTACTTAAAAACTTCCTTGTTCTTCATGTGGTTCCTTTTGTCTCGATAAGGCAATGAGAAATATTACCTTTCCAGTGACTCTGGTAACATCACGCAGCTGATTTTTGAGAACTTTGTTTTCTAAAGCTAAATTGCTTGTCACTGTGGCTTTAATGTAAAGAGATTATAAACTCCTTCTGGTCTCTGACTCCTTTGTTCACTTGGGAACATAAGCCCCATGTTCCCTGCAGCCTGTTACCAAGCAGAGTAGCATATTTTTTCAGGATGCAGATTTTCTCCATGCTAAAATACAGGAGTCTGGTGGACTGGGAGAAGGTGAGATGTATCAAAAACTCTGTTCTCCCCTCTTTTAACATGCATGGACGAGGATTCTAGCTCCACTGTTGATACGTTTCAACAGAGCAAACCCCCAAGCCTGTAAAATACAGATGCCCGTTTGATCTGGGCTGTGGTGAAGGCTGGGCTGTTCGGAGGAACTCCAAAATCTGTAAGGCCTAGAGGGGGAATGCCTCAACTTTAGGAGTGCTTGTTGGAAGTTACAGGACCCCAAATCCCCCCAAATGCCACAGTTGTGCAGCTGATTAATTGCAGTATGTGTTGGATCTGAGTGAGAAGGGGATTGTGGAGGATCTGGGCTGCTGCAGGCCTCGAAAACCAAAACACAGTCTCCTGCCCAGTAGAGTGCAGTATGTTGCCTTCAAACACGTTGTGCTCTACTTCCTCCTTAAATATTTTGTTCCAGCCTGTGCTGTTGTTAAACTCAGGCTTCAGATTTGTCTCTGCTGTTTTCCTGCAGAGAATTCTCATTTGCTGGATAAAACTTCTAATTTCACCTCCTTACGGACAAAGATGGAGTTCACGCAGCAAAATCGTGCTGGAGAGTAAACACAACAACACAAGCAAAGCCCCGTGGCCTTTGAGTTGCAAAGTACTGTGGTGGGTATGTGTGGATCTAGATGTCAAATTAATTATCTGAGGCTTAATTAGCTGTAATTGAAGTGACCTATAATTTCATATTACTTGACTGGCGTGTACTAACAGATGCCCTTTTCCTGTCTACTTCTGACTTCCTTTCCCTTAAAAAGGTGCTGTTGCTAATAAGAGATCTATGGAAATGGCAAAAAATTTACAGTTATTTCCGCATCTATTTCCCTTTATGAAGAACATGAGCCCATCTCACTTTGAGAACATCCTAGCAGACGAGGTTCTGGTCCTCCTGCTTAGAGATGCGTCTAATTAGTGCTAATGAACTAGCTGACCTGTGGTGAATTCTTACTGATGAATAGCCTCCAGTTCTGCCTCATGGTGACAAGCCACCCATATGAGTTCTGCACCTGATTCCTCCTCCTCATGACAAATTTATCTGTTCTTAATGCAGGATAATAACCTTTACTGACAGTAATATTATTTCCCTGTGCTTGATCATACAGTCCTCATAGGGCTGCTGCAAGCACACAGCTGTATTAAAAGTACATCTACACAGCATGTGTGCGTGGACTGTTCTTTAAAATAGTTCATCTGACCAAAACAAAATAACTTCTTGCTGCTCAGATTTAGGAAGTGTTCAAACACAGTTAAGGAATGGATTTTCTTCATTGCTTTGTCCCATCATTCTTCCTGCCTTCTGCTGAGCCAGTGTGCAATGGCAGCACCTGAGTCTCATCTGTTTAATTTGCTGTGAGGATATCACCAGGGCAGTCACACCAAGAGCCTCTTCTGGGAGCTGGGCAGCAATCTGATGTATTTGTTAATAGAGTCACACTGACAGGATCCTCTATGATATAAATGATTGGAGAAGTAGCAGTGTTCTCAGTGAGGGCTAGCAGGTAATCGTGCAATATATTAAAAAATAAAAAGGGGGAAATAGTTGCCTAAAGCATAATAAACTAAGGTGATGCACAAAACACTAAAATCCAAGGTCTTCCACAGCTGTAACCATTCAAAAGACATTTACCAAATTACAGAAACTAAACAGGATTTGGCTGAATTAGCAATGAGGTAGGAGACCTCTAGGGAAAACCCAGGTGCTGCACATGCTTTGTTTCAGTAGGTGCTGTTCATACTTTCAATGGGTATTTTAATCAGAGCTCCAGGAGGAAATGGAATTGAGGGTATCTTTTTTTTCTTTCTTTCTTTTTTGTTCTCCTCTGTAGCTTGGTGAGAGTGACTGTGGTGTTTCTGCCTCCCTATTGTTTTGGAGGCAATGTTTGTTCAGATTTCTTAAATATGAGAATGTAGATCAGTTAGAGCCTATTTCTTTCCTATGCCCCTTGGAGATGCTGGTGTCTGAAGGGGATTGTTGAGCCAGGTGGTCTCTGTCTCTGAGAGCAGGCTGTGAAGTTCTGTTGGTGTTTTGAAAGTATGATTGGGTTGGAAGGAGATCCTTGATATTTATGCTAGAAAAGGTTGTGATATGGTAGGAAACGAGTATGTTGATATGATGATGTTGATGTGATGGGTCCCTGTTCCTCTTTTAGGAACCACTATAATAAAAGTGACTGGCAATAGTGACACATAATCAGAGATTTCCCCTCAATTTCATTGTTGTTTACACTCTTAAGATTTTTTTTTTCCTTTGCTGTGTAAAGTCTGTAGGAAATGTCTCTTAGAATAGCATGAATGTTCTCAGACTGATCCTAATTTATCTCAAGTTTGCTTTATGCTACTTTTATATATTAAAAGTGCTGGAGGACCTTTTACACGTCTATGGTAGTATTACAGAGCATGAGAATAAAATCAAGTTCTTCAAATTAAAAAGCATGTATCCCGATCTGAACCAAATCTGCTAATTCTCTAGCTGCTAGGCATGTAGAGGATTGCTTCCTATGCTCTTATTTATACTTTAGTGTTGCAATAATGACCGCTGGCCAGGGGCTCTGTTCTCAGTAGCATCTGTGGCCATGCTCTTTTATTATCTCTTTGTAAACTCTTGGGTAATGTGAAGCCCCATAGAGCTCATTTTTCTTTAACCAGTCCAGGATTAGAAAAGTAATTCCTCTCTCTCACACCTGTTAGCATTCAGATGCTTCTCTGGATAAGTTTTGTAATATTTTGCCTTGTAAAAGTGTTACTGTTTTTCCATTTGAGTGTAACTCAATTCATCATTTCTCAAGTTCTATCCAGTTAAAATCCTTTAAATTTGTAAAAACAAAACAAAACAAACAAACAAACAAAAAAAAAGGAAATAAAACCACAACTGTTTACAGCAAGTGATGCTAGTAGTGTTTTGCCACCCAGACTGATTTGTGATTGTGCTGGTCTTGGAAGTCACGCAGGGTCAACAACTATGTTTGAAGAATTCTTGTGATTCTGATTTAAAGGATTCCAATTCCTCTACTCCAAGAGTGGGGAACTGCTCTTTTCAACCAACAGTTCTACTGGCCCCAGAAAGGTTTCAAGTCTAACTTTTTTTTTCCCACCTTGTTTTATATCCAGTGCTGGGAAGAGGAGAACACTAGCGCTCCCACATGCATATCCTCTCAAGTCCTCTCTTTCCATCCCGTGTGCTTTAAGTAAACTTGATCCTGTGTAATATTTGGTTGTTTTTCAAATTCATCAAATCTGACAGCGATCATTAGTTACAAAACAGACCAAAATCTAATTTTGAAATCTCACTGCATTGTGAAAGGTGTTTGCAGGGAGGCCAGCAGAACCAGTATCTCATCTGAATTGACTGCAGTAGAAGGCAGAAATTTGAATGTTTCAGGAGTGGGGAGTCCTGTAGTATACTGGCAGCTCAATGTAGGCAGAATGCAGGCTGCCAGATTTCTGCTTGTGTATTAGAATGTTTTCTGCAACCATGGTGAAATGGTTACATCTTTAAAAATCCATCCCTTTTTTTTTCTGCACTACTTTTTTTTTTTTTTTTTTCTTTATGATCTTTTCCTACACGTTACAGAAATACTGCATAGCCAAGTTTAAAAGACTGTTCTGGAGGTCCCCTTTGGACTATCCAGTTTTATGCAGACAGGACACTGAGGAGCACTGAACTGCCTATTACTTTGGAGCAGAAATGGTGTTGCAGTGAGATTGATAGCAGCCATGTGCCTCCATATGCAAAGCTAGATGCATAAATTACAGCCTCTTAATGATGAGGCACAGCTAACTTTCAAGCAAAGCTTAGTTGTGCCTATATTATTTCATTTCTCTAATATGTGAATGTGTAAACAAGTATGCCAGAAAATGAAACCCATATCTGAGAGCAGGGGCTGAGATTGGGGAGGGAGAGAAGCTGGAGTATTAATAAATGAAAATTGCAATCAAATCTATAGAATTTTACTGTACTGGAATCACGTTGGATCTCAAACAGCTTGGCGTTTGTAACGTGGCAGGATGTTTTATTACAGTGCATTCCCACAAGGTGAATTAAAATAAGGATTAAAAAGCCCCTATAAATCAGATTTTATAGCTGCCTAAACCACCTGCAAACCGTTGGTACTTGTTCTCAAAATCCACCATCATTCTGCTGTCAAACTGATTTCGGTTTCATTAGCAGAACTGGCATTGCCCATGCTGGCATAATCTACTGGCTGCATAAATTACTAGGAGTGTAATTGTAAGCAATGTCTTAATTTTGTCAACAGCATTCCACAGTGCCAGCGATACCCTTTATGCACTATTTTTAATTGTCTCAGCTGGATGTTTTTTCAGCAAATTTTACCTCAATGGGAAATAACAGAAAATTATGTGAGCCTGTAGTAGTTAGTATATGCAAGGAGATGCTGTACATGAAACCCAAGAAGATATTTACCAAGGGACTCTCCAGTGTTTGTAAATAGTTTCTTATCCCAAAGGTAGTTTCTTGAGTATTGAGGAGAAGTGAAGGAGTGTGTTCTGATGGCCCCGTGCCACCTGGGCAAGTATTGCAAATGAAAGCTGAAAATGTGAGTTTAGCTCCTGGTGGGGCACTTTGCTCTGGTGTCCAGCCTTTTGGACAAAGTTAAGCTTTGGTTCACGGCTGAAATTGTGCAAGCACTGCAGCTGATGGGACCTCTGTGCAATCTGGGAGAAGAGCTTGGTCCCTATGGCTGTGCAGCTTGGTGCAACCATTGCACCTCTGGGGGACTGCTTGCTCACAGCAGGATTTTGCAACCTGGCGCAAAGTCTGTGAAATCTCTCTGAGCCTCCAGCACATCATATGTGATCAAAATAAACATCGAGGGTTGTTATGCTTCGCTGTCCCTGTAGGCTTCGCCAACGTTAGCTGCATTAAGTGTATGGAAAAAAAATGATGTCTGTGTGATGTCTTCAGTTTGGTGGATTCTTTCAAAATCGGTTTGTATGAATGAGATGTCTGCAAGTAAGTAATGAACATGGGAGAAGGTAACAGCTGGCAATCAAGTCTTTATTTTATAATTGCTGGGTAGTCTGTGCTCTGTAAATTATGCTGTGCCATAATGGGTGGGTCCCTCTGTGTATGCATGGTGTGTGGTTTTTCTTCTTGTTGTGTTGTTGTTTGTTTGTTTGATTTTTACAGTTCAAGACTTCAAGTAGAAGGTAGCTTTTTCTATTTGGCTGTGAGTAACCGCAGGCAGTGCAGTAAGATTGATATTATGATGGGAGGGAATGCATTTGTCCTGTATGTGTGGAGAGTTAATGTTGCGGTGTATCTCTGCATGAAATAAGTCTTCGTAAGAGAGTTGATCATTTTGTCCCCTTCCTCCTTCAGACCCATTCACAGTTAGCAATATGTTATACCTTTAACAAACCCAGAACTATTCCTATTAGTGTAAAAGTGAGTGTTTCTGTTTGAAATTAAAAAGCATAGCAGATTTCGCTAGTATATAAAGTAACCATTTATTTCCCTTAAAAACCAAAGGTAGAGCCAGAGAGTTCTTAAATGCCCTCCAAGGCTGTCAGCTGTGCTAGGCTCACTTCCCTCCTCTCTTCCCTTAAAACCCACTGGTGACCGAGATGGCCATTGCAGGAAGAGCTTTTCCCATCAATCAGAGCTGGATTCTGGCTGCCAACAGGCAGGGAGCCAATTCAGCTGTCTGCTCGAGTATGTGATCTAACTCACGCTGGGGTTACAGCCTTATCTAAATCCTGTTAAAGCCCATGCTAAGACCCCATAAACTTAATTGGGTTTAGTGTAGACCTACCTTATGGATTTCTTTTTTGTATCTTAGTACACTTGTATTTTTTGATCAGTGAGTGCCTTTTGATAAGCTTTAGTTTAACTTTTCTGGGGCAGTATCATTTATCATTACCTTTTTTCTTTTAAATTAGCGGTGTGTATAATGCATGATCTAGAAAGAACTCCAATAAGGCTATCTCCAAGAAAAGTTGTCCCCAGGAAGTGCGCCTGATTTTTATTAGTGATGATTATTAGTCTGGAAGTTGTGAGGGTATTTTTTTTGGGGGGGTACTTTGGGTAGGATTCAGTCTGGTTCCTGTTAAGAGGTTTTGGAATCGGACTGAATGTGTGAAAGGCTGAACTTGTGAATAATGCGTTTTTGATGTTAGTTATGTGAGTTGCCTTAGATATCTCACTACATAAATTCTGCAAAAGGAAAAAAGAAATACTACAGTACAAGAGAGGGCATGATACTAACCTCATTCACAGGGGAGAGATTTTCCATAATTGAACATCATAAGGTTAAGCAAGTTCATTTCCATGAGATTTCTGTATTTCTACTGATTTTCAGCGAACTTTGTCTCACACACAAGATATTGGCGTTGATTAAGGCTTAATTTACACCTTTATTTAAGTCGTTTTTTTGAAGTAAAGGTAGGAACAACATTTGTGCCCTGAGTAGTTGTTATTACCTGTATTCCACATGATGTCTCATTAAATACTCCATTTTTTGCAGTGGGCCAAGATGTAAATGTCTCTTTTTCATGACTGCTTTCTTGAACAAATAATTTTACCAAGTTTGATGCAAGTAATCTTACCAAGCAAATGCTCGCCAATGTGTCAGGAGTTTTGGAACTTCAAGTGCTTTTCAGGCCTGATGATCAACTACCCAGGCTGGAGGAGAAATGAACTGCAATGCTATTAGCATCCTTGATATGTTAGCAGAAATACTGACTCATCATTGGCTTCCTGTGATTTAGGATCAGAGTGTTAATTCAGTGGGATTTTCTGGTGTGTCAACACAGTAAGTTCTTTGAATGCCCTGTGGGAAGCAAGTATTTGGTTATATATCTCTTTGACAAGGTATTGAAGTCAGCAGGACGCTTAATATTGACTTTCTGGAGACCTACCCTGTATGAACCCACTTTATTCATTAGTCTAAAACTTTTGTAAAGGAATAGGTGAAGAGGTAGTGATTACTAAACAATTGCTGTATTTCATTTATTCACCTTAACTCCTTCTGTGCCTTAATAGCTAAGGAAAAAGCTTACAAGGCTGACAGTGCAAGACTCCATCTGTTCAGACAGATTAAAGGAAACAGAGGACAACTTCTAAAGCATGAATGCTAAAGGTATTGTTATTGCTTTTGCTAAGTTTAATTGCGGAGAATAGGGACCGATAAATACGTCTACAGGATGTATTAATTGCTCTGTGAATGTATGCATCCATTTAAAGGCAAAGTCAAAGATGTTTAACTGGGTATGACCTACCAAGATGAGCATAATGCTGAAAGGCAAATATTTGGCAAAGTGAATGCTTAGTTTTATGTTTTACATACTACCCTAAGGTACTTTCAGGGCCTTTCATCACACCAATGGTTTTCTGGATGGGTCCTTTGTTACAAAAAACCTGAGGTTGAAAGGTACCTCTGGAGCTCATCTAGTCCAACCCTCCCTGCTCAACCTGTTCTAGTCGACCTTTGCTCAGATTGGGGTAAGAAAGTGGTTAGTAGGTTGAGAGAGGTTCTCCTCCCCCTCTACTCTGCCCTAGTGAGACCACATCTAGAATATTGCATCCAGTTCTGGGCCCCTCAGTTCAAGAAGGACAAGGAACTGCTTGAGAGAGTCTAGTGTAGGACTCAGTGCAAGAAATTGTATTTTAGAAAAAGTCACTTTGTCCTTCTCATTAAAGAAATTTAAGATCGCAAATGTGTGTCTTTTTTTATTTTCTTGAAAGGTTGTTTATTTTTACCTTTAGAAACCAAATGCCTTAAAGACACACTAGATTACTTATCCAATTATAGCTGCTTTCCTAACTAATAGTTTTTAGATATTCATTTTAAATGATTTTTATGCCTCTTGAAAATGCCAGCAATATTGCTCATAAATCATCGTCCTTTCCTTTAGCTCTCCTGGATTAATATAAGTTCTCTTTAATTACTTTTCTAGTTGGAGCTACTGCATTTAATCCTTCCTGGTTTTTGAAGTAGGCATTTAGTTCACTACAGCTCATTAAATAGCAGTAGCCTAGGTTAATGTCATGATTAGATGTAGAATGAGATACTGGGGGAAGGGGCATTTATATGCTGCTAGAGGTATGGCAGTTTGCTTTAAGAAGCATTATTCTGCACAGTTACGTTGCATGTTTTTCTTTTGATATTTTCTACTTAGTGCTGTATCGTGTGTCAGCTCTGTACACAATGCTTATATATCTTTGATGTAAGTACATACATATTAAAGTGATAGAGGAGTGGTGCCTATGTTAGTTACTAAAGCGATCTGTATGGCAGTCAATGAAGTATATTTTAAATACATTATTATTTTCCATTTGGAGGTCAGCATTTTTTTGGCAGAAGGAATGAAGATTCATGAAGGTTTGCAGGTGTGAGGTTGAATCGGCGCTGTTCAGTGTTACTGATTACGTGGCTTTTGGCCAGTCATGATTTATGGGGGTAAACTGACCCGCATCCCTTACAGAAAGGGAACTCCTTCTGCCACCTTGGATATTCACTGGAGAATAAACACCATCATTTCATATCCATGTTGCATTATAATAAATGTGGTGTGTGTGTGTTTTGGGGCGGAGAGTAAGGAATCAGCTGTAGCTAAGCTATATTCAATATGGCAAAACTTCATTGGATTTATATTCATGAGTGGAATCCAAATTGGGCCTGAAGGTGAAAGCAATGGTGTAAAATCTCATGTAGCCCACTGCTTCTTTAAAAAAACATCTATTTCTTTTGCTAAACATCAATCCAGGGAAAAAGACCTACGTGTGTTTCATTTTTCTTTGCTGACGCTTTGATGTGATTAAATTCATGGTGCTGCAAAGAAATATTGCCAAGCAAACCTCACAGCCTGAGAACCAGCACAATATTCTTTCAAAGCTAGCAAATGCACAGCAGCTTTCTCTTTAGTGAAATTAGTAAAAACAGAGTTTCACTCTAACCTTTAAATCACTTCATCTCTGCTTGGGGCACTTCTGTTGAAATGCTGAGTGTCTTCTTTCTGTCAAGTGACAGAGGTAAATAGGCTGCAAAAGTAAAGTAATGCCTTCAAATCTGAGCAAGACATTTGGGGAGCCTGATGCAGATGTGTAATCCACAGAGAATCTCTCCTTATATAGACTGAGTTAATTTCTTTAGCCATTTGTTTCTCGTCTACTGATATGCTCAGAACTTGGGAAGCTGATGTGATATTTATAGTGATTGCTTTTTAAAGAAAAAAGCATTGTTGTGACTCATTTCTTTGCCCGTCTCAGTTCCCCAAGGAGGTGTTACTTCTGGCATTTGCCTAGGCACTGAAACATTTTCTTCTCAATTCATTCACTGTGGAAAAACATTGCTGTGAAAGACCAGTCCTACTGGTTTGAGAAGACAAAGTGCTAGGGCTGAGGAACTCTTTAAGCCCCTGGTTTCACTTTTAAATCTTAAAAAAAAAAAATATTTTCTGAAATGTGGAATCATGAGAGGGAAATCTTTCATCTGCAGGGAAAGTGACACCCACTAATATTGTACTAGAGTGACTTTCAAGAAGAAACCACCCTCCAAACAGCCTTACAACCTAGCTTACAAGATGGTCTATATATGCCTGATCTGGCCCATGCTTTTTAACCCTGGGCTGTTTTTTTTCATTCTTTCTTTTCTTTTTTCTTTTTTTTTAGTGGCGATTGAAACATTTACCTCTTGGTCCTGTGCAGGTTTTGGCTGTTCTGTCCATCTTAGATTAACCTTAGCCGCAAGTTTTTCATCTCTAAGCATTCATTGACTTCCCATGGACACATAAAACACCAAGGTGATTGATTGCATCCATACAGCATTTTCTTCCATGAAGCACAGTAGCTCTTCTATGAGGACAAGATTTGGTTTCTTTGTCAAAAGCTCTCTGGGTTTCTTCTCAGTTGGCAGCCAACCTTTGTGACACTGGCATACAGTAGATAGGATTGATTATGCTCAGCTTTGTGTTTAAAGGCCGAGTGGTTATTTTCAGGGTCGTGTAGTAAAAAAGTGAAGGAGCTGGAAATAGAAGCCAGGAGCCCTGGTTCACCATCTCATGCTTGTAAACGCCTTACATAACATTTTCTCTTTTAAAGGCAACCTTTGCAAAGGTATTCAGTTTAACCGAGCATGAAGGTACAGGAAGATTAAGTGAGACTTGCTGACAGCTTTGAAAGCTGAGAAAAAACCTTGGGTGTCCTGGTGCTGAGCCCCTCTTCCACCAAGCTTTTGCCAAGAGTGGCTTTACCAGCTCTGTGCAGACACCTCCTGAACCCTGTGTCTTTGCTCCTGAAAAGTTGGGTGTATGGGCATGTACATGGCTTACAAGAACGGAAAGGCTCTTTGCTTTATGTCCTCTCCCTTTCCAATGCTGGGGGAAGTCACCAAGTCATTTGCTTTCTCAGTACATCGCACAAAATACAAAGCGTTAGAGCCAGTTGCGCCATTGTTTACAACGTGTAGACAGAGTTATGAGGTTGGGCAGCAGCTTTGTTGATTTAAAAAAAAAAAAAAAAAAAAGTTGGTTCTAATCTTTGGAACAGGCAGAATAAAAATTTTAATTACTTGTTTGTCTATAAATAATTCAGAGGAACTATAGGTTGTGCTTATACACATGCACGCACAAGCAAGATACATATCTAGTGCTAGAAAATTGCTCGAGCCTCTTGTAGGTAATAAATTCTCTGTGGGTTTACAGCCAGTAGTAGATATGTCCATGCATGCTGACAGAGAAATCATATGTCAAAGTGATCAGCAAACGGCAGCAAGGAAGTCTCCTTTGTAAAGGCACCAAATGTCAGGTCTTCTGTAGTCAGTCCTCTATATGAAGAGGTTGACTTTGTTAATGGACAGGAAAAAAACTTGTTGCAACAGGTTAAAGAGCTGATCGCGTGTCAGAGTCTTCCATTATCCATGTTCTTGCAGCCATTCGTCATTGTCTGATCCCCATCCTGCTGGGTAATGGGATATATAATGTCCTGAATAGCTCTACCCAAACAGTTCAGAGAAAGAAACTGTTATTGAGGGGCTCAGATATTTAGGGTGCTCATTAGCATTTTCAGAGTCACTGATGGTTGATTCCTAATTGGAATTACATTTATGTGGCTAATTCCTTAATTTCCTTAAATCTGAGGAAACATATCTGCACCTAAAGGAGCCGAAATAACTGTGGAAATGTCACTGTTACCGCAAGGGTAATTCTTTTTGGCTAGCAATATAGATGGCAAAAGGAAAAGATGCTCTATAATTCATCAGCTCCTGTGACTGCAGAAGTGCAGGTTGCTGGTTGAGGACACTGAACAGACCTTCTGGTTTGGAGACTAACAGTTTGTCCATGAGGTCGCTCTGTTCCTTAGAGACTTAGCCCGTAGTTCCTTCTTACCTGATGCTTTAACACCACGTTGTTAATAACATCCTGTTCTCTGCATTTATACTTATAGACCTGCCAACACTGTCCGTCTTTGGCACCCAACATGACAATAAGGTCTTGGCACATACATTTCTGGTATACATGTGATGCTGAGCGTTGCAGTAGATCCTATATATTGGATTTCCTCATGTGTTTCTACCTAGTCCTTTCCCTCTCCCCAGGTATTCTTGAAAAACTACTTGCTAGATGAAGTGCGGAGGAATTTGTAGGTGAAATTAGGTGATTCTTGAATCCACAAACATTAATAATAGAACATGAAGGAGGAAGACTTATGAATGAAAACAGGTAATTGCCAATAGAAAAGTGTGAATAGGAGCTAGCTACCTATCAATACAAAATGTGTGTGCACACCACGGCTTTATTTCCTTGGGAAGAAAAGAGATTGAGTCATATATCAATTAACCTTAAGCCTGATAAGTGGTTGAGGATTAATTTACTAGATAATGATGAAATTTGGGAGGACATGGAGGATTTGTTGGAAACTATTTAAAGTATAATTAATGTTTCTTTTAAATATACAGAGAGATAACAGAATTAGTAGGGAAAAAAACACTTTTTATTAGAAAATGGAGTGTTTTCAAAGGAAAATATATGCTTAAGCATCTGTTTCCAGCTGCTGGGAGATGATGTGTTTTCATCCAAGACAAAGGAGCTTGCTGGAGTTACACAGCAGAGGATCAGGTCCTGGAATTAAAAGGACAGATTTTATATAGTGAGTGGCTGAGCACTCTTGCAGGCTGCTTGTTAAGATTCTGGTAATGTTAATCGGAGCTCTTTTGCATGGCACGGGGCCTCTACCACTTGCATTTGGAACAGGATTTGCCTTGTGCCCAAGTATGTGATGCACTGAATTGCTGTTGCTGGGGTCCTGAGCTACTTCAGCTTCTGCTGCCTTTTCTTCTTCCAGGGACGAGGTGCTGGGAGAAATTTCCAGCAGTTCTCTCTGTTTACCCTTTGGGGCAAAGTGCATCTTTAAAAAAAAAATGTAAATATTTCGATTGCTAATTTATACCCTTGGCATTCAGGGTGACTTTTTCAAGTGACTGACATGCTGCATGATTAGTTGCTCATAGCCTTATAATTAGCTGAAATGTCATTTACGTTGCATTGCCTCGTTGCGTGTTTTGCTCTGTGTGCAGTCACTGGAAAGGAAAGCACTTCTTCATACGCTACTGCAGTGGCAGCATAGCTGCTTAGCTGAGGGACAGGGTCTTTTTTTAGATTAGCAACCCTACCTCTCTTGAAAAATTAAAAATAATATAAACAGTTATGCCACCTTTTCCTCCATTATGATGCCATTAAAAAAAAAAAATAATAAAATTCTAATTTGCTTCTAACGTGACCTAGAAAAATTAGCACCTGTGGTGTGTCTTTTTTTCCCCATGCATATACTGTTTTGTGTTTTTTTTGTTTTGTTTTGTTTTGTTTTGTTTTTGTAATTAATGCAGTTGTGTGACCATCAGAAATGAGAATACCCTAAAGAGGGGGGTTTGCATGGTCTTACCCAGCCAGCTGTGGTCCTTGCTGAAGCATGTTCAGCCCCAGGGCTGTGGGGAAGAGAGGTACCACATATCCCGTGTGGCTTTTGCAGAGTCCCTGTGCTGAAGGGACAGGTCACAGGGGTGACGCTGGGCAGGCAGGACTTGAGGGGACATTGGTGGCTCTGAATTATTCCTCTTTTACAGTTGCTGTGGCTGTTACTGTGTGTTCCTTGTCCTAGGAGCAGGGTGAAAGCAGGGAGGAGATGGAAATCATTGCATGTGATGATTTTTGTCTGTCCCCCATAAGCAGCCGTTCATGCCAGCATGGAGAAGTCTGTGCTGCCTGTGTTTCCTCTTCTCGGAGAAAAGCCTCCAGTCCCTTTCATTAAAAACCACAAAGGGATGGATAGCTCACTGCCCATAATGAATCTTTCATTTGGAGATCTCGAAACCCTTAAAAATTATCTTCCAAGCTTTACACCTGTAACTCTGCAGAGTTTAGAGGCGTTTTCTATTTCTGCCATGGTTAATACGTTTCAGAAAGTCTCCGAAAACCAATGCTTTATTCTCTGGATCTATAACAGTGGTAATATGTACCTCTCCACTGCGTTTTTGATTTAGTGCCTTATTGTTCAGCACCCAGCTTCTGCAGAGTCCCTCTGACATATTTCAAGTGCTTTGAGGAACACACAGTACATTACAGTATGGCCAAGGGTCACATTTCTAAAAGGAATTAAGCACCTAAGCTCCTTTCAAATCTAGCCTGCGTGTGATAGGAGGCAGCATGTTGGGATCTATTGTCCACTGCATTACGCCTGGGATATTTTTGCTTTATTAGTGTTGCTCTGCCTCAGCTTCTCTTTTATCAGCACCAGATTTAATGCATTGCTGGACACAAGGTGCTGGTAGAGAAATAGAGCACAAGCCAGCTGCTACTCACAGGTCTGTAGGAGATCCCATCAAAACCCTTTGCCATGCCTTCAGCACTGCAGGGAAGTGGTTCTGTTTGGATGTAGAAGTCAAATTATGAGAGATGTTCTTTTATCATTGCTTTTGTTGGAAAGAGCGCGATAATATTTTTACCTATTGGTAGGATGCAAAAGCGCCTCTTCCTCCCGATCCCTATATAAATAGATTTCACGTTACTCGATACAATGCACTTCAATGATTGGAAATGTCAAAGTGATTACGGTAAGCTGGCATTTGGAAAGTGCTGGAGTGTCTGTGGCTACGCAGCCTGGCAAGAAGTTTCAAATTATCTTAAGCTGCTAAAACGCAGACTTTCTATCCCACAAATATGACGTTAATCTCTCTTTGTGGTAGAGATTATGGAAGAAAATGACCCTGCTGAGCTCCCTCTGGTTCTGTTATGTATTCACAGCGGCTTCTGAGAGAAATGAATCCACTTGATTTATTTTGGGTATGAAAAATCTGTCTTGCAATAGCTATCGTTCAATATTCACTTGCCTTTAGCCAATATACTGAGATCAGAATGTTGATGATGATTTCAGTTTATTGGGAAAGATGATGTTTTGTGATACAGTCCACAGCTCCTGCAATCCAAACAAATGTTACTCAGAGCTTTTCAGGAGTTTTTTTATTTTATTTTATTTTTTTTCCCTATTAGGACCAGGTTAAGCACATTGTGGCTTATTTGTAAGGTGTAGTAACAGGCCAAATGCAGAATGATTCAGGGCAAAGTTAAACAGTTCAATACTCCAGCACCTGAATGCAGTGTGCCTGGCCCTGCCAGGTGCATGTGTGTTAAACGTCAGGCTCCTTTTACACTTAACAACAACAACAAAAATAAAAAAAGCATGACCTCAATACCCACCGGTTCAAGGTTCTGAACAAGCTCTACTAAAACAAAGGAAAACCAATTTCTTATTGAACCTGAGATGAGTACAAAGTGAGCTGAGCAGCTTTACAGAAAATTAAGATATTAAAAATGTTTCTCACACACAGCTGTTTAGCTTATGGTAATGTTTCTCAGCTTGCATCTTCATCAGTAACAAAATAATTCTGAAATAGCAAGGTTCTTGGCCCTGCTGATGCTTTCCCCCCACCCTCTCCATTTTCAAATAATGTTTTACTAAGAAGGTTTTCTCTTCTGATTTCTGATGACTTGCCCTTTACGGGAGCACTTGTTTCAGGTTGAAGCCTTTGTAATAGCACAGCTGATGGAGGAGTTTGGACACGAAGTTATCAATATTAAAAATACCCTTTCATGACAGCAGAGCTTTTGTTAGAGGGAAAAAATGTTTGTTATTTGCAAAAAATGGTCAGGCCCTATGCTCCTCCCCAAGTCTGTTCTGTTGCCGGGCTTCGTTTATTGAGTGGCCGTGTTGCTGGGTTTTTGTTGTTAATTTTTTTCTCATTGGTGATGAACAAAGTTGGGATAGATATGAAAAATAGATATCTGAAGTCAAGTTCTGGGAGGTTAAAGTTAAAAAAGACATAGTTCACATTCAATTAAAGTCACTTACTGCAGTAAAATATCTCCTCTTCAACTCCAGGTCTGCCTTTTGAGTTATTCTTACCCCAGCACTGAGTGAAAGCCTGCCTAGGGGCAGTGTCGGGGCAGTGAGAGATTGCAGAATGGATCATTACTGCTTAAGCAAGCAGAAAACAGCCCTGTGTTTTCCCCCCAATTCTGCTATGGGAAAATAAAAACTGTCTGTTTCTCCCTATTTACTACAGTGGGTTAGTGGTAATCACCGTTTATGAAGTCACTCATAAGAAAGTAATAGCCTGAGTAGTGCTTTGGGATTAAAGCACATCTTTAAATGATACTATAAGGAATCATTTAGGTAATGCAACACTGATCTGTAGCCCTGAGATGGGTTTACATGCCATGATTGACCAAACATTGCTTGTTTTATTGCCCAGGATGATATGTAGCACTCTTGTATTTTTCCCTTCTGTGTGAAAGTAGCTTTTGTGGCTGGTGATATTTAGCACTGGTGCAATGTGCAGGGGAGACTGTGACTGGTGCTTCCCAGTGATCTTACGGGGGTGATGGAAGGTGATGTTCCCACTCAGCAGTGGGTTTTATTCACACCAAGCTGCTCCATTGCCCAAAGCGGGGAGAGAGCTGTGAAGTGACACAGGTTGTGAAGGTGAGTAGCTAGGGAATACCCAAGTTGCTATTTTTGTTCTTAATGAACACACAGGATGAAATTCAGTGGTGGTATTAGTCCAAGTACTTGCATCAGAAATCAAAATTATAATTTGTTTGTGTCCTGGGAATGTAGGGAACCAAGCTGTATAGCCTAGGGTTCTCTTGAATAAATGCAGTACAAGATGAATTAAATATATGTTTATATAAATTCCTTGGTTTATAAAATTGTGACTGTGAAAATGTCAGCATATGCGTTGGGTTATTCTAGATGAACTTTTCAAAACGCATGAATGAAGTCAGTTTTCTGCACCATATCTCATTGTGGTGATGCTGAGTGTGTTGAAACCTATTTTGTAGAAGGAAAGTTGGGACCAGATTCACACTTCACACGCCTGTCAATTTTGACACGAACAGGCAGACACAAACACTCTTCTGTTTTGTTTCTTCACATGATATGATCCTGCTCCTGTTTTCATATGAAGCAACATCGAAATATAGCAGTTGGGGCTGGAGAACTGTGACTCTGGCACTGCAAAACGGTGTCCTAAACACTTGATGTCTCTTCCCAGTGTCTCATTATCAAAACCACAGTCCCTAGGAGCATGCAGGTAAGTGTCCCTCATTATTAAGACATTGCTTCTGGGCAGGTTATGCTCACGTTTGAGCCAAAATATTTTTCTTAAAATCTTGTTCGCCCTTGCAGATCTGAAACAGCTTCCCTTATGGCCTTCTGAATACTTTTAAAAATCCATTCATTTGGCACAAGGATGACAATTGTGTTTGTAAGAGAGCCAAAGAGACTGTTTTGCTGGTTTGGTTTATTGGATAGCGATAATAATTCATTATTTGTATGAGAATCTTTTTTTTTTTTTTTTTTTTTTTTTTTTTAACCGCTGGACAGCCATCCATTCAGGACTGTAAATCTAATTAATTTGAATACATGAGATTTGCAAGAGTGTTTCTGTTTTGGTTTAAATACAAGAGATAATTAGCTAGCAAAAACTTTACTGCTTTGGGCAGGACTTTTTGGCAGTTCTGAAGTTAAAGCTATAGGCAGCATATTAGGTCCAAGAAGAGAATAAGGTGATTAAAAAAGAATTCCTCACAACTTGGATGGTACCAACAGCTTAGCTTGTGTTTGTTACGAGAGGGCATCTGTCTCCCTGCCTTATTAGATGAGGAGAAGGCAAATATAAACACAAGAAAGAGCCAATCCAGCCCCCCACATTGATTCCGCTTTGCCAAAAGCCACTGTACTGACTGTTCTCATGGGCTGTTGCAGCTGCGAATACATCTGCTGCGACTGTGCCTCTCGCCACGGGGGTTGTCCCTGTAGTTTTTCTCAAAAATGGCAATCTCTCAATACAAATATTGACAAGTGCCATCTTACTGTGCTGTATGTTATCCAGATTAGGCTCCCCAAAATGAGTGGTGTATGCAGAGGTGCTGAGCACTAGTTGTATGGATAATTAATGGTGGAGACAGGTTAACACAATGGAAAAAGGAAAGTACTGTCAACCATAAATATTATCTGTAGATAAATGGACATGATTTATTCGTGTTCTCTAGTTAACACCAGATTTACACTTTTTTTTTTTTTTAATCCTTTGCTTTCTGTCATTCTATGCGGGATCCTTAGTCTGAAATATGCTCGAAGTCAGCACATATCACTAAAAGGGCTCATGTATAGAGGAATGACAGTGCCAGGTTGCAAATGTTGTTGCCAAGAGGCAGTGGTAGGACACGAGGAGAAGCTCATTGGCAGCATGGTTCTGAGAAGGAAGCAAACATATGGGAAGGAGACACATTACAAAGGGTACTTCTGAGGCTGAAGACCTGGACAGAGATGAGAAAATGTGTTCAGTTCCTTATGCTGGCATGAGTTGTCTGTATGAATGTGAGCAGCATATTAATTTTTTGCTCTGAATTAATTCCTGGATTCTTTGTACCTGGTATCAGCTGCTAGGTCCTAGGGCAGTGAAAATAGACATTAATGAGTAAAGCAGCCACCACAACCACTGCTCTGCTTTAGATGTCCTCATGTATACTGATGGCAATCAAGGAAGCCAATATTTTAAGCAATGTCAGCTAAAACTTCTTCAGTAGCTCTCCAGTAGACGATTGATTACTGGGGAGAAAGGAACGTGGACAATGGCATCGCTGTAGCCATGCCTGAGAGCTTGCACAGCTCTCTTTCCCATGCTTGTGAAGAGCTCAAGCTGATACTGATGTGAGCAGTGTCTGCATCTCTTTGAGTTAAAATTTAGTTCATGTTGTACCCTGTAATATGTATGTAATGGCCCTGCCAGCATTGTACGTACACTTTAGTGAAAACTGGAATGGTTGCTTTGAAAAGAAAAAAATTCCAGGTGCTTTGGGTAAGACCATTAATGGAGATGCAGAAAGATTGGATTGGCCGAAGCCTGTAGATAAGTTTCTGGTTTAATTTTTGATAGAAATGTGATCCTGAAGTGTGGAAGAGTGCAGGTATTTTGATGATAATATGCTGATGTTAGCTTTGAAAAGGATGGGAGAAGAATAGGGAGAGTTCATGGAGCTGAAATGGACTCATGTGATTTCTTACCACTCCTACTCCTGTTGGTGCCCAGAAGCTTGGAGGTGGATGCTGGGGCTTCTCAAACCCTGATGAATGGAGCTGGCTTCCTTAGTGTGTCAGTAGAGGCCAATGCTGTTTGTTTGGATCCCATCTTGGCTGCAGTGAATCGCAAAGAACTACAGTTCAGCTTATTTTCAGCATTTTGTTGCTAAAAATCCCCCTTTTTTGGTCCCTTTTACTTGCAAATCAATGTTGAGATTTTTTTTTTTTTCAAAGAGAACAACTGTGGGACAGTTATAGTTCCTTCTGCTCAGCTTTGATTAAAGCTTCATGTTTATTTTTAAGAGAATCACAAGGCACTTGCTTGATGCTAAATATAAGCATGATGACTCAAAGAGAATGCTGAGGTCCAAACTTTGAGAAATGAATCAGTGAGACACTCCCAGCAGCATTAAATCCCACTTCATATTTTCAAAGCTGCCAACAAATTTAAACAACAAAAATTAAGATAACATGTTGTTTTGGTCTGTATTTTTAGGAAGACATATGCTACCAATTCTCAGAGAACATCTCGTAGTTGATTGGAAGATGTGCAAGTGCTTTAATGCTGCAATCCATGATGATTCTCATATACATGGCTTTTTTCATAACTTGGACTTTTGCTGTGTTTGTAAAACCAACCAAACAAAAAACCTCTGACTTTAAACTGAATATTGCACCTTGCTTGATGATCTGTGCACATACTGAGTGCTCTTGTTGTGTAGAGATGCTTTTTAAAGTGCTTATAAGAAGAAACAAAAAGGCATAAGTATCTTTTCTTTGAGCATATAAACAAAGTATATCCTCTTGTTTTCATGCTTTAGGCATTTTTGAAAATCCTAGGAATATCTGCTTACTGTTTAAGCTGGTAGGTACCTTCAGCAGGATTGGATGTAGTGGCTGCACTGCTTATTGCAGCAGTAAGAGTGATCAAAAAATCCTTCCTGGGTGGAGTAAATGTGTGATAAAACCTTATAGATCATTGTTAGGAGTGGCTCTTTTATATCAAAGTTTTGAGTCAAGTTTCCAAGTACTTTATTCTTATTGGGGGTATAATCTTGCATGTTACAGTCCATCTTCAGTTACATTTTAAAAGGTCACCTTGTGTTGTTAATATTTTAAATCCACATCAAATGAGGAAGCAAGAGTGCAAGCATCCAACTTCACATACAAATACCTATTTCTGCTTTTGGAATGAGAAAAGAGCTATTTGATTGTCCTCAAAATGCAACTACAGAAGCTTTAAAATGTTTATCATTTCTGTCTGTGATTGTGTATCCACAGAAATATGGGTGCAGTTGACCACAAGCACTAAACAGATGAAGTCCTTCACCCTTCTGGAGTCTGAGGGTGAGGATGAGTCTGTGAGTATATTAGCATTACACATATATTTTTAACTTGAGTGTACCCTTTACAAAATTTAAAAAAATGTAAACGTTGAAGTGTAACTTTTAATGAAAGAAATTACACGGAGACTTGTTAGGTCTCATGGTATTCACAGTGCTATTTATGGTGTAATTTTTTCCCATGTTTTTCCATCAAAAGGAAAAAAATCCTTTATGAAGCTGCTGTAGAATATTGGCATGAAGTTTATCTTATGCAGATGGGGAAGACTGCAAGACATCATTGCAATAACAAGAGTCACTGCTCTATGGGCCTGAAATTCACTTTTATCGTCTATTTGCAGACATTTACAGTCTGATTCTCATTTGTGCTAAGGCACTTTCTTAGTGCTCTGACAAGTATGAGATACCCTTCCAGTCTATAAGTTCTCATAGATTTAATTGATTTGGATGCGTTGGGTTCATTCGCTTTCAATACTGGAAACAAGAAATTTCAAATCAAATTTCTGTGTTAACAGAGGAAATCCAAATTCTTCATCTTATATGTGAGAACTTGTATTTATTCTGGGTATGAAATTAGATATTCTAATCAACTAGAGTGCATTCTCGAGTCTGATAAATCTCAACATACCCTTTAATCTATATAGCTTAGAGTTTGTGCCAGAGCATGCAGCCAGCTGCAAAATATATGACTTTCAGTAAAGTTTCATAATTTCTGCATGTATTTGTTCGGATAAGTATCTCCTGAAGATATTGTATTGTTGCTTTATGAAAGATATTTAAGCTGACTCAGTTTAAATTGCATTTTTTTTTTCTTCCCGATTTAGAGCTTTTTCAGGTGTCACAAATGTCACAACATAAGGGCACTATTATAAAGGAGAAGACGGACTTTTGAATGGTGGTGCTATTTTTATTAGGTGTGCATGCATGCATAGATATACTTGTGCTCCATTATGTCCCATTTCTCACTTTGAGTGCTACTTCTAGTCATTTTCATGACTTTCTGAAGCACTGAACTGAATATCACTTATGGACAGGAGCTAAAGGCCAGCAATGTCACTTCGTAATTCGCTTCAGTAATCTTTGGGCTAAGTTTAACAACAGAGTTCTTCTGTATCTGCAGCACTGACTTTTTTTGGCAATCCACTTGTTCCCACTGCTGCTTACATGCAAGAACAGATTGACCACCCCCAGGTACCTTGGAAATGATGCTGGTGTAGCTGGCTGTGTTATTCTATATTTACGGGGTTTTGCGCTGTGGATGAGAGCACAAATTGGCACCCAGTGCCCCTGCCTTGCCATGGAAGAGGTGTAGCAGGAGTCAACCCACTTGGGCTGCTTGCCATCTCCCCGTGCATGCACACAGCCCCTGTTACAGTAGGTCTCGCATGACATTCACCCTTCTTGCTAGCTCTGCATGGGGATGACTCTCGTGGAAGCAAAGGTTAGCCTGGCTGAAATGTTTTCTGCTGTAGAGAGACACGGTGTTACCTATAGTGTGTACCCTGATATACTATCAGGGCATTAGGATAGCCCTTGCTCAGCATCATCTTGGGCAGAAAAAATAAGAGCCACACCCTATACTTGCAAGTAAGGTAGAGTGGAGATGTACTGTTTTCAGTTCTCTTGACTTTTAAGTTGAAGATTTTGTAAATGTAATGTTCTGTCCCCCTGCCCCCCAGGATTTCTCTAAAAAATAAGATAACCTTGGCTCGCTGTTGTAATTGTCACTCGCTCTTTCCCTTGGCACTCTTAGGACAAGTGTTGCTTGTACCCTGAAGGCAGCCAGCAGCGCTAAATTTTATCCAACTGTGACTGTTGCTTTATTACCATGAGGACGCAGGACTGAGCAGACAGTGTAGAGGAAGATATTTCAAACTCCTCTTATACCTTCAGTTTGGGAAATTACATTTTGCCATGTAGTTTTTAATCTGTCGGTATAGACCATACAAAATGACAAGTGAGCATGATTTAATTTTATGATAGCACTGCATTAGATGACCGTTTTATGTTGCTGTAAAAGAAGGGTTTGAAGTAGTGGTGTGCTTTGCTCTTCCTTCCACATTTGAGATTCTTGTTTCTTGAGGCCTGGCAATAAAACCTTAAGAATGTTTTCATATCTTTACTGTTGTCTCCTGGGACCTGGTTACCCATGTAAAGCCCTATTTGGCAAAGCAAGTATCACATAGGCACTGAGTGTTTTTGTGTAATTTTATCAGGACTTGGCAAAATATTTTATTGTGGAGATTCTAGCCTGATCTCTTCTTTTACAGGTGGGAAAAAATGGGTCCAGGGAGTGTAAGCAATAAGCAGATGGCCAGAACTCAAACCCCAGTCTGGTTATCAACCCAGTAAGTAGCCAAATCTGGACTTGAGAAAGTTCTTATTGAGTAGAGCAAGCTCTGTATTAGTTTCAAGCAACTTCCTTGTAGGAAGTGTGTAAGTAAGAATTCATTAGTTTGAAGATGGTGGTCTGTTAAACTAAATTAAAAAAAAAAAAAAAAGGTGATAACGCTAGGATAGGATTAAAATATTTTAATTAATGAGGAAATTGCTTTTGTCTCTTTCAAGTCTCTGATGCTAGAGCAGTTTATACCAGCTGAGGATCTGATCCTGAATTTTCAAAGATAAATTAATCTGTTTTATCTGCTGTGTCATGGTAAGAAGAGATATTATGTTCACACGCAGTGGAAAAGAGGAGGGAAGCAGAGCTACAGTAAGTACTGTTCTCCAGTGTCCCAGTCAATGTAAAAATCCTGCCGTTGCAGAAGGATGTGAGCTTCTATATTGGGTGCTCAGAAAGGGAATTTAAAACAACGACAAATACATAGCAGTTTTGTATAATCAGCATGCTATCTGTTGTATTGAATCATGGAAATGTAATAAAATCCAAGGTGAACATCCATTTAGGAGTTCCTGAAGGGTTTCTTGAGAACAGGCCAAATTCAATATGTCTTCAGGTGCCTTAAAGTTCATGCAGAGAAAACACACTCCGCTGCCAAAATTTGTTAGAAAGAGATGTTATGGGAGTTCTGATGACAATTGCTTAGAAGGTACTTGTTTCATCATTTTGTTTCTTAATTATTGAGGTAATGGAAGTCAACAAGGCTAATCTGATTTGCGGGAATAATTGAGGTCAGTGTGCAGGGAAGAGGGAAAGAAAGAGGTAGCTTGCCATTTAATCCAAATGAAATGATAATTTTTCACTTGGATAAGCAGAGAGCAATCCAGAAACAAGATGAATGCGTTTTGTTTTAAAAATGTACAGGGCTTTGAAAATTTAAGGGAGGGGGAGGGGGCAAAAAAGAAAAAGCTGGAGAGGAGGCAAAGGGGATAAAACACTACTGCAAGAAACAACCTATTCCATTTTATTTTCCATGTACTATGATTAAAAGCATCTTAGTAAATTAAAGCAAACTGTGATAGAAAATGGAAGGGGGAAAAAAAAACAATTCAGACCTACTAGGAGCTGCAGTGATGGGAGTCCTGGTAAGGGATTCAGGTGTAGGCTATTTTAATTCCCTTGTAACCTTGGGACCTTACCTCATCTATATTGCACATACCACAAGGCTGTTACCTATTTTTAACATAACTATAAAATAGCTCTGATAAAAGTTTTGAAGTAGGTACAGCTAATACACCTCAACTTCTTGTTTTATTTGGTTTGCAGTTCTAAGGTGTGTGATGATCTTACATCAGCATGCACTTTACAGTAAATGTGAATAGCTTCTTCTATTTTATTTTTCTCTCCAGAATAAAGTGATGGGCTTTTTCTAGCGCAGACATCTACTACTTCAAGATTAGTCTACTCCTGCCCCTTTTGTCCCAATTCACATAAAACACAGTAATTCTTCTGCAACTTTGCATCTCCATTATTGAATCCAATTCTCTTTGGATAACACTGTTCTCGCTTACAAGCAGATAAAGCTGAAGACTTGAAAAAATGGGAAGCAAGAGGGCACAGTTATTCCAAATAATTTTATTTATTAGCCTTACAAATTACTATTTGATATCTCCAACCTAGCTGATGTTTTCAACATTTTAAAAAATCAGAATGGCTTCAGATTATTCAGTTGTGAACTGAGCCTGATCTCCAGTTTAGTATACAAAGCAATTACAACTTTTTTTTTTCAACTGATCTCCATTATGACACTAGGGAATGGATGGTAAAATGTCAGCTGCCACATTGCTGACCTGTTGAACACTGAACAAATCCTCACTCTGCAGTGGGGATTTAATCTGCTGCTGGGCTACACAGCAAGGGGAAGGAAGCTGAATAGGAAAGGACTGAGAGTCAGTCTGCCAGGTCTTTCTCCTCTTCTGGATTTTTTCGTGTGTGTGTGTATGATATTCCACATTGAGGTAAAAGGGAACAAAATATTAGTCTGTCTTTGGCCATCCTTAAACAAGAGATGTGAGTCTTGCAGATGGGTGCTTTGTCTCTTAACAGTGCACAGGCAGAAGCACTCGTGAATGTTCATTGCAACTGTAAGATTTTTCTACCAAATGAATTGCCATGTACACCTGCATCCATCTGCCTCCAGCAGCTCCAAAAAGAGTTCTGTCACAAGTGTCCTAAAATGTTCTGCCAGAGAATTCTGATGGGGTTTTAAGTCAGGCTGGCTGGAGGCTAATTCTCTGTGCTGTGCCCCTCATGGGGTATAGCTGGACTCCTGTCAAGCTTGGCAGCAAAGGAAGAACTCAGTAACTGCATTACAAGTGATTCCATGGTGTGAGGTGATGCTGTAGTTAGTGACAGCTTGGGGCCCACAAATATGGCATTTCCATGATATGGGATCTGCTCAGCAATGCATATCAGATCCATGCACCTAGTCAGGATGAGTGTAACATTGCCTCAAATAGTTCATGTTTACCTGTGCAGTGGAAAAAAAACATCCTAGAGGCTTATTATCATGTTGTTAATAGTGCTGGTAGGGTGCTTAATTAGAATAATACCTCAACATCTAAGTGCAATTATAGCTTTTAAAACAATTTTCTGTACTATTGATATAGGGAAGACAACCTGCACCGCGTTGAGCCCCAGCCATGATTGAAGTGGCGTATTTTTGTCCCAGCTTTGTGGGACCTGAGTATTAAATTGCCCCAAGGTTTCTAACTTTAAGCTAGGTATCTTTCTACAGGATGTTTCGCCTGTTAAAATACCATATTGCTGTTAAAATGTTTGAATTCCTACTTTGCTTTGAATGTAAATATGAATTTTTTAAGCTAATGAGGACATTTCTGTTCATATAGAATTTGTGGATGCATGTTGAAAACAGTCATAAAAGGACATTTCTTGTCTTCAGCAAAACTGACAGCCATTCTTTGAACGTGTGCTGCTTGTGCTGAAAAACCAAGATGTATGATTGTCTCTTTCAACTAAGAAAAAATACTTTTTAAAGTCTGTAAGAGTGAGAATCTCTGCTGTTTGCTATGATGCTTCCTTTCAAGAAGCACTGCTTTGTTTTGGTGTGCAACTATTGCTTTTCCCTTTGCTTGTCTGTCTTAAAAGACAAATTCTAGTGGGAATGCACATCTGTGATTAACCTCCCTTCCTTCCACTGTCAGTCAGAGCCTTCTCAGCAAGAGGTTTGTTTAGAGTTTAAAAATCATTATGTTGAGAAGTTGTCTGGAAAAGGAATTTGAAGGTGTAATATTGTTGCAGTGGGCGGGATACTTTTTCTTTTTGCTTCTGATTTTTTACTTCTGATTAATGCTGGGCTTTGTATGCCTGATCGTGCTGTGTAGCAAAGCAAGGAGAGGTTAATTCAGCTGGACAAAATAAGGCTAGAGGGAAAAAAAGGGGAGCAGAGAAATCATCTACTTTTCATCAGATTTTCTTTCTTCAGTAGCTGGTTATTCTGTCTAGTACCACTTAATGTCTAAGCAGATGTACATTGACTGGAAATGATCTGATATGTTCTGCTGGACCAGACTGTGCAAATGGATACCCTGCCCTTAGATATTTATCACAGCACACACAGAGACTGCTGTCCCAGTATTCTGCTCCTTGCAGGGATCACGCGAGCTGGTTTTAATCAGCTGTGAATGAAGCCAGCCAGCCCTGCTTGCAAACCCCTTCCCAGTTATTAAGCGAACCTGGCTGATTTTGCTCAAGGCAGATTAAGGAGTATGAACTGCCCCACCTGCAGATCTTTGAGGAAGGTATCTTCCTGCCCAAGGGTTGTGCTGCAAGGTAACAACATGTGTACCCAACCTGGCCATTTACAGAACAGATGTCTTTCCATTGCCTTGGTAGAACAAGCATTGAGATCAGTGGAAAGATTTTAGAAAGAATTTTAGAAAGATTAGATTATCAGCAAAAATTTTCAGTCTGGGAAAAAAAATAAATAAAAAAGCACATCTCAGACCTTCACCACGATAAACTACATATCTAGAGCTTATCCTGAAAAACAGGGTAGGCTGATTTCATGTCTCTTAATCCTCAGTCTTCTAGTTCATACTGTTATTTTCTGCAAGCATAAGACTTTTTTTTGTTTAAAAAAAAAAAAATAACACCATTCTCACATTTCAGATACTAGAACAAGAAAAAGATTGCTCAAAAACGTTGCAAGACTGATGAGAGGGTGAACAATGGCCAAACTCTTAGCAAGCTTTGTCAGGCAAGCTTTGAAAAAAAACCTTACTCAAATGATATCAAATGTTTCAAGCTCAGCTCTGTACCACACCAGTGCTGAGTAGACACAAGCCCCAGCAGACAGCAGTATTAGCACAATGGTTACGTGTCTGTTCACTGATCTTCCTAGTGCAAAGCTGAGCATCTTTATTTAAACTGCTGAATGGGAGGAAGAATGACAGCAGATGACTCAAAATTTTAAGCAGCATCTTGAAGTCTGGACAGATTTCTAAAAATCCTTCAACATCCCAGGATGGTGCATATTGAGATTCAGAGATCCAGTACTAAGATCTGGGTCTCTTCTGCATGTGTTTTTGGGGTGGATTGTATGTTTTTCAAATGCATCTCCTTTAAAAGTGGATTGAATTGTTTTTGGTGTCTTATTGAAGTTGATGGAGATACTTGCCTCTCTCTCTTAAACTGTTCCACATAAACAGGGAAACATATATTTAAATCAGAAATCCATTGTTATACAATCAGACTAGAGGTCTGCCATAAGAACTTCTGCCTAGCTGAACCTTGTGGAGTTGTGCCAGTTTAGACAAAATCTGTTCTTCAATATCCCCACTGAAGTTGCAGTAGAATTCTCTGAGCAAGCATAATTCAGCAAGGCTCATGTTATCTAGGTCATACGTGAGAGGAAGGATATTTAAAAGGAAATCTGAAAGGCTGAAAGGCACTTTGATTTGCCTAGGTATTAGGGTATATAATTGAAAAATATTTGTCTCCCTGGATTTAAAAATTGTTGTAATACTTATGTACCACAGGATGGAGTTACAGGCTTAACTTTAGATTTTCTTGCCTTCTAGGCAAACTATTAATGATGTACTGTTGCTTTTTAAATACTTTGTACTTGCAACAGATGTGTTCAACTAGACTGGAGAAAATTCTTCCCAATTGCAAAGGGCAGAGTGAGGTTATACCTGGCACAAATCCTGCTTGTGCTACATGTATATGCTGAGGTTACAAGTTGTACGCAGTGCTTAAGTCATTTTTCTACATGCTTTCATTCCCTATGATTAGGGATTCATGGATGACAGAGCAGATAGACACAGTAAGAGACACCCAAAACCTTAGTGAAGTTGGAATAGATACTCCTTTTCTTTTACCAACTTGCACATATGTCCATTAAAAACATCTGTTTTCCTCCCAGCACTCTGTCCATCCAGTCTGCACCTTCAGTAGGTTCAGAAATATTTACAGCCAATCTACTGGGGGCTTCTCCTTGTTCCAGATGGCATCTGAATGAATTTACCTTTTTCAGAAGTCCAGAATATTCTGAGAAAAAAACAGTCCCTATGAGGTCATGGACTTCATCCCAATGTATAGGATAGTGTAGTGTGATGTGGGCAGTGTAACGTCACCAAAACCGTGGGCTGGGGGCAATAACGAGCTGAAGTCTGGAGCAGTGATGTAAAGTCTTCCAGCAAGGATTGCTGCTAGGAGTGCAAAAAGCATAAACATATCTTTTTTTTAATATATATATATATATACATATATATATATATATATATTTTTTTTTTTTCTCTTTCTGCTGAAGGAAAAGGCTGTGCTCTAAAAGTAGCTGCTCCTCAAATCCTCTCTCTGAAAGGAGACCTAATGCATGGAATTTTGAAACATAGTGAGTTCTGGAGCTAGTACTGCAAACTGCCAGTAACTCCTGCTGATGTGGCTGGGAGAGGCGCTCCCAGAGGCTTTGTTTCCAGGAAGGCAAGTTAACCTTTAGCAAAATTAGTATTCCTCAGCTTCTCTGTCTCTAGAAAGGTGATGGGATTTAATTACATATCAAGAAGAATTATGAAACTGAATCTACTCATGTTTGCAAAACACTTGGAAACCTTCAGATTGTGGAATTGGCAGTATCAATAATTATTATCTATGTCACCCTTGCAGTTTTCTGCCTATTAATCAAGACAGAAGTACTTTCTCTTGGAAGCTTAGAAATGCCCATTGCCACGAGGAAAGCTGCTTCACAAGAGGTGATAGCTGATTTGTGGAAGTCTTCAAAGCTGCCTTCACACTGAATGATGTAAGCTGTATTGTTTCTCACTTCTCAATTGCTTCTCAAACATAAATGAAATTTTACATTGCCAGAAAGATAATTTTCAATTTTAAACACTTTAAATCTATAAGTATGGTTCAGGTTTTAGTAAATGCACTCAATTAAAGCCTAATAAAATCCTTCTTCAATGTTTTTATACTTTTTTGAAAGGCTTTTTCATTGGCAAAAGATTAAATTGAAAATATATCTGCGTGTATTCACAAGGCATGTAAATTCTGAAGGCAATGGTTGTTATGGCATTCAAGCTCGGCTTTTTCCTCTTGAGATTTTTTTTTTCTTTTCTCGTCAGGGTATTCATAAAATATTAAGCAAAGTTTTGGACACTATGCACTGTGTTAGAGAGTTAACTTGGAAGCCTTTGGATTTCTCTATCCTCATAAAATAATTAAATATGGGGAATCTTCATTAGTTGTAATGGTTTTTCTTTTGTCTCTTGCTTTGTCAATTCTCATAAAGCTAAACGAAGTCAGATAGGGTCGATACCTGTATGAGAAATCTGGAAGAAAAGGAATTGGCATTTGTGAGTCACGAGTGAGTGGTTTTCTCCGACTCAGTGCCTTGCAGCATGGCAGTAACCAAATTATCATCCTTCAGATGGACGTGTACAACTAAGGGCTTTAGGAAGTGACCAACTCCGTGAGGGACATGCCATGAAAAGAGCAATACAAAGCCCTAACAACTTAAATACAAGATACTGTACGTTTTTTTGCCTAATTCACTGTACGATAAGTGTTCTTATCAAGTGATCCTCTCTTTCTATGAGTTCTCACCAGGAGACATCTCTCAAAGTATTTATCAGGGACAGCGATTCAATAGCAATAATGCAACCTCTGAAGCAATTTTCTTCTGCTGCTTCTATTTCTCACATCATCGCCTATTAACCACATGTCATTTTAATGTTTATTCTGTTACTGAATTCTGGACCATTTTCAACATTCCGATCCCTTAGACTGGGGTAGGAACTTTAAGACTCCTTTAATAATTTGTTGTGTATCTATGGTCTTAACAGCATGCTTAGCCCTATCCGGAATTAGGGATGTGGCTATATGAAGGCTCAGTTTCAAGATAATGCTCCTTAAAAATTAAAGCACTGTGCATTTATATGTTCAGGTGGACACCCTGCCCTTAATGGAGATAAGGACTCAATAATTTTTTCTTTTTGTACCTATATTGTCTTCCATCTGATGTGTGGAGTTTTGTTTTGTTAGTTTGTTTGTTCTGCAAGAATTCACTTGGGTATTTTTTTTGTGTTTTGTTTGCTTTATTTTGTTTTCTTTCTTGTCTTTGCTGTTCTTTGAAACATATTGTGGGGTTTGTGCGCTGGACTGCTTTAGGAAAACATGCTTTTGTGCCTTGCCTTTTCCATTCTTTCCTGTGTTGTCTATTGCCTGCTAATGTATTTGTTGGCAGGGCCGCAAGTGACCAGTAGAACATGGTGTTGGGGTGGTTTACCTGAGGCTGGCTGAGAAAAGCAGCATCCTTCAATTGACTTGTGCTCTAGAACAGGTGAGTATTACCCATACGGGTTTGATTGGAAACTACCAAGGATCTGAAAAATAAATTTAGTTGTAGAGATTTGAGGGAAACAATTATTTGTGTTCAGTTTCACAGCAGATCTGTGTTCCTGTCCTGATCCAGTGCACCATCATCTAGACTTCATTTTTTTGTAGACCCCTGTTCGGTCGTATTCTGCCACTTTATGAGCTGCTCCCAGAACAAACAAATGACAACTTCTTATTTGCAAGGGCTCCTCAATGTGCTTTAGGGATGCTTTCCAAGCCATGTGTTCTTCTTTCACTGTATTGTCAGCTTGTCTGTTCCCACCTGCTATACTGTCCACCGTGCTCTTGGGAAGAGTGTAAGAATAGTAGTAACATTTTAGCTAGCTTTCAAAATTACCTTTGGCTGAGTACCATTTTCACAGTATTATTGTCATCCAGAAACCTTAAATTGCTAGTACTCTTGGACTGAAAGGAGTGTCATAGGAAAAAAAGACAATTATTCTGGTGTGAAGTCAGTACAAGTGAGAGAAAAACTTCTCCAGAAGTAACATGATTACATGGATATTACTGTCAGAATATTATATCACTTCTAAGCAACACATATCCAGAGATACCCAAAACCTTAAATGATGTTGAAAGATACTCTGAGAAAATCAATGACTACTGCTAGACACCTCAGGTAGTGCAAATATGCTGCATGGTTATTGTGGTGTTGTGAAAAGTCTTGGCACATAAATTCTGAGTTGCTTAACTTCTGTGAGTACTGAGCAGACAGAGAAGCAGGAAAGTTTAACAGTAGTGTTTTATTGTTAGAATAAAGTTTATCACTGAATATTCAAAATATCTTTATAGGTCTGAATAATCAACCACAGCAATATACAATGCGTCACCAGTGTGCCCGCTCTCTAGTGTATGCTCAGCATGCAACTATTTGTCAGCTGGGTGGTTGGTATTTGAAACCCCAGGGAGGATAGGATTGTAAGTATTCATGGGTTTTAGGGCAGTTACGGTCGCTTTACTCAGAGCTTCTAATACACACAGCCCACTGAATCTCACACAGCAATCTGTGTGCCAAGTCTGTAACTTCTGTTTGTTACGGATAGGCTGGGTATATTTATTACAGACACTGTCTTCAAAGTATGAAAACAGTGACAAATTCACTCTATTCCTTGGTAAATTAAAATAAAAATTAAAAATAAAATCTCCAGCTCTGGTCAGGAGTTGCCTAACTTTGTCTTAATGTGCCTTTTCTCCTATGTTAGCAAGATATCTGTAAGAAATATCTTACATATCTTACATATCTTTAATATCTTCATCGATGATCTGGACGAGGGCATCGAGTGCACCCTCAGTAAGTTCGCAGATGACACCAAGTTAGGTGCGTGTGTCGATCTGCTTGAGGGTAGGAAAGCTCTGCAGGAGGATCTGGATAGGCTGCACCGATGGGCTGAGGTCAACTGCATGAAGTTTAACAAGGCCAAGTGCCGGGTCCTGCACCTGGGGCGCAATAACCCCAAGCAGAGCTACAGACTGGGAGAGGAATGGTTGGAAAGCTGCCAGGCAGAGAAGGACCTGGGAGTGATGGTTGATAGTCGGCTGAATATGAGCCAGCAGTGTGCTCAGGTGGCCAAGAAGGCCAACGGCATCCTGGCTTGTATTAGGAACAGCGTGACCAGCAGGGCTAGGGAGGTGATCGTCCCCCTGTACTCAGCTCTGGTGAGGCCGCACCTCGAGTACTGTGTTCAGTTTTGGGCCCCTCGCTACAAGAAGGACATCGAGGTGCTTGAGCGAGTCCAGAGAAGGGCGACGAAGCTGGTGAGGGGCCTGGAGAACAAGTCCTACGAGGAGCGGCTGAGGGAGCTGGGCTTGTTCAGCCTGGAGAAGAGGAGGCTCAGGGGTGACCTTATCGCTCTTTTTAGGTACCTCAAGGGAGGCTGTAGCGAGGTGGGGGTTGGCCTGTTCTCCCACGTGCCTGGTGACAGGACGAGGGGGAATGGGTTTAAGTTGAGCCAGGGGAGTTTTAGGTTAGATGTTAGGAAGAACTTCTTCACTGAAAGGGTTGTGAGGCACTGGAACAGGCTGCCCAGGGAAGTGGTGGAGTCACCATCCCTGGAAGTCTTCAAAAGACGTTTAGATGTAGAGCTTAGGGATATGGTTTAGTGGAGGGCTGTTAGCGTTAGGTTGGAGGTTGGACTCGATGACCTTGAGGTCTCTTCCAACCTAGGAAATTCTGTGATTCTGTGATTCTGTAAATCCTTTCCTTCTGTAGGTATTCCCAGATCATTGTATGCTAATAATGGGCAATATCTTCTTCCTGCAGTAGATGACTATAAAGCTGTCAACAATCATTTGGGTTTATAGCAATTATACTAGATTTTTTTGATTAAATGTTGAATGTTACATGGGCAGTATAGAGTAATAAATTACCCTTAGTCAGAATTATACTGGCTATATATTTAAATCATATTTGGGATCATGAAATATTTATAACTGAATTGCTTCTGCTGTAGGTGTGCATTGCTCTTAGTACGACAGAACAGCTTCTCCATCCTATTATAGATTGCTCACATTGATGCACAGTAACTGTGTGAGTGAATGTCTTTAAAGCAATTAAAAATGTGCTGAGTCTGAGATAATATGGTGAAGAAGCCTTTTGCACATATGGGTAGAATACCACGAGAGATGTGTAAGTTTGCTGAGGAGCAGTGTACAGCCAAACTCTGTGCTGTATAAATGGTCCCGATTCTGCCAAAGGTCTGTGCCTCTGGGTATTTTTGCCTCAATTTACTGCTATCCTTCAAAGAAGGACTGCCAGTAGTCCTCCAAAGAGGGAGATGCAAAGATCCCAATTTTATTCTGGTTTCTAACTGCCATACCAATAAAGAATACCAAAGGGTAATTCCTTATGTGAAACATTTAAAGGACATGCCCTTTTGGGACAGTAATGAAAGCTTGCTTTATTAGTAGCAGTTTTACAGCGTGGTCTGTTGCTGTCAGCATGAGAGGGGGATTCCAAAGGCAAAATCTAGTTATTGTTGACAAGTGTTATATCAGATTCAAGATAATCAAAGAATGTTATCAGAAATAACACGTTTAAGCAGGTTTAAAAGAAACATAAGTACATGCTTGTCTTTAAATAGTATACCTAAAAACTGCTTTTGAAAAGGCCTTTTTCCTGGGTAGGCTAGGATATAGAACTGAAAATTTATTCAAAGCAAAGGCTCTTGATAATGGAGAAAAAAAAATCCAATAAAATATAACAATATTTTTAGGAACCCTTCTTATAGAATGAACACACATAGGAAATGTATAGCTGTGGCATGACACAATAACGTGGTCACATCACGAAGGCTGGAGCAAACTAGCAAGGATAGTGGGCTAGCAAGATAGAAAGAAATAAGAGGATTAGATGTTAAAAGAAGTTTGGTGGTGTGTTTTTTAATTTTTTTTTTCTTTTCTCTGTGGAAGCTGTACCATAATGTGTAGTGCACATTTGTCTGAATAACCTGAAGAAAGTGATAAAATTCCTATCACTAGATTTTCATAAAATTAGACTGGACAAAAAGTTCAGCTCAATCTCCTGAGCAATATTTTTATCATAGGGCAGGGCAAGTAAAGCCTGAATATGTGTCTAAATTCTGTCAAAATGATTGAGGTGAGAGAGGAAATTTCAGTGTGTGATTGATAGGAAAAAACTCTTCAGGATGTGGTTCTCAACTAAGGCATATCTGGAGGCATTTATGCATAGTTGCATAGGAGATTTTATATTTGGGACAGGGTGACACATCTGCTTTTCTTGTTTTTAGAGTAAAACCTGATGTATTTTCATAAAATCAGTCAAATATTTTGTGTTTGTGTCTTGCTACCTTACACTATCCACGGTGGCTTGTGTTGTCCTGTCTGAGAACAGATGCAGAACCACATAGGTAATGTTGCAAAAAGCAGTATTTAGGATCTGTACAGCAAGCTTCATAAAACACTAAGTTTCTCAGACTTTGCAATGAGAATTGCCTACACCTCTTTGTGCAGAAATAGCTAACACAGAGTAACAGAGAAGAATTGTGTCCCTGAAGAATTGTGTCACCAGCTGAACAGGTGATTAGCTTGTGCTTGGTTGAGTGACAGCAGTTGCGTTAGATCCTCCAATGAAAAATAAATAAAATCTGTGCTTTGAGGCAAATTCTCAACTGGTGCAGCTTGGTATAACCACATCCCAGGTCAGTTGAAACTACATTGACTTAACAATCTGCCTCTTGATTTTATCAGAAGATGAAGAGTCAGAAATGCATCCGTTTCTACTGTGTGGCTGTGTCTGTCTTCCATCTGGAAAACCAAGGAAAGCAGGATAGGTATGATACAAAACACAACATGGCTTTATTAACAGCCAGCGGTTTCTTTGTATCATTTCAATTATGCTCCCACGTAATGAGTTCAATATACTTTTGTTATGTGACTATAAAGCTGCCTATGGGATGACAAGAATATATGATACGATGTTACAGTCTTTTCATAACATTCTGGGGTAATTAGGACATAAAATTGAACTGAAACTTTAAAACACATTTCAACTCTGTTCTATATATATTACTCTTCAGCGGGCAAGGACAGTAATTTAATATTGACTTTTGGCTGTAAGATTACCATATAATCTAAATGCTAATAACAATTAAAGCACAGTGTGGTGATTAAAGTGTCTCCTGGAATATTGAAAATGCAGGTAATAAATGGTGCAAGGACGTGTAAGCCAGAATTTAAGAATCTGTTCTGAAAGTCTGTGCTGCGAAGTAGTAGGCTGGGCTGAAGAAAAGTTTTCAGCAGTCTGTGCACTTCTTTCAGCCTGAGCCATGAAACGCACGGTTTTGTTTGATATATTTTTATTCCACGCTCTATTGCATGGAAACTAGACTTTGAAAACCCCACTCTGTACTTTTTTTTTTTTTCTTCTGCCTTTTCTGTAAGCAGTATTTTGTCTCAGGAGAGGTTAAAGTAATGGCTTCCTCCACAAATTGTGAGGAATATTTTTCTTTTGAAAGTAAGTCCTTATTAATGAAATACACACTTTGGGGTTTTCTGGGAGGCAGCAGAACTATGAAAGAGAGCTAAAACAAGAAGAAATGAAAAGCATAAACCCTTTAAAAAATATACAGCCATATGTAAAAATGCATGCCGTGGTAGACGTGCAGCACAAAAAGTCTCTTGACTCAGCTGTTAGTTTTTCTGAAACTACGTGTGTGTTTAGCTCTGCCTTTAACTTGAAGCAGTGGTGCTTGTTGCCCTACCATGAGGAATTTAATGGATTTTTTTTCAGGTTTATTTGCACTATTGTGATGAAATTTGAATACCTGAGAGCAGTTGGTATCTAGACCGTGGATAGGTACCTGCCTTGTGCTGGTAGTTGCCCATGGTACAGCAGCAGTGAAACTCTTGGAGGGACTGTGGTGGTATTCCACTGTTGCCAGTTAAACGTAGCCTTGTTAAAGCTACGTTTTGTACAAACAATGAGCAGTAGCATTGTTCAGGAGAAAATAAATAGATCTTCAGAGCCCATCTAAATGTTTGTTGAAATGCTTGTGTAGAAGGCAGAATCTCACAGATAACTGTTATCTTGCAGATAACCAGTCATAGCACTAGGGGGAATGGATTCAAGTTGCACCAGGGGAGGTTTACTTGGAAATGAGGAGACATTTCTTCTCAAAAAGAGCAGTAAGGCGTTGGGATGGGTTGCCCAGGGAGGTGGTGGCATCAGCATCCCTGGAGGTGCTTAAGGAAAGGTTGGACATGGTGCTTAGGGACATGGTTTGGTGGGTGATATAGATGTTAGGGGGATGGTTGGACCAGATGTTGGTGGAGGTCTTTTCCAACCTTGGTGATTCTGTGAATCAAAAGTCTCTGCAAATTTGTTTTCTGCTTAAGTCAACAGGTTCATTTCTGCTTCCATATTTATTCTTTTATGAGCACTGATGTTGTTTTCTTTAAGTGATTAAAAAAAAAAAAAAAAAAAGCTTTGTAAAATTGCTCCATCTCTAAATTTCTCCATCTGCTCCCACAGATTTAGAGTAACATAGCAGTGCATGTAACAGTTGTCATAAGCTGTGCAGCAGCTGTCCAGGGATCATTCCCCAGTCCATGGCCTCTTGTGTTTTTTCAGTGTGGTTTAATTCTGTACATTGCAGAACTCACAAAGCTGATGGACTTATTTTGCCCATATTTTTCAGCTTTTTCCTTCATATTTTTTGGTGAGGAGGAAAGGGGCAAAACAAAGCTATAAAATATATCCACTGCAAAATTTTCCAGGAGGCTGTTGCAGCAGATTCAGTCAAGCAGGGCTCACCTTGGGCTGAACTGCATGCTCCAAGACAGGAATACAAAGGTGGCCGGGTTTACTGTCACTTTACAGATTACCTGTTCATGCAATTAGCCCTTGATTAACAAGGCCCTCAGTGCTTTAACAAAACAGGGACCAGCATTGCCAGTGTTTAAGTTAAACCATACATTTGGTGCAATGTTTTATATTGGAGAAAGCTTAAAAGAAACGTGATTGAGAAGTGTTATGTTGCACGATAAAATATATAACAAATTACTTTGTTCCATTTTATGCTTAGAAAAATGCAGATGAGAAATTGCCAGAATGGTTTGGGTTTGTACTTTTTCACTTGCTTTGCTGTTCAAATATCTTTGAAATGTCAGGATTTATACAGGTACAGACATTGCTTTGTATTTGTTTTTTTCTCTTCCACCCTCCCTTTTCCAATCCTGTAGTTCAGAATTTCCATATTGGATACAGGTTGATGTAAGAAATGAATACATCATTGTTTTCAGTGGATTTCCCTACAGACACCTTTTGCAGGGGGTTAGTTAAAAAGACAATATAGCAGACAGAACCTGTTGAGCACATGAAACTTGATGCTTTGAAGGGAGCCAGATGGTTCAGTAGCTTGTGAGGAGCAGCTCCTCTGTAGTGTTTGCTGTTCTTCTTTTCCCTGTCATGTCTATATGGTTACAAGGGCCAGCTACAGGTGGTTGGCCTTCACTAGCATGTATGGGAGGAGATGCTGATAATATTTCTCAAATCAGCAATTCAGTGCAGATGGTGTTGTCTTGATGGGGATCACAGAGGAGTTCAAGTGAGGTGAAAAAAGAACAAAATTTTGGCTTATACCTAAATTCATTGGCAATGGAGCTTGAGTGGCTGCTGTTGAACTCTGACCCAAATGTTTAAGCCTGCCTTCACTTTGGCACCTAAGGAACTCAATTGAGTTTGAATGTAGACCTGTTGATTTTTGGCATAAAGATGTAACAAAGCAAAGCAGCCCATGAAGGGAGAAGCCGTGGTCCCAAGCAGTTAGGAATGTTGCTTGCTCAGACTGGTATGTTAAGGGCACAATATAACCCTCTGATCTGAGGAGGAGCCATCTCTGAAGATGCTTCAAGTGTCTCCTAGCTCTTAGATTGCTGCAAAATGGTGAAGGAGAGGAGAATAGGAGTCCCACTGTCACAGAAACCCATTTCATTTCAACCCAGAACAAGCATCAGAAAGACAACTCTGTGGGCAAAGTATAACAGGATGAAAGAGATGGATCATCATGTTTGTTTAGTCTTACCGTAGCTGATTGAATAGGGACAACAATGCCCATGCTGTTGTGACTTGGGAATCGAAGGCACTGAGTTGGCTGTGAAATACCATTTGAAGGAAAAGATGGAGAAAAATAAACCCAGCATTTGGCTAACCATTTGAACAAAATGCAAATAAAATGGAAAAGACTTCTGTGTGTCGTGGTGTATTTGCGAACTGGGATTTACAGTGCACATAGATTATTCTTCATGAAAACATTTCAAGTGCTTTTTGTCAAAGCCCTTCTGTGCTATAAGTGCTTCTCTTCATCATAATGGATTTTCCTGATAGATATCCCTGCCTGAACCATCTTAACCAAAATGATTCCAAGCTTTATTTCTTTAGAATTTAAGAATGTGTTTTTTATGATAATGCTTTTACTGTGGATGTTGGTTGAGCAGTATACCCAGAGGGCTGAAGCATTTGTTATTGTTAATAATACATGTTTAATAGATCTGCTTTCTTCTGGAGATTGCAAACTTGATTAATTCTGCAAATGGGGATTATTTCACCTGATAATGAAATGTCCTCATCTCAAGGGTGAGGAGAGAAATAGGATGGGACGTAGTACTTCAGCAGAAGAAACAGGATAGTTCATTCAGCTGCAAGAATGTAGGCACAGGAGGAGCGTCGGAATGAAGACATAGAGCCCTAGCATTCTTCCCCTGCAGTCTCCCAAAGACCCAAAGCATCGTGTCTTTCTTCAGACTGACAAGGAAAAAATATAATGACTTTTTAAATTGTCCTCTCCCTCACGGCTGGAAGGAAGCGGTGGGGATTAAGGAGGGCTAGTGAGTTCAAGTGAGCCACAGTCTCTGTACAGCTTGCCCTAGGACACCCAAATCGGTACGTGCTGACTGCCCAGCTGTATGTCACAGAGACATGTACATCACTGGAGCTTTGAAAGCTCTTTGATCTAAGCTGGTTACGACTTAAAATCCCCCTTTGTGGGTTGTTGCGCTTCGGTAAATCCTGATTTTCGATATAGCCAAATCAATTAACTGAGTAAAAGATCATGGCCTAAAACCATAAAGATATTTACACGCTTAGTGCTCTTTTTTTTTTTTTTTCTTTTGAGGGTCTGGGCCATAATCTTTTGGTCAGGAAACTGTTATGGGCACTTGATTTTTGTCTTATTGGTCAAACTTTACAGAGGAATTCTGCTAATAGGCAAATAATCTTTTTTTTCTTTCTTTCTTTTTTTTTTTTTTTCCCGTTCTGCTCTCAGAAAGGTGTACTGCATGACATTGCCCAGCCTGAGCGCAGGACACAGCTCATATTTAGCCTGAGAACACTGATGTTTGATAGGGCACTGACTTCGTCTTCACACTTATCTGTGAATATATCTTGTGTAAGATTGACATAGAGAATTATAATATTTGAGTCTCCTGGCAAGGAGGTTTTGTAAGACAGACTGGAAAACCTAGCTCTTAGTATTTCTGTGAGTTGCAGGCATTTAGCAATGACAACAGGAACTACTAGTAGGAAATGGCCCCCAGAAATCCTTTGTCATAATAGCAAAGAACTGATTGAATCTGTAATATGCACCTTTCTTGCTGTGTGTTTTTGGAAAATACAGTTAGCATCGATATGGACTCAGACTACATGGGTGAGATTGTGATTGTTATAGCCAATGGACGATTCAGAAGTCTTTGGTAAGCATCAAAACCAGAATGCCCTGGGTTTCTAAGTGGTACTTTTTTATTTTTGTGTGTGTGTAGCTATTCAAATACACATGGAAAGAACAGAAATTGTGCTGTGGGGTTGACAATGAACTGGTTAATATCTAAGATCTAAGGTAAAGTGACAGTGAATGGGTTTCTTTGTTTTTTCCTGGGAGATGCCTGTGATCCTAGCAGCCCTATAAACACAAATAATTGTTATGTGGTCCCTAAGAGCAGGCCTTTGGATTGTGCAAATCCACACTGACCCTTACCATTGCTAACATACAGACTTTTGAATGATTAACTTTTGCATTAGCGACATTTCAAGTCCAGTAGGTTTCTAGCTTTAATGTTGCAGCTGAGCTTTGCTCTACTTGTGGTGATTTATCTAAATTTCTGTGTGTGGTGAATTCTTCCAGAAAGTGGTTATAAATTTGACTTGGGAAACATGGCTTTTGCTGTTAGGGATGCTAAAGTAATCCACATATACTGATCACCTGTGTCAATTCCTATTGGACAAAGTTCACCTCATTTCTAGAGTATATTTCAGAATAAAGGAATTTTAAGTATAAGAAATATTTACCTAGTTTGTCAAATGCCATTGCTGTTTATTACTGTAATTTTTTTCTGCTGCATGTTGCAGAAGCTAATCAAAAAATAAATTTTGCTTAATTTAAGGTTAACAGATCTGAATTTCTTAAAGTGAAATTCAACTAGGAACTAATTTGGGCTCACTAAATTGGATCTGACAGTTGCATCCATTTACCTTATGTGTATTAATTTGCTTTGCATTATACTTCCTTTCATGGGCTGAACTTGACTTGCCATTATTTCCCTTTTTAAAACTGTTCCTAGTATTTTACTTTCTAATTAGCACTTCATTTTTCATTTAGATTAAGCCTGTGGCACAATGATAGCCTTAATAAGGAATAACAGGATGGATTTTTCAGCTGCTTAAGTTTGGAAAGGTCCAAAGTTTAAAGCACCAACAACTTTACCTAGTCTTCAGTTACTAGTTTTAATTGACTTGAAGAGCCTTCCCCTGACATCAAGACTCTGATCATAGAAACCTATGCATGTGAGAAGATTTATTTAGGTGTATTCTCACAGTTGGCCACAAAATCAAGCTGTTGAGTGGCAGAACCAAGAAAGGCAGTCCCGACTCCCAGCTGAGTGCACTTTATTACAGGCTCGAACAATTCAATATACAGAACAAAGCAATATTTTAAAACATTCTGAAAAGCAGTAGACACTTTGTACTAAAAATAACAAAGGCTTTCCCACTTAGCTGCTCCAGCTGAGGACTATTGTTTGTTCTCTGAGATAATTAGCAGCCATCCTCAGAGCTTTCTGAGTGGCTTTGTACACATAACTGTCAGTTTAAAAACACAGAAGAATTACAGCAAGGCTGCTTAGAACATAGCGCAAAATATGGGATTAATGAGTCATCTCCCAGGCTGATGGACAAGTAAGAAAAGCCTTGAATAAAAAGAAAAGCCACTCATTCAGTAATACCTATCATCTTTCTTTTTTGGTGTGTTTACCCTCAGACCAGTCATTCTCCTCTGTAAGCGTCCTTGTCATTATAATACAAATGCTGAATCTCTATGGCAGGAGCAAAGCACCTCAAAGATGAGACCTTTCTGGGGAGCAGGACAGCAATTTGCCCTTTCAGAAGAGTGATGTGAGATTTCTAAAACCTAGACATATACTGAAGAATTGGACACCCTGATTAAAATTTATCAGAAATAGAAGTTCTATTTAAATGTGTTTTTTTTTTTTTAATTTATTTTTAGTTCAGAATTATGTAATTTCTGCACTTTATTAAAAATAGAAACTCACCATCTGTATTTACTGATATGCAGTTAGTCTGAGCACAATTTGTATAAGTGAGGCAGATCCACCAGTATTCACACCTTGCAATTGTCATGGCTTTAAGTTCCACGATCACCTAGCTCTGGTGCATCATTATTTGGTATCGATTGTTTCTGACATCTGCCAACTGAATCTCTTTCTTTAAAAAATAAAATAAAATAAAATAATTCAGCACACAGTTGGAACACTTTTTAATCGTTGATGTATTACACTTAGTTCTTGGACATACTTTTGTAGTCATTTTGATCTACCCAATGATAATGCAATCAATGTTTGCAAAGCACAAGGGAAAATTCCCTTCCTCTCGATGATCAGTTTGGTGGCTCTTTATAAGTTCAGTAACCAGTCAGCTGAGGGATTTTAATATCCTATCTTATTCCAACAGTATCAGCCAATGGCTTTTTTTTTTTTTTTTTTCATCTGCAGTTGATAAATAGTTGCATTATTTTTATTATTATTATTATTATTTTATCTTGGATAGCACAGGCTGAGTAAATGTTGATTCATCTGTTTCAGCAGCATTTGTGTGTGCTAACTTCTGGGTCACTCATGCTATGGTCTGCTGCAGAGAGCAGAGAAAATGATGTGCTGGAGTGTACTTTCCATATCTTTACCTGTGTATGTCTATATTTTATGTTCCTCACATCAGGGAAGAGTAGGTGTTTTCTGCCTCATTGTCACAATGAAATTAGTGTTTAAAGATTGGATTATAGTGAAGAATAAGCCATGTTAGAACAAAATTACGGTGTAGTAGTAGAACTGTGTGACTGGGTCTGGTCTTGAAAGGCTCACACAAATTTATGTACCTGTGGTTTTGATTTGTCTCAAATTCATTGCTTTCTAAAAAAGTCATTGAAGGCTGTCATTTCAAAGGTGCCTGTGTATCTTTCACTGACGAACACGCATGATAAATCAGATTGTTTCCTATCCATCATTGTTTCCATCACACTGCTTGTAAAGATTTTCTTTATCTACTAGATGTGCTTTTATGTCAGTCTCTCAGTATTTAATATGATTTCAGTCTCTGTTATTGGCATCTGCATATGAAATGCAGACAAATGTCTCTACGGCAGAGGATAATATGACCTCAGGATGTGCCGTATGATTACAGATGATATGAAATTTGTCTTCTGAATAAACTTTTATGATCATGTGTAAGGAGGATTTAAAAGCAGTAGTGCTATACACAGGGTTATTCAGAGCTAGAGAATTCATTCCATGGAAAATACCAGTTAGGTAAGGCCAGAATTTCCCACAAGGTACACATTAAATATTTTTCTGATTAATTTGCAACAAAATCATTAACATTGTCAGCACAATGGCAATTACAACATCATTTTGATTGTATTTTTTTTTTACTACATTAATATTCTGTACTTGCATACATCAAAGCTCATCGTTCTACATACAGTCTTGAAACTATGTTGAAATTTTTGTTTTATACAAGAAATATATGGTGCGGATACTACAGGGAGCTGGTTCTTAAAACAGAGAGTAATCAAATGGTTAAATTGTATAAAAATAAATTCTGTTGCTCCTTAACATACCTGTTAAAAGTATTTTAATTATTGTCATTTTTGCACAAGATATTAAAGAAAACAACCTTGTTATGCTTTGTGGGCTGATATACCGCATGTCCTCCACTAATGCAGCTACAGTGTGGCTGCACCTGGGATTATTCTGGTTTCTCTTGTTCTGATTCCTGCATGAGGTTAAAGATTCTCAACAATAGTTATATTTTTATGGTAATAAGTTTTCTCTTTTCAGTGGTCTTGGAGAAAGCAACTCTTTGGCTCTGATTAATGATAGAACTCCGTAAGTCTTTTAAATAAACACCAATATTGCCTATGTTTTTAATAAATTCATCTTTAAATGCCCTATGTTTGATTTGTTCAGAAATCATGAATTTGTTCACCTTTGATCATGCCCAACAAAGATGATACAAACTTCACACTGATTGCTTAGCTGTGTTAGTCCCCTGTTGTCTAGGTTTGTGCTTTCTGGGCGTATTCACAATGTCAGGTGTGATCAAAACACAAACTTCTATTCAAGAAATAATAATATTGAAAGCAAAAACTTCAGTTTATTCAAGCTTCAGAGACTGAGAAAACTAAAGCATTTTTACTGAGAAATGTGAAAGGGTTGTGTTTTGATAATACTGAATGAAAATGAAACTTGTGTGATTATTATTATTTTTTCCTAATAGAAAGCACCACAGAAAATGTTATAAAGGTGACCTGGGCACGGCTTTTTAATTTGTCCGAAGTGCATATTCAGACATAGATCACTTTCATTTGCAGTGTTATACCATCTTTTAAAGAATACAATACTGCTAAGGAAATAGCTCAGCAACACCATCCTTAAGCCCCAGCTCTAATTGCTGAAGAATGCAGTTTTTGTAAGAAAAGGGGGATGAATGTGGAGTTCTATTGTTTGTCCATATTCCTTGTGACATTAATGGATGTCACATTTTTTTCCGTTCACCACTTTTAGTTTTTTTCACATAATCTTGCAAAAATGGAAAGTGCTGAGATTCAAACACAACCTGGGTGTGACAAAACATTCTAATGTTGTTTATTCCTATCATCTTTTCTCTTGGCAAATGTGCTACTGTTAAAAACATCATCGAGCCCCCACTAAAGGCTGTGTTTCCTCTCAAGTGATTTAAACTGAATTCTGAGAAATGACGGGTTTTGTCAGCAGGCGTGCCAGCTGAACTAAAGCAGCCTCTGAGCTGAGCATCTGGAGGTCAAGCTTATGAATGTGCTGGGACTGGGCCAGCTGTGGCATCTGTATGTAACAGCTATTAACTCTTACTGAATTGTGGAGGGACTTCAAGAACACTGAGATGGCTGTTCCCAAGCGTACCCTTCTATAACCCCTGGCTTTGCAATGGAGTGGAAATGGAAGATTTCCCTATGGCAGGGTGGGCGAACCCAGCCAAGCAGTCTGCAGGTCACTTGCAGGTGTTTTTAATGTGGGAACATGAGCAAGGCTGGATTTGCTGTCGTTGCACCAGAGCAGTGGCACGCTTTGTGTATATTTTGTCCTTCCTCTTGGCCATTTCCATGAAAACCGTTGTTTTACATGCAAAGCCTACGAGCTGTAGTATGGTTCACAGGGCAGTGACGAAAGGAACTGAAGGGAGTGGTTCTTCCCTGCTTGGAAATGTATACAGAGATGAAAAGAAAAAGGTCCCTCATACTGTGCTTGCAGTCTGAGTGAAAGCTATGTGTACACAGGAGGGAGGTTTTTGGATTCACTCATAATAGTGTCCAAACTGAATATCCCCTATTGTTTGTTACTGTAGTGCCTGCTGATTCTAACCACAATCACCAAGATAGCTGCTGTACAAACATACACTGAATGACAGCACCTGTAGTGCTGCATTTATCTAACCAGAGCTATAAAGCACAGAAAGAGAAAAGGATCTCAGAGAGAACAGCTTCCCTCACTCGCACAGCTGGTCAGCAGCAAAGCCTGGAGGATGATGCTCACTGCAGTGACTCGCTTGCCAGCCAGTATTCCTCTGGCTGGTATTCCTTCGCTCTGCCCCTGTTCCCTCCAGGACTGCAAAACTCAGAAGTGCAAAAATACCAGAACTGAGAAACAGGAGGTATTAAACAGTAGTGGCAAAGCACAAAACCAAGCAGAAACAAAGCATCTACCTGGTGGCACATGGAAATTACTAAGGCCCCTGTCTAAACTATAGACCAAAAAGCAAAAGGATTCTTGATCTTTTAATAGAAAAAGCTTTCTCCTCTTACGACCCCAAAATAGGAGGACTTGAGAACACTTCTGAACTCTGTGATCTGGGTGTTCCTCCTGTTTATGTCGTGACTTTAGGCTGGGATAAATCATGTTCACCCTCTTTCATATTTACCTCTGATTCACTGGGGTATAAAGCTGTTTGTAGCAGTGGTGAAGCCACGTTCGATATAGGGTTAAGTCTGCAGAGCTGTTTGTGAGATATGTTTGATGTAGAGTTTAAACAGGAACACAGTGATTCCTACTGAACCAGTACACGAGTCTGCATGGTTTATAACAGCCACATGCGCTGTGCTCTAGAAGTGTCTCCTCTGATTTTAATTCTTTTTTTATTACCTGTCTCAAAAATTTGGGGCATGGGGAACTATAACTTGAATTACGGCATGTTCTAATATTTTCTTGTAAAAATATATTTTTTACAAGATTAAACAACCGTAAAACAAGAGTAAAACAATATTCTAATGAATTGCATTATTTCTGTATGCATGCTTTAGGATAGTGTTATCTGTTTTCCTTGTTCCTCCCTAATGGTGGCTGCAGTTTAGTGTCTAATGAAGAGCTTCTCAGGTATGCAATACAAATTGCTAAGGCTGATGTCAAGCTATACTAAATTTCATCAAGGTTTTACTATGCTAAAGCTTGCTGCCCTTTATATTGTTACCTAAGTAAAATGAGTAATCTTAACTTACACGAGACCTCTGTAGTTTGGAAAAAGAGAAAATCACGATGTTCTGAATTCAAAAGCAGCACTAAGTTAGTTGCTCAAGTACAGAAAAACTCCTTCTCCCCACCCCCCCGAGAGATATTAATGTCTGAAGAGAGATTTCATTTAAAAATGAGGCTGGGGAGAAGACTTTCTTGCCACAGTTTGAATTTCTGGCAAGCATGTCATTCCTCTGCTTATTTATCATCTACCCTTCATAAATGTCAAGTATAATAACAAAAGGTTTTAATAAACCTGTCAGAATTGTTTCATGTCAGATCCAGTGAAAAGGTTATGTATAATAATAAAAACAAGACCTAAAACAATACTAAATTCAGCTACAGAAAGAGCCCTGGTCTATCCATCTCTCCTGAGAACTCAGCGTTTCACTGCTGTGCTGGTTAGAAAAATAAATTCTTTTGTAATATGTAGTAAAAGCTACATCAGAGGCAGAGATGTGCACACAGCACCTAGTGGAAAAAAGTATTTTAAGTTAGTCATTTCAGTATTGATGACTCAATTTGGGGAGCTGATGACAACCTTCCTTTCTGAGATATGCCAGATAACAAGGAATATCCTTGCATCTCTGAACTGGCTACACTTTTTTTTTTAGCCAGCAAGGATGAGCATAGTTTTTTGGATCCAGTTCAGGAAAGTCAAGGATTTGCCTCACTGCTTGACTTTAACTGGAAACGTGCAATAATTTGTTGCTATTTATTAAGAGCCCAGTGTACATCTTATCACTGAGTGAGCTGCTGTCCTCCCACACTTCCTCCAGTGCATTTAATTCTCTCCTTTCCATCCGCCTGCATAATCACTCCATTACAATCGGTTGGGAAAGAAGTAATTGGTTTCAAATGCTCCTGGCTGACCAATTTATATTTGAATACTCAGCTGGGGACCCTGTGTTCTCAACGGAGTGCTTGAATGTTGCCTATATTACTGATGGCTCCCTGTGTGCTCATCTTAAACGTTTCCTTCTCACCATGCTACTATTTTTGTTTGACCTTGCACAGGCATATTCATAAGAGTATGTTGTTGTTAAGATGTTCTTAACTGAATGATGATAATAATGTATACAGATTGCCCAGCTCAGATCAGCTATTAGCTGGTCTAATTACTGCTCTTGTCCACTTTACTGCTATTTAATGATTTGTGTTATGTCCATTCCCAGAAACGCAAAATGAGAGCGGGCCCCAGTGCACCACGTCTCGAATGTGTGTCTCCAAGGTCTATGGAGGCACAACACTTCCATTAACTAAACAGGCAAAAGAAACGATAGGTCAAAGGGATGCATATGGGTAGTGTTGTCTCTGAGACTCCATGGTTGGTTGGTTGTAGAGCTGGGAGTGCTCAGTTTATGATTTAGGACAGCGATTTTTTTTCCATTAGAGTTGGAATTCCTTTACTCAGCTCAGAGGTAACAGATCATCCACTGGCTTAGAAAGATGTGTGTGGTTGTGTGCAAACCTGTGCAGCATGTAGAAATACGTTATGAAAAGACTCAGTAATGTGAAGCTTCTGTCACTGGTAAGAAAAAATGTTGCTGCCTGTGCCATCTAACCATTTCCATGGCATGGGCGCAGATGTTCTTATTAGAACATATCATATCTTATGATCTCCTTAGGAAGAGATACCTGTCTTTGTTTGTGGCTTTTGACTTCTTTTATGTGGCAGTGTTCCTCTGGAAGCGGTATCTATAAAAGTATACCAAAATACAAAGTGAAACTCCGAAGTTATCAACCTGCTGGAAGTGACTACTCTCACTCCTGTTGTTTTGCTTGTCTGTTTAATACGCATGTGTTTGATTACTGTGGTTGAAAACAATGTCTATTTAAAAACAAAACAAAACCGCTGATTTTATTAAGTTATTCTCCAACTATTAAGCAGTTCCAAATGAGCTTTTTTTTTGTTTTTCTTCCCCCCCCCCCCCAGGGCCTTAGTGAAAAAATGAAGCCTAATCACGTAAGTAGCAGAGACTGATGTATTATCTGTTTCTTCCTCCTTTCTTTACAGCTGTTTAACACTGTTCATGTTTGATCAAATATTCGTGTACAACTCATGTTATCCTACTTAGCAGTCTAGTGATCAGTACCTGCCTTCTGGGACAACCGAAGTCAAACACATCATGCATACCAGTAGCAAGTTGATAACTTCCCAATGACGGGATTCATAAAATATTAACAGATCAAAATGTTTTAGGTCAGGTATGCACTGACAATAACTAGCTATTGCTCCCTAAATTGGAAGAATGATTCTAGTACTAATCAAAGGCAATGAACATCTTTGTGTAGGCTGCAAATTCTTTTTAGCCCTGAGTCTCTGCATCTCTACAATAGATGTCTCTGCATCACATTTTGATGTTTTGATTCTTCAGTACAACCCGAGGTGCAATGCCAACGTAAGCTCGTTGGTTTAAATGTTACTGCAGCCGAAATTCACAGTTGCTCACTCAGGATTTATACTAGGCTTTTTCTTCCACTGCTGTGTCTTGGATACTGAAAGGAGGGGTTTGTCGTGCAGGCTGTATGACAGCTTTAATTATTACAAATGCTCCTCATTTGTGAACTCTGATGATGGAGCTTATAACTGCGTAAAATGTCCAGCACAGATCTGCAGTTTTAGCTTCCCCTTAGGTCTACAAAATTAAATAGGACTTTGTTGCTTGGTAGTTATACTGCTCTCTAGTTAGGAGTCAATGATGCGTGTGAGCCTATCTGTGAATGAGAAACAAAGATCAATTTTGTTATTTCCAAAGTATATCCAATTGGTTAAACTGTGAGTTGTAAAACTTAAGTAGAAGGTTAAAATCTTACTCTGCAGCAGATGCAGTACAACAACAAAATAAGCTTTAATAATGACATGAGTTTGAAATGAAAGGATTAGTCTGCTTTCCCATTAAAGTTAAGGAAAATAAGCAACTTCAAGCAAAACAAAGTAATTTAGGGTCTGGAAAAAAAGCTAAAACTGCTTGGAAAAGAAGTAATAATAGAAAGGTTCTGAAGTTAAGTAAGAGCTGTAAAAATTAAGATGGCAGCTTGAATATCATGAAATAATGAGGGATAGAGAACAGATTCTGTGTTGACTGTTATTACCTTCATTTTCTTGTTGTGCTGAATGAAGGATAGTCAGGAAAAAAGTCTGAAAATGAAGCAAAAATGATGCAACAACTTAGGGGAAATTAATGAAGAATATTTCAGAAATTCTCCTGGTCTCTTTGTTTACTGCTGAGCATTTAGGGGTTCCCACAATGGCTTAAGGACTTAGTTTTCTAGCACAAACAGTGTAAATGTTTTACTTCCTTAAATTGATGATAGTAAAGGAGTTTTACTTGGAGCTTAGTCTCTTCTACTTTGGATATGATGGCAGTTGTTGGCATTACCCCTACTGGACTTGGGGAATGGCAAAGGTTTTTCTTTTGTTTACAAAGATTATGTGGTGACTTTTACTGCTATCATTCAATATGTGATGAGGGACTCTTGGATTTTAAACTGGTGAAGATCTGGACAGGCTCTATTATACAGCTGTCACTCATCACAATTCAAGTGCCTATTTACAATGCAAAGTCACAGCAGAAGCGTGCAGCCAACCACTGTTTGTAGTCTCTCCAATTTTGAGCTTTTTTCTTGTGTAAAGAGAAATAGTTGCAGTTTGCCAGTGATTTATGCCCAGACATTTTTAATCTGGGAACTCTTGAGAATTGTTTTAGCGCTATCACACCCCTCTGATCCATTTTTTCTCTGGGAAATCATTTCTAGATGGTAAAATTGCTGAGGAGAGAGATATTAGGAGAAAGGAAGGTGTTAGTGATGGAAAAAATAGTAACATTTATTTCCTGATATAGATAGTGATTTAAGAGTAATTCCTAGTGATAGACCAATTTCAAATTCTGGTATCCCCTAACTTTCTAGGGGCTGAAGGTATGAGGAATACAATTCTGTAAATCCTAACAAGTATGTGGTATCTTCATTGTATATTATTTAAGATTTCTCAAATGCTCCAGGATATCAGTGAACTGAAGTTTTATATTTTTCAGTTGTATTTTACCTCTGCTATGTGCTACATCAGAACATGAAAGACAAGCTGTGTTTGTGCTCCAAAAGACTTGATGGTTTAGACACAAGATAGGAATTTTATTGCTGAAATCTATTTTTTTTTTTTTTTGGAATGTACTACCAGAAAAGAATTTGCTAGAAGGAGAAGATGCTGTAGGTATTGCCCTTGCAGTCTGACTGGAAATCATTAAATAGGCAAGGTCCTGTTGCACATTGAACTAATCTTGATTGAGAAAGTAAAGAAAAAGACTTATATAATGTAATTACTTTGTTTGATCCTAGAGTTATGAAGCTCACCAGCATCATCCTTTGGTTCAGTTGTGTCAAAAAGAAATTGTGTAGACCTGATTTCCCCACCACCACCTTTCTTTTTTTTTAATTTTATCAAGGCTATTATTCTTATAGAGATGTTTACTGACTTTTTGTAATGCTAAATGGAGTAAAGGAGTCTTAGTGGAAATGAACTTTAAAGCTTGGGTGATATATGTCTCTATTATACATTGCAATCAAGGTATACTTATTTTTATTTTATTAGCAGTAAAAAGGTTATACACAAGAGGTAGTTGAGTGGAAAACTGGAAGCACAGATTTTAGACACAACTGTTTACCACTTAATGCTCATTATGAATACTTGATATGCAAAAATCTTGTTGGCTTTTTTTTTTTAATCAGTTGAAATTAATTGTTTGTTGTCATAAGCATTGGCAGACTTGTATGCAGTAAAAGCTAATGTTTCACAAAGTTTAAAATTGAGGTTATAAATAAAAACTATTCTTGCTGTGGTTGAAATTCTAGTTTGTGCTCTTAGTCATTATTGACCTGGAGGTTAATAATGTTGTTAGTTATGTAAATGTCACATCTTGGATATTTCATCTTGGTTCTTTTAAAAATGTGTCTCATTAGAAAAATCTGGATTTATCATCAGCAGAAACAGTATAGTTACAGTACGCTTTTAAAACTCCAATGAATCTTTAATCTCTTACCTTCTTTTGACCTCCTAGGAAAACTGATGTAGGAATTCTGCAGCAATCCTATTGTAGCTGATAACTTAAGAGAAAATCCTAATTTTCTCTGGAGCCTACTACTGAGAATATCAAGAATAGATGGCCCTGTGGTTCAGATCAATATATATTATCTTTTAGTGCTGATTTAGCTTTATGACTGGAAAGGAAAGCAATTAAGTCAAGCAGAATTGGTAAGTATGCATACGTGTGTTCATGGAAGTGACAGTTAGATGACCTGTTTTTCATGATAGTATTGAAATAGTAGCGTTTGAAGTAAATATCAAATGCTCTCTGAACAGGTACCATAATCATGTTAAAACAAATTGAATCTCAGTCAATCAAATAAATATTCAGTTGATTCAGTTCATTTCCACAAAAGTATTTTACACTTACTTCATTCCATCACTTGATGATATTCAAGAATATATTTTTCTACAGATAGCCAAGAGTTTTTTCTTCAAAGCTGCTTTTAGTGAAAATATCATTGTTGAACTCTGGCCAATTGCACTGTTATTTTAAGACAGTTTTCAATATTTATTAGTTTTCCAAATCATTATGAAGATCTAAGTCAGTGGAAAGAGAGAAATCCTTTAGATAGAGTTACAGCCTGACCTCATTTCTTTGGAGGAAAGCAGTAGCACAGGACACAATTTACAGTTACATCTCTTTTGATTTCTAATAGTTGAGAATGCTGTCGTGTAATTTATTGTGGAGAAGAGGAGGCTCAGGGGAGACCTTGCTGCTCTCTGCAACTCCCTGCAAGGAAGCTGTGGGGAGCTGGAGGTCGGCCTCTTCTCGCAGATAACTAGTGATAGGAGTAGAGGGAATGGCTTCAAGTTGCACCAGGGGAGGTTTAGTTGGAAATTAGGTGACATTTCTTCCCAAAAAGAGTCGTCTGGCATTGGAACAGGTTGCCCAGGGAGGTGGTGGCATCATCATCCCTGGGGGTGTTCAAGGAAAGGTTGGACATGGTGCTTAGTGACATGGTTTAGTGGGTGACATTCGTAGTAAGGGGGATGGTTGGATCAGATGATCTTAATGGTTCTATGTACAGATAAATGGACAAATTCTAACCTATTTTTCAAGATTATATTGGAAATGTCCGGAAAAACTGTGGATAGGCTTGTATTTTTATGCCAGCATATTCATCTTCCTTGTGAAATGTGTAACTCATTCAATATGGATTTAAATATTCTCTGAGGATAGAGACAGTGCCTGGAAGCCAAATGACTGGAGATGGCAAAGAAAATGGATCTGCATTCTGCAGAGTTTTTGCTTCCCCTACCTAACCCCAGTGTTTCCTGGCCATTATTTCATTATTACTGGGTGGAAATGAACAAGGTATTTGGCCAGCAATTGTCATGTCACAATCCTGGTGTCTAACATCAAATCATCCAAGATTGTTAAGCTATTCAATTTGATTCTTTTGTATGATGATGAATCCATGTGTTGCTGATTATGTTCACGCTGAGGTACTTCAGTTTTTAATGTTGGTTATGTTCGTAAGCACTGAGTGATTGAGTAGCCCTGTCCTGCCTGAAAGACCAGAAATATGTAGGTCTTAATGAATTATGATGAAAGATAACACATGAATTCATTCATTGCAGCAGACTGCAGGATCTTTCCTACAGAAGCGGCAGCTAGATAGTAGGACCCCTTTTGACATTAAAAAGTCATGGCAGCTGCAAGCGTCCCTGAAAACACAACAAGGGATAAAGGGTAACTGGGGAAAGCAATAAATTCTTTTATCACTTTGAGTTGCGCAGGTGCTGAGAAAGGGTCGAGCTTGCTGAAGTATCATTATGTGTTACTATATGCCTTTAAAAATAGTGGGTTTTCTTTGCAGCTATTACTGATGATAAATATTTATTTCTGCTTTAAAAAGAAATGCTACTGCTGCTGTCTTCAAAATGTCCTTGAGTAGATTTTTAGTATGACTTTAATCAAATGTCATTTTAACTCTAGTCCTATTCTGCAAATCTCTAGTGAAATTCTATTAATTTTCAATTAAACTTCAAGTAAACCAATTAGCATTTTCATTTCTATAGAGCAACAAAAGCAGAATCTGTAATGAGTCTATCCAGTTGTTCACAGAGGAATAAATGGTCTGGATAGATTTCTCCAGTGTATCTTTCTGTGAAACTTTGTCAAGTATATTACCTTTATCATTTTCTCCTCTGCTTTAGGTTCCAAATTGGATTTCTTGTGGTATACAAAACTGTATTCAGCCACCTCTCTCCCTACGCTGTATATCAGTATTCTTTCCATCTTCATTGCAAATATATATTTTTTCTTTAATATAGTAAGAATGTGTTTTCACCAAAGTCAACACAGTGTTTGGCTGTGGCAGGCAATGTAAAGCCCTTCTTGTCCTGAATAACTTCAGGACCTCAATTTGACAGATAGCAGGAGAAGGAATTCTGTCTTTTCCTTCTAATTGCATGAATAGAAGTGTCTGAAATACCACAGCTGGAAACTGACTTGGACCCTGATCTTTTCTGTCTCCCTCCACTATTTCATCTTCTCCCACTTTATCCTACTGCTACCTTCTCCTCACATAGACATGATCCTTGTCCTGAAGTGCTTCATTATTAAGAATATATGGTGTCTGAGAGGGAATCCTAGAGTTTTTCCAGAGTGGGTATGGTATTATAAACTTTCGTCATTATTTTAAGCTTCCAGATCTGTAGCAGTGTGTGCCTCTCTTTAATGTTGTGCTAATCTAATTGCTGGGTGCTGCAGTCCCATCCCCTCACTTATGCCAGCCCCTGTGCTTCTCTGACCCTGCACAGAGCTATCACAGATCAGTAAGCTAGCAGAAAGCTAATTGCTGTTTTGTGGTTGGGTCAAGGTTTTTTTCTTTTTCTTTTTCTTTTTTTTTTTTTGGTGCCAGGTTAGCTGGGTAAAATGGATCCACTTAAGCTGCTATGGAACTGCCGCTCAAGTCAGCAGCCAAGCTGCGGTTACGCTCGTCTCTTCCAATATCCTTTAAACTTGAAAGTGTGAGAGAGAGTTACCCTGGCTAAGCTCCATGCTGAGCACAAATGCCCAAGCCAGGGAGGTGGTGTGCAAAGGTTTCCTCAGCAGTTGAGGGGATTGTGCTCTCTGAGGGACATGCACAGCACCTTAGGTAGTACCTACTGTGAAATCCTACTGACAGAGCCAGTCTCAGTGAATGCAGATGATATCCAGGGAGCACAGCTGCCTATTCAAGTAACACGGAAGAGATTTTGCTTATGCAAATAGAAACTGGACAGCCCTGGGATCACAGACATGGGGAAAGAAGCACATCTCTCACAGCTGGTACTAGTTAGGCCAGTAATACACTCAAACCATTAAGTCCTATTAAATCAACATCTGATTTTCCTATTTTTTTTTTTTTTTTAATCAAAACAGACCAAAGGTTTTGTTTTTGAGCTAAACCAGCCTCGGTCTTTGTTAAAGTCACTGTTTGGTGCCTGCAGGTTGTTGTCTGGAGAGCCAGCATTGGCTTGTAAGCATCTTCACCTGTTGCTTTTCTATTATTTTTATGGTTATATGAACAAAGCAGGTTTTCCCAAACATCAGAAAAGTGTGAGTAGACAACACGCTGAGGCTTTTGTAATAAAGTTATCATCTCCAGTAGAAGCTGACACGTTTGCCTCCATAATTTAGATGCTTCAAGGTGCTGCGCGCTGCTCAGAAGCAACTCTGTCTCCAAACAAATCCCTAATTAGGATGCCCTGTTTTCCAAAGCATTTATAAGTTGGAAAGGGAAGAAGAAATAATGTATGTTTTGGCAAGCTCTACAAATACCCAGCGAGAGCACCTCTGCTGTGTACCCATTGCTTTGATGTGCCAAACTCCCAGCAGGTCACCCCCTCTTGTCTCACTGGGGAAAAAAAAAGTGTGTATTTTTTTTTCATTTGCATCCACTGGTTACAACTGCTCGATTATTTCGCATCTACTGCCTGTGTGTACCTTACCTGTGAAAAAGCCGAAGAAGGAATAAATGGTTAAATCACCAGAGTCAAACCTTGGAAAGGCCGCAGCTGGAGCTGGTTGTGGTGCTGGTCAAAGGGGCCTCTTCACAGGGCAGCTGTGGTAACTTGGCTGAGCAGGTTTGTATTTGGTGAAGGTAACTCCCTCTGCTCTAAGCAAAATGTAGGTGCTGGAGCTGCTGTGACTTGCACAGCCTTTGTCTGGTTTTGCTTCCACCTCTGAGAAACAGTTGGTGGCAGCACCTGAACAGGAGACAGCAAAACTGCAAGTGTTGTTTCCTGGCCTGCTCTGTAAAGCCTGAAATGAGAGCCTCAGTTTTCTGTAGCCTGTGCTGGGGGTGTAATTGGCAGGGGTTTGGTAGCATGGGGAGCTGTGGGGCCAAAAACAGAGCAGCTGCCTGCTAAAACTTCAGCTGGTCATGGGAGCTTGGGGCACCTCTGAGGAGACAGGTTTGGGACAGGGCAGGAGATTCAAAAGGAGACGCTGGAGCAGAGGAGGCGGCAAAAGTGGAGATACCTGAGTGGAGCACGTAGGGAAAGGTGGGAGGAAGGATGTGAGGATGCTGAAATGGACCCCAGAAAGTGCTGCGGGTCCAGCCAGAGTGGGTGGAGGGAGTTGGAAATGAGGAGTGGCAAAAAAATTGGAGCAGGGCCCTGACCCCGACCTCAAATGGGATGCTTGCCTCAGCAAAGGGACCGAGTGTAACATGGGGACAGGGATAGGGGACTGTGGAAGGAGAGAAAAGCTGTCTGGTGTGAAGCTGAGGAATTTCTCCAAGTCCTCCTTTGATTTTTGGTTATTTTTCTCCATACCAAAAAAAATCAGTAATTAAAAGTTAATGCTGATGGACAAGAAATTGAGTTAAGTGAAATTTCCTGGCTTAAGACAGTTTTGTCTCTGACTCTAGTCCTTGAGTCAAAGATGGAAAAAATGCAGTGCTAAACACTCAAGTGAAATTTCATAGCTTGCAGGTGCAAAGATAAAGTTTTCAAAAGCTCTGAAGCAAGTCTCAGAGGGATGTGCAGGTTGTTAAGATACTCAGCTCTTTATAATTTTATTTGTCTTTACTATCAAGAACCTAAATACTTGTAAACAGCAAAATGTTTGTGTTTCAGAAGCCCTAAATGTGTTTTGTTGAGCCAAGTTTACTAACACATTTGGCCCTTTCTCATTGCAGCTGATGTAGACCAGCATAGTATTATAAAATGGCTGTAACTTTCTTGTAGAAACAGAAGGAATCTTGTGATGGTAACTGGAGTAAAGAATGTGTGTGGCTGGGCAGGAAGGGATTTTTGCAATATTGGTATGCTACTTAGACAATTGTGGGGAGGAAAAAATCCAGACCTGTTCTTTACAACATAGTGAGAGGGGAAAATACAGCAGGAATGTATCACAGCCAAGAGGTTAGGCAGGTTACAGGAGGAAGGACAGCAGTTGGTTAGCCAGAAGTCTGTCCTGAAGCTTGAAAAGCAAATCTAAAGAGTAAAGAAAAAGCTTGCTTGCATCTTTCTGATACCCAAGTCAAAAGGATTCCCCAAAATGTAAAGCAGCACGTGGCAATGACACTTGCGATCTTGTGTTGCAGGATGTGACTGACTGCTAATGAGCCAGCAGTTGCTGTATATTCCACCCACCTTAGCGAAAATCTTTCTGCTCAGCACCTATGCCCTAGGGCAGGCATCCAAATGACATGCAAGTGGGCAACATGACAATTAGCGAGCTCTTCTAGGCAGGTAGTACATGTTGAGCATAATAAAATTGAATCGACATCTTGGAGGTTATGGGTTTTTGATGACTCTGTTCCTGAGGTGGTAGTATTTCAGTTTGAAGGTACTCACTAAATCAATTAAAATTTTCTTTGTGCTATTAACAAAGTTATTAAGTAACCTGATGAGACAAAAGGTGGAATATATTGAGTCAAAAGGTTGAGGTTTTAAGGTTTTTCTTCATTTTGTTTTACTTTTGCCTGCATAACTATGTTTGTCTAGGTTCAGTCTCACTGAAGCGAGAGATTGCTAAGTTATGCTGCTGCAACTGAGAAGAGCATCCTCTTTTACAAAATAAGTTCTGTGCAAATCCTTTTTCATTTTCTTTTGGCATTTGTTGCAGCAAGATAACTTGCATAGCCCTATGCAAGTTATTAATGCTACTGCTAACGGGATTGACCTTATGTTTGACAGAAAACCATTCTAAATTAGTTTTGAGTCACACTTCTTTGTATGGTACTGGTTAAACTTGAAAGAAGTTAGTTTTGTTTCCTTTTGTTTGTTTGTCTTGGAATCCTAGGTTCCTACTTCATTTCAGCCTGACAAGTCATATTTGTTTTATATGAACCTAAGGAATTTCTTGAGAGTCTTAATATGAATATGCTACTATTATTTTAATAATGGCATAATGTACAGTATTATGTTGTATGATATGGAAATAGGGCATTATGTGGGGAAATTGGGACAATTGTAAGGGCTTCTCTTGGGCTTACTTTTGGGGTAATATTCTATCGGTTTGAAACTAAGAGAAATGTTTTTGATTTAGGTCTTAAGTAAACAATTATGTCTTGATGAATTTCAGTGGTAACGCTGAGATCTTGATTATCTCCTGACTTGTCTAGTCATTTTTATTAGAGTGAAGTTGGCATGGGATGCTGAAGTATGGATGTAGCAATGCCTTGTGGTTTAGACTACCTACACAGTGAAGCATTATAAACTGATGGTCTTTAGCAGACTAACAGCATTACTGTGACCTCTGGTGTTTGGAAATATTGATAATAATAACAACAATCTGAGAGAGACTCTGTGGTCCCCTGGTGAAAGTAAATGTGTAATTAGATAGCTGAATTAATAATGTTGCACTTGAGTTAACTGAGATGCCAAAAGGCTAAAAGAACTCCCCAGGGACTCCTGACAAGTTCATGATAGAGCTTAAAATGAAACACAAATATCTTTACCTCACTGCCTTCTTGTTGCCACTAGACAAAACTGATAATTGCTCTTTTTTTTTTTTTCTTTTTTTAAAAAAAAAAAAAAAAAAAAAGAAAGAAAACAAAAACAACAACAACAAAAATTTAAGGAGGATCCATATGTTCCAAAATATGGGCTAGGCAAAGTGCCAGGCCTTGAAGGAAAAACAGCTTGGCATAAGTAGTATTTGCATTACATTGTCCTCAGTATTTTTCTGTCCATCTCCTGCAGATTGACAGGGATGCTCCTCAATGGAAAGTGTACAGTGTGGTCAAAGAGCTGAAGAACATGCAGAGAGCTCCTTTTGCAAATTCTGCTTCGAAGGTAAGTTGTATAAACACACTTCTGTAAATCAATTTAATTTATGTAATTGAGGAGACAAATTAGAGAAAACAACCTAGTGACAAACTATTGTAATTACAGAAAATCATCCAGTGAACTAATTGAAGTAATAATCTATCAACAAAATTTATACATTTACACACCCTACTACATACAGTAATTACAGAGTGAAATGCTGTCGTCTTCCTTACAAAGGGAGAAATGAGCAGAAGTCTGAACTTTTCAAGGCTTGCTTTTTGAAAGTTACGTGCAGGTAAGTTCTATCATGCCTTTGTTACTGCTTAAAACAGTCAGTTGCAGGCAGAAACTCTGCTTTGAACGTTGGGTGAGGTCTTTGAACCAGTGAACTCTTTGGAAAGGAATTTTTGTTTGATTTGCGTTCTATTAACTGCTTGTGATGTGAGTTAATAGTTGACAAGTGTATCTTATGTTGATGTACAGGATGTTCCTGCAATATTAATTTCTGGGCAGTGATGATCATAGTTAATGATTTATTATTAAAATTGGCCAGTTAATAATTATTACTATAATTGATCATTTTGAGTAAGTAAGCTATTTATTTGCAGTCATGCTGACTTTTTAATGCCTATCTCGTGCACAAGGAAAAATGAGTGGGAGCAGAGGTAGTTCTGGTAGCTACAGTTATTTTTGACATAATGTATAATTACACCTATAATTCCATTTAATATCATGCAAATGTGGTAAATGAGATGAGGTGCAAGCATGACTTCCCTACTACAAGTATCCCAACCTTCTAACACAGCCTTGATGACTGGAATGTAACAGATCAAGTTTTCACTGTTGTGCTTATGCCCTACTCTACAACTGGGCCTATCACAAATATTAAGACCATTTGCATAGTAAACAGCATTAAGGATTTAAAGAAGGGTGGAAAATGGAAGGGAGAACACTGCTACTCTAATACTACAAACTATTTCTCAATGGGAATGCTAGGGAAGAAATACCCAGTGCTATAAAGTTAATAGAAACCGCAGCACTAAGAATGCTCCGTGCAAATCCTTTGCAAAAAGCTGATGGTATAAACAGAAGAGAGGTGGAAAATGCTTGTGGGGACTTGTTCTGGTTCCCAGCAGCTTGAATTTTTATTATCTTTACAACACACACCAAGACAGTATCAAAGACAATGCCAAGACAGAGTCACCATGATAAAGCATTTACACACGTGTTCTTTGCTTGAAAAAGAGCACGGAGGAGAGAAGAGATTATGAACTTCAAAGAGGTGCCTTTAAGCTAGGAATATTTATACACTAGCTGTCAAAAAACAATTCTTCCCTTGCTAACACAGGAACAATCTTCGCTTGAGCCAAGTCTCTAAATGAAAGCCGTAGAGATAGCCAGTCTTGAAACTTTGCTTTGAGTCTTGGCAATTGGACTGTTGGGATGGCACTAATGTCAAACATCATTAGTGCAGTAAATGTATGCACGCATGCAACAGTTGTTTCTGATGTGGCTCTGTGATTCTGTTGGTACATTTGCTTTGCTCTCTAGATACACGTGTCAGCTACAAACACTGCTAACAGTTTGGTTTGAAAAAAATTCAGAGAAGCTCTGGTGAGCTGAGGCACTTCACTGGGTTCTTGGAAAAGGATTTTAAAGAAGAGGTGGTTTGGAGAAAGGTTTTAAAAAGAGATGTGTTTTTGTTTATATATTGTTTCTAACAGCTCTGTGTGCATGGAGAATAATGCTGAGAACACCATTTTGGGTGCCTTACAGGATAAAATGTATCTTGCTATGTGATTGCAAGAAGCAGGTCAAATGCTTTCAAATTATGGTCTGCTAAGCAGCTCTCAGTTTCAAAGCTACAGGGTTGATTTTTGGGGAGAGGGGATGGTGGTAAAGGGTGGAGGTGAATCATTTGCTGTCATCTCATCAAATATCTGATTGAATGTGCAGCATTGCTAGAAGGTCAGGGAAGAACAGAAGAGCAGAGAGATCATTATTTTTTCAATGGAAGAGGAATTCGGCCACTGTCCAACAACACTTCTGCAAATGTTTTTATTTAAGACTTCTGAGCTAACTTTACTGATGTTATTCAGTATCTTATTTCAGAACTAGTTCCATTTAAATCAGAGTATGAGTGTTTAAAACTTTTCTGAATCTTGAAATATTCACACTGTAATTCTTTTTGTCCTTGTATTTAATACATGTGCAGTACATAAAAATATATTGGATAAATATTGGACCTTTCAAGCATTTCTCTGCTATACTGGTCTCCTTGTGTTTCCTGCTGCAATTTGGTTTGCTCTTCTTTTTGTGATAAGATTTATAATTGGAAATGTTTTGTGGTCTGTGTTGTGTTTTTTTTTTTTTGTTTTTTTTTTTTTAAACCCTTGCTCTACAAAGAGAAATGGGCAACATGTAGACATTCAGTAAAGCTAAGTCTGATTTTTGTAAGAATTATGCAAAAAAAAAAAAAACTACTGAAAAAACATATATCTACAAAGCTTTGAGTTATACTATTGACTTCTACTACAGTGTAAAGTGGAAAATAACACGGGTAAAAGTGGGAGAATAAAAAAGGAGGGTTGATAAGTGCCATTTTTCCTGCTTATGAACAAAGCTTTACACTTGGCCACAAACCTGTTCTTTCTTGGTAATGTATATTTAGAATGATTTAAGAGTATTTAAGCGTTTTAGATGCCTATTGCAGTATTTCTGAAGCTGTGCTCTTTTTCTGTGGCTTTGAATAAATGAAGCACTATCTTAGGTATTGTCCTCCATTACTGTACTATCCAAGCAACTCTTAATTTTTTAATGTACTTACTCTGACAACACCCCTGTGAGTTAGGGAAGTTCTATTATCCTTTTCAGAGTGAAAAACTAAAAAACAAAGAGGTTCAGACTGAGATTTTCTTTTTAGGCTCTTCGCCTTGACTTGAGTGAGAATGATGTTATCAAACGGTGTTCTCTGTTTGTATTTAAGTTTGTTAGTGATGTAGTAATTGGGGCAATATCTAAATTGCTTAAAATTAATTTATGGAGGTCAATGAATAATGGATATCTTGAATAAAGTCAATGAAAGTAGAATAGTTTTAGCTTTTATTTGAAAGCTAAGGGGAAGGTAAGAGAAAAATATCACAATTTTTTATGTGTTTGAAATATCTAGATTTATAGATGTACTATAGTGGGTTTGTTTGTTTGTTTTGTTTTTGTTTTGAAAGGGAGATTCTTGTACTGGTTTGAATTCATGCTTTTTGCAAAAGACAAGTACAGCCTGAACTGCTGTTTAGAGGAACTAACTGGGAGTTAGGAGAATTATGTGACATGGTGCCTGGGATACCTTACTGACACCTTCTTCTGCTTCATGATCTGAAATCATTTAAAGTGATTTCTCTAAAAATAATAGGGAAAATAGAAAAATTTATAAGTAGAGGTGTGTATCAAAAGTCAGTTTAACTGGCTTTGTGTAGAAGGTAGGGAAAATGCAGTCAGCTTTGTCAGCTGAGTTCTCAGACAGAGTAAACTAACTTGTGAATGACTGAGTGCCTACAGTTTGCTGAGTTTTTTTGGTCTTTTGAATAAAATTGAACCCCTATTTATATGATTGTTCCTTAGAAGTGGAAGTCGCATGGTTTAGGTTCCTGTCCTGCATGCATAGCTAGCAGGATGTCACCATCCCTTTCCTCTCCTCCAACAGAACTGGCAACTCTCTAGAATGACTACACGAATATATTTTCTTCTCCTACCTTTGTCATATAATTTGACTGTACATTCCCAATGGAGCCCTGATTTAAAGTGTTATTTCTTATTGCTAATAAACTGTGTAACTAGCTTATGGTTTTCATCATATATAGTTTGAACTTGATGATTTTTTGGCAAGAAACAAGATTTAAACCGATTTAATCTGATTTTAAACCAATGGAAGTGGGGTGGTGGTTACATTTTAACAGCAAAAGTTGATTTTTATAAGGGTTTATTTTGTATTTCTACACTTACTGTAATGTTCGGTAGTGCAGATCAATTTTGTACTTTGCAGCTCCATTAAAAGTACAGATTTTTGGAGAGTGTAGTGTGCGAGATAGTAGGCTGCAACCAAAGCCTCAGATATTGAAGGGTAAATGTGAAGAGGTGCTTTTGGGTGTCGAAAGAAAGAATGCACTAAGTCTACCTGCTCTTTAAATCTCTATAGTGCTTTTTGCTAAACATACCAATCAGATCACACAGAGCTCTGTGTATCATAATGACCAAGCAAGCAGGCTATTTGGTACTTCAGATAGTTTTCTAAATACATTTTTCTAGGCTATTCATGGTCCGTGGAACAATTACCTCCCAAGGAGAAAATATAAGAGGGAGAGATAAAAAGTTGTTCAAAACAGACTGCATACCTAATCTGAATGCAGCAAACCCAACGTGTACATATTTGACAAGAGTAATTAAGCATCCTTTGAGACATATACAGGCCTGTTTTATCTGCTAAAGAAAGCAATATACCGTAAAATCTGATCTGAGATAAGAATTGCCTCTCTTGTAAGCAGCAGCATGTTTTTCTTGGGCTTAAGCAACATACAAGTCCTATGTTCTGCATATGAGCAAAACAACAACAAATTTTACATCGAGTTTTCAAAGGTGCAAAGTAGAACTAATTATTTTTGTGTGTGTGTTGGTGTTCAACAGAAAATCTCATATTTAAAACAAGAAATCGAATCTTGAAATGCAAAGTTTCTCTTAAAAGTGCATTAAAATGTAAGTCTGTAATTTGGCTGAAAAGCAAAATACCTTGATTTGAGTATAATGCTTTGGGTTTTTTTGTTTGTTTGTTTTGTTTTGTTTTTCCTGTGTTCTTATTTTCTTTCATGTCTTGAGTTTTGCAGATAGCATCTTTGATACTGCTGTGGCCAGGAAGTTTCTTAATATGTTTTACCTGGAATAAGAGGGGAAAGAAGAAGAAGGGGAAGAAAATAAAAAGACTATGCCACCACACAGCATCTTTGAAATGCGTGGCAGCAACTATATCAAACCCCAGTAACATATGAGCATGGCTGTTACTGCTCTTTCAAACATTTTCAATTCAATGAAACTTCCCAAAAAATACCATGCAGTGAATAATGAGCTGCACTAATAAACTATTTTGCCTAAGCTTCTGTATGCAGCACCTGAGCTGAAGTTGCATGGTAATAAGCTTGGAGGCATATTTTGGGATGTTATACTGAGTATGGAAATATAGTGAAGCTTTTAAGCTCTGGGAGTTCATAAGTTTTCCCCTTGTCTCTTTATTCTGGCAGTAGCCATTTACAACTGCCTTTTTTAGCCACAGGAAATCCTGTCTCTCGAACTGAAGAGGTAGGTGAAATGTATTCCCTCTAAAGGCAACATCTGTGCTTCCCTGTGAATCATCAGCCAGAAAGGGTGCTGTATATGCTAATCAGCTTAGCCATGTTAATGGTGAGGAATGATAATTATTTTCAGGTGGGAGTAGGTGTTGTTTGACAGCTAGGGAAGTAAAACTGAAGCCATAAATTATCACAGGCATCTGCAAAGGTTTGCTGTTATGAGTTGTCTTTGTTTCTGTTTAGCTGCTTGCCTGAATGTGTTTAGATAGGGAGGAAAAAAGGTAAAAACAATGCACATCAGTAAAGTCTTCAGTTAATCAGAATTTGATTATAATAAGAGCTTGGAAGTCAGTTTACAGTGTTGTTAATTATTGGAAAGATGAAGTTGTATGTTGAGGTAATTGTAGTAAACAGCTCAACTGGAAAAAATTGTTCAGATTTCAGCTACGAAGTTCTATACTTTCCGCTTGTTTCTATCTCAGTCCATTAATTACTTAATTTATTTGTTTGTATTATGTTAAAGCCTGATGTTTACCATGTAGATAAGTACTTCATTGTGCTAGGAAATTTTTAGACACAAGAGGAAAACACTCCTCTTTCCTGAAAGACATCCTAAACCTCTGTGCATTGTGTGTGTAGTTAATATTACCCTTCGTGTACCTTGGCTATTTCAGGTACCATTTTTTCCAGCCCATCTCAGTTTCAGTTGAAATCAGCTAGCACAGGCCTCACACTGAGTTAATGGCAGAGCCAGCAAATGACTACCTGCTCTTGCAAGTGTCTGTCTAGAACTTTTGGGGAAAAAAAAAAAAAAAAGCATTCCTTTCAGAAATGTTATGGCCCTGGTATTTTTGTGTTTCCTTAAATTCAGGCTTCCCTGCGATTCTTGGGCTTAAGATAACTTAAAGTAGTATTCACATATTAACCTTCTCCTCTTCAGTATGTAACAAAGTTCTCTCTTGTATTGTAAATTTTTATCTCATTTAAATAGTGCCTTACTGCATAAGCCTTTGACACTAAAGTGAAATCATAATGTTCAGGATGAACATTTTATACCCCTTCAGAAGTCTGACATAAAGATTAGCTACCAGGTGCTAGAAAATGATAAAATTGGTTATTTTATTAGTTTATGTGGATACTTGCACCTACTGGTAAATGCAAGATCTTGATAAGATCTTGATAAGAGCTTGAGTGCATTGAAAATGTAAGGTGTTTCACACTATCTTTGAGGTATCCATATTCACACAAAGTAGTGTGAAAGATATTCTGATGAGCAGGAGCTTGTCTTGTTAGCACAATGATCTGTGAATATCTTTCTATGTTCAAATTTGAGCTCTAAAAATTGGCTTAAGTAGTTTGTAAAAGCCTCGTGTTGTTTGATCACCAGAGGGTTGTATTGCAAATAAAAAAGATGGATGTGGCCTGGGATGCTAGCAAGAGATCGAAAGGGCAAACATTTCATTCATTGTGACATTGTGGTTTGCTCAGGCTATGACTATGCCAGAAGCTGTATAGAGACACTTCCTTGCAGTGTAAGGATATGAATATTTTAGCTTGGATACTGGATGCAACACCATTGTACTTTTTACGTGGGCTGCCTGATGGACCCTCCTGAGCTTGTGTAGTCCATTAGCTCCTGCAAAGTATCATGATAATGTAATGTTCAGCATGTGGTGCTTGAGCATCAGTTTTGTTTTTTTTTTTTTGTTGTTGATAATAACACACAGTCTGTGTGTTTTTGTGGCTCATAGATAGACACTAAGTCAATGATAAGACTTGGGTAAGATAAATATTATACTTCTTCACCATTGTGATTCAGAATTCTCTCCATGCCAAGTTGCAGGTGGGAATATAAAATATTGAATCTGCTTATCTTTTATGACCTCGGCAATAATAAAATATCCCCTCTGTGTAATGTTAGAATGTTAAAATAGATATTCAACAACTCCCATAAATTAGTTAGTGGCTTTTTGTAGGTGTTGAATTACAGTTTGAAAAAAGTGTCAGGCGGGGGGGGTAAAGGAATTGCTTTTTGAACTTTAATGCTTCTTCATCGAAGTAAATGTTAAAACTATGTATGCTTATGTAACTTGGATCAATAATTTAGCTAATCTATTTCTAATATCACAATGATATAATAAGCATTTTTGAAGAATTGAAATGCTATTGATTTCTGCAGTAAGTGCAATTAAAAAAAATGCAAACTTGTAGAGTCTATTGGAGCTGTTTTGAATGTGCCTTCTCTAGGGTGACATGGAATGAAGGAATAATTGATTATTGAATCATAATCGAAATGATCTGTGTATTCATGTGTGCTGCTAAAAATCAGCTAAAACTTTTTAGTTTGAAACTAAACCACATAAATGATAAAATGGTTGTAGGAGTTGCATTACGTTCCAGCAGAGATGGAGTAGTAAAGCACTTTTATTACTTTATTATTACTTGCATTTAGAGATGGGAAAACTTAGCACTGTTTATGTTGACTATTGTTAGTGGCAAAGACTTGAATGCAAAGTTGTACAGCCTCCCAGCTTGCCCTGTGAACTGTAGCCTTGATTTGTATTTTTGTTTCCTAATATTCTATAACTATATTCAGTGACCTAAGGGAAGCCGTTCCCTAAATCTGTTCAGAAAGGAATTAAACATTGCATAGCAATTGCAATGACTCTGATCTTGAACTAAGGACAAAATTACCCTATATCACAAAGGGAATTTGATGAATCTTTAAGATTTTTCTAGAGTCAGTGACAAAAGCATGAAATTCTTCATTACTCCAGTAAAGTTTTGGAGCTACGTGGTCTTCCAATTTGGGTGTTTCTTAAATCGTATTGTTTCATTACATTCAATTATAGTATTTTGAGAGGAGCTCCTTAGGGGAAAACTGTATTTAGTAATTTAGAATCGAACAACAGAGCTCCTAGTTGATCATAATTTAAAACTTACCTTGAGATAACACCAGAGAGAAGTAAATTGTCTTCCCAAATATTAAGAGCAATGTAATGACTTGAAATACGTTGCAAGATAACAGGACTTTTTCTTTGGTAATAAAGTAGGTGTGTGTTCATCAAGTTTTGGCATAGAAACAAATTATTTGAGCTGTTGTCTAATAGGTTGAAAGCGTAAAAGGGCCAATTGTGTGTGGCATAGTGCCTTCTGTGTGGTAAAATTACAGATTTTTACAACTACAGATGTGTGACTGTAGGATGAAAAATAAAGGTGGTAGTGGGGTTTATATCCACGTGTTACTCTACTAATCTGTCCAGTTTCCCTTATTTACCTAACCATTCAACCTACTTTTATCTCAAGCACACTTACCACATCTTTTGCTGTGATGCATACAGATAGCCACAAAACTCATAAATTATTGTTTTGCAATAAGAGAAGTACCAGAAGAATATCCATCAGTCTGTCAGGTCTTTAGCTTCAGGCCTGAACCTGAGGTTTATTTTTTCAGTGAACCAGAACTTTATTAATAATGCTCTGTTGCTCACTCTGCATGTTAAGGTATTGGGAGGAAACACAGTTGTATTTGTAAGTTACGGAGACTTAAAAGTCATACAGAATGACAGTTGGTCTTTTTTGGAAGTGGACATCACTGCTTTAATAACAAAAATGTTCATGGGCTATAAAGAAGTAATTCCAGTTCAGATATAATCTGTAAAGGGCCTATTAGTTTTGTGATTGCTAGACCTATAGTAGGATTATACAGCAAAGCAGAGAGATTGTATTTGTCAAAAATGACAGATTTTTTCTCAGAAATCCATACTGCAGGAGCCATAGGAGAATCAACTTCATTTTCCATTATTGGAAAAATAGATTTATTAAGCTTTGAGCTAAGTACTTACAAGATCAGGTTGGGAAGGACAGACCTATAGGCAGAACTGAAAGGTAGCTGAAATAACATCTTTCTATGAAGATGTTAAAAAAAAAAAAAACAAAAAAACAAAAGCTTTCTATGTGAGTATGCAAATACTCTGTGAGAGAATATTAGCACTTTGTGAGGTTAATCTGTAGCATTGCTCTAAGACCAAAAAATGCGGAGAAAAAAGCTGAGGAGTTCACAAAGTTTTGGGTGGATTACCCAGGACTTTGATAAGCAGTGGCAACACTGGGTTCCTCCACCACTCCCAACGTCTTGCAGTGTGCACATAAAACCTAGCAGAGAGACAGGTATGAGTAGTACAGCAACATAAGGATAAGCAACGGTTTGCAGAGAGAAACAAAGGCTAAGCAAGCAAACCAACTGCAATGGAAAGCCTGTTAGGTGGGTGGACTTTCTATGAATTGGGGAAGACAAATAACCACCTGGAAAGGTGAGGAGAGGCTGTTTTCGTTGTATTTCTTTTGTTCAGCTGGAGTTGAAACTCCTCTTGGAATCTGAATTGCATTCTGGAGGGCAGAGTTGGAGTTGTATCAGAAACAAATATAAAATCACTCAGCATTGATCTGTGTGTTAGACACTCACCTCAGCTCCGTGAATAGGTTTTATGAGAGATGGATGGACTCAGGGAGAGGGCACTGAAATATCATTAAGCTTCAGATAGCTGTGTGTGTGGATTGTTTGTTTTTCCGCATTTCCCAAATGTTTCTAGTAAATCACTTAGTTCTTATAGGAGCACCTATAGTATTTATTTTTTCTTGTCCTATGTATTAAACCAATGCGTCTTCAGAATCTGTGCTTGGTTCCTCATGCTCATAATTTCAATTTCCAGGAGAGACTGAAATACAATAAATTTGTTTAAAGGATGGGGATGGCTTCAAGGATTACATATTGGGAATTAATGAAATAAAGATTGCATGGAGTGAATGTGTACTGGCTAGAATTGTTGTTTATCTGGATTCCAAAGACCGTTGATAAACTGCTAGACGTCAAGAGGCAAAATGGAGGAAAGACTCCTCAGGCATGAAGGTATCTTGAGAAGCACTTGAGATCCTTATCCTGGAAGGCACTGAGTGTATTCAGGTCTCACAGGCTTTTCATCTCTCTCACGTTCCTGTAGTAGCACCAGGACTGACAGTGTAGACAGAGTAAGATGAAGTAGTTTTGGGAAGAAGTGAAGAGTTTTAATGTTTGCAATTGAAACTGCTGAGGAGATTTTGCTCAGCAATGACGATAGAAAATGAAAACTTCTGCAAGCCATCCAAACTATAGTGTTTTCTGTAGGAGCTAAGAATTAAAAGTGGTCTTCTTGGATAACTGTCCTAGTTTGTGACTTGACTCAGCACAAATCACACTTGGGGGAAGACCAAAAAGTTCATAGTACTGTACTTCTGCTTAAATCTTCAGAGAGCCCAAACTGTGAATTATGACTGTTTTACAGCACTGTCTTCTCTGAGGAAAAAAAAAATAAATTGGGCTGAACTGGCTTAATAAATAAGCCTTTTCAAAGAGAAAATGTGTAAGATTTTCTGAGATGGGAACTGCCAACACATGCAATTTGATTTGTGTGGTCTTGTTTGCCTAAAGCTCCATCATCTCTTCTATATCTTCTTATTAACAATATAATAGAAAAGACAATACATTCTTACAGGAAATCTTGTGCATGCGTACATGTATGATTTTTTCCCCTCTCCTGAGAATAGCAATAATTATATGGTGAGGAACATTTGCTGAATGCGCATAACAATGTATTACAAATGTCATGAATGACAGTGAAGCAATAACATTTGAAATGAGCATTTCAAACATGTTGGGAACTTCTGAATAAAACAGAAAATGTAAAGGCAATATTTGGGAACTCAAAGATAGGTGGAAGAAGGAAACACCAGTCAAAGCTTCTTAAATAGCCTTTTTGAGCTTAATGGGACACCATTGTGTGGATAAAGCTACCCAGACGTGGCTAATCACTTAATTTGGACTTAAACTGACAGTATGGAGTCCCAAGCAAGGATGAATTCTGTCCAGCAGGGTGACCTTCATATTCTTTCACTGGATTAAACTGCAGAAACTTGATTATCTGTTTTTTATTTTTTTATTTTTTGTTCCCCAGGAAACTAACTCATCTTATGTTGTTGTTAAATTTTAAAAAAAATTGCATTAATGCCTTTGCTGGAAAAGTCAAAATACGTAAAACTGCTTATATGCAGTCTGCATATTGTATGTCAGTTATGTCTGTATGAATGGCAAGGTCATTAAACATTGTCTCTTGGCTTAAAGTAGAGAAGTAGAGTGGAAGATGCTATATACCTAAAAAACATCATACACACCAAAAAAAAAAAAAAAAAAAAAAAGCACATATGACAAACTAGACAAACTACAGAAATACAATCAGGCTCGCTTATCCCTTTGAGGAAAAATGGATTTATTAAATCATAGATTAAAGATATTGGACCGCTCAATTTTATCTCTCAGGCAAGATCAAATTTAGCTTGTAGAGAGCTGGACATGCGGAGGATTCTGTAAGTTTTCTTCGCAAATATGCTGCTAATATTTAATTTGAAGAACATGTCCTCAGTTACATTCCTTTTCAAATGTTTTATCAGTCATGAAGATTATGGAAGAATGCTGAGCTGTCTTGTTGCATTTCATTTTTCTTCTGGAAGAAATGTAAGCTTTTTGAAGGCCAGTAATAGCCACATGTCCAGTTCCAGAAACCTAAAACAGTTTCTGAACACTGGAACCTTCCTGGCTTTGTTGAAGATTCTGCATCAAGTGTATAATTTTCCTGTTTTTAAAATCTCTTAGTATCTGGCTTGTATAACAGAGCTTACAAAGGACACCTGTAATCTTGAAACTCCTAAAACTTTTCAGGGGACAAGCAAAGACACTGCTGTTACAGGAGATTGTTGGGAAGAGGAAACTACAGTGCTGCTTATAGACCACAAGAACCTGGGAAATTTGGTACAAATTGCACAAATCAAAAAATATTACCCAGTATTGCTATCTCAACAGTTTAGAAATGAACATTTCAAATGTAATTTAGTTCTTTTATCAAGATTATGAGGAGCATTTTACCCTATTCAGTATTTCATTGAGTGGTTGAAGACTCATAGAATCATTAAGGTCGGAAAAGACCTGCAAGATCATCTGGTCCAACTGTCCCCCTACCACCAATGTTACCCACTAAACCATGTACTTAAACACCACATTCAGCCTTTCCTTAAACACCCCCAGGGATGGTGACTCCACCACCTCCCAGGGCAACCCATTCTCATGCCTAACCAGGCAAAAGCTCATGGCAATAACTCATGTATGACTTTAGGAGGCTTGCTATGTAAATGCAGCAGACGTATTTATAGAAGCATTTGCTTTCCTCATTGCGTTGGCAAAGTGCATTGCAACTGCTGAAGAACTCTGAAGTGGGAAAAATCATTATTTCCATGTTATAGATGCATAGCTGAGATGGGAGTAAATTAGTGGCCTGTTAGGACATAAAAGATAACGTTAGTTAATGAACTTCTGTTGAAAGTCACTGAAATTTCTTCTCTACCTCTCATAACGCCCTTTGAATTACTGCTTAAAACTATGACTCTAGAATGGAAGCTTTCTCCCTTAGCTCCTTAATGTGAGAAGAGAGTGAATGCTTGTTCTCCTTTTGCACAGCGTGTGGAATTATCCTTCTTTTCTAATGCTACTCAGGATGCTCTGGATTCCTTTAAATGAAGAGTGCTCTGGAACAGAGAGCAGAATGAAGCATAATGGCCTCTCAGGTAGAAATGAAACAAAGAGAAATGAAGTATAAATAGAAATACTGTTTCTTAAATAAAGGGCTAAATATCTCCAGCAGGCTGTCTTTAGTATAATGTTCCAATTTAGTTTCTTGTTTATCTTGTATAAATAATAGCATGTTCTCCCCTTTGACCATGCTGCATTATAGAAAGTACTGTCAGCTACTGCAATCAGATATGTGTAAAAGAGCTGTTCTTAATTTTCTGTTGATTATTCAGATGACTGAACCTGTTGTTTGTAATTTCATATTTGGGTTCCTACAAAACAGCAATAATTTGGGTTAGATGTTTGCCTGTTCATGTGAGGGTAAATGCCTTGACATGGGGAAATTAGGCACATGTAGGATTTTGTTTAGAGTTTCATATTTTGCCCTACTTGTGTTTCTGAAAGCTAATATTGAATTGTAGGGTGGATTTTTGCTATTAGGACTGATTTCTTGCTTTTATATACTGAAGTAAACAGTCTGGGGCACTGAACACTTTTTTTTTTTTTTTTTTTTTAATCATTGTATTTTTGTTCTTTGAAGATGGGCTTGCTGGCTGCTATTCATTTCAGTTTGTGTTTCTTTTACTTGCTGCAATGTCTAGTCTATAGAGACTGGAAGACTGATTACTACTGCAGCATAAATTCAAAATAGTAAAATAGCACTACTGCGTTGAACAGTTGTTAGTACCAAAGCATCTTTCACATAAAGTTCATTGCAAAAATGGTCCCACACATCCCAGAACGTTAGGCTGCTGATGTTTGAGATAGCAGTGCTGTGGGATAGGTGGATGGGGTGAATCAGGGTCTGCATGGTAAATCATATTTTGGGGTCTTTTGGGGATTGAGATCTTGAATTGTAAGCCCTTTGCTGTGCAGGTTATCTCTGTCTACATGCATAAATGAATCATTGTAGACAGATCTTAGCTGGGACTTGCGTGTGCTTCTTGAAATGAATATTCACAACCTTTTGACCGTGCTTTTGCTAGGTATGTTTATGCAGCACCTCATGTTGCTGCTGCTTTAACTGATTGTTAAAAGAGGAATACTGAGAGCCTGAAAAACTAGAACTCCTTGCATGAATTTGATTGATGGTCCTCTTATTGAGTGCTGTGCTGGTATGTTGTGCATGCAACATGCAGAACATTGCACACATTTTCAGATTGAATGACTCTTCTCAGTGAAGAAAATCCATATCCTCTGCTCTAAACAATGTAGACCAAAAGTCAAATAAACAGTAAAAAATGGAGTAACCAGGGATTAGCAGACAGTGCATTATGTTGATTACCCACATTGTCTTCGGCTTAATAAATTCCATTTTGCTTTAAGTCAGTTCAATTGTGTGTGAAAATAGAGAAGGTGGAAAATGAGACTGAACAAGAGGGTTAAATGTCAATGTGCTATTTCAGAAGCAATTAAAAAAAAAAAAAAACACTTGAGGAAAGGGGAAAAAATGAGTTTTTGAAGTATAAAATAAAATACGTAATTTTGTTTTAACGTGGAAAGCTAAAATAGTCTGTCTGATCCTCATCATTAAACCCATATGAAAGCAGTTGATGAAATGCTTTTTAATGCAGCATGTGGCATTTGCATTACTGCAACATTGACATTTGTTATTAAGTAATCACTAAAAGGAGCAAACAGGAAGTAACAGTAATTCTAAGTCCTAGTTTTTGCCTGCCATTCACTAATGCCAGATCAAGACCCCTGAGACTTGCTAGGATTCAATACATGTTCTGGCAGGTCCTCTTGCAACATAAGGACCTTTAATTTCTTGTCGTGGGTGAGTCTGTATTGAACAGGTGTGTCTTGATTCATATGAATAGCCTCGCATCCAGGAATTTTAAAAGAGCTGTTTGGAATGCTCGTTAACTGATTAATACGAGGTCTTATTTATTTGCTTTGGTATACCTTGGTAACTATGAGGTTTGTAATGGACTGAAAAAAAATAAACGGAAAATGCACAGAATATCTTCCTGGGATTGCCTGATTAGGCTGGGGTGGAAGAAGAATCAAGTAAAAAGTAAAAGAAGAAATATGCAAGAGAATTTTGCAACATAGCTGAGTTGTTTATTTTGCAGCCTGTTATTCATTTTTGTCTTTATTGAAGTTAGAAATTGATTCCCAGAGCATCCAAAATTCCAGTTGGAGCCAATAAGAGGCAGAAGTGCTCAGAAACCTTGGGAAAGTGGGCTGGTATATAAGGAAATGCTGTCAACTAGTGATTAAAGAAAAATACCATGCAATCAGGACTCCTACCTGCTGTTTGAATGCACTTGAAAATCTCAGTATCCCATCTCTCTAGGGAAGGCAGTGAGGAGGAGATCAGGTGAGCGACCTCTCAGTTTTGAAAAAGCAAAAGTCTAAAACTGGAAGATGTGTACACCACCAGGAGAACTCTACAGAGGCAGTTGAAGCAAACAAACTCAGCCCTGTTTCAGGAAACACGGGGAGGATGCCTCTGGTGTATCTGTATTTAAATATGATGAGAAATATGAAGTAAAAATTTGGTAGTTTTGTATCTCCTGGAGTGTGAAATCCAGGCACAGGGTAAATAATGTGCTTGTCAGTCTGCTTGGTTAATGGAGGAGAGAAATTTATTTCATAAACATATTCACTAGTAGGCAGCTTAAAAGCAGTTTATGGTGGTTCAGTAGTGGTTTTGTTCATTGCAGATGATCACTTCTGATGTCAGTGGTTAGCAAACTCCTAGTCATACCTTTTGTTTCTATCAATTAGTGTTATTTTCTGCTCGTCTTGGCAGCAAACAAGCTGGGACGAAGGATGGAATAGAAGCATTGAATCCCAGAAAGCTTGAACATGTTGCACTTGAGGAGAAAGAAAAGCTGTGCTTCTCCTTTCCACAATATCCCTTTCTTCGAAGGCAAATGTGCAGCTCCAGATGCTTGTGGATTCCTATGGCTGTTCGTATACCTGCTGTCGACTAAGATCCTGTCCTGTAGGGCAGGTAGAAGTGGAGGATGGCAGGACAAAGGCAACAGAGCATTGTATATAGTTTAGAGCTATTAACAGTGACTCTTCCCAAATTTTGAAGGTTTCCATTGAACGGTTGTGGCATAGCTAAACCTGTCTGCTGTAAACTGTTTCATTCATTCAAGGAACGAATTTCCATGCGGTGCCCTCCGGCTAACACAGTGCAGCAGCCTTAAAACAAAATGACACAGAGGTATTGGTCCCTGGGTTTTGCTTTCTGGGTTGACTCTCATCACCACGGTGGTATTGGTGTGCATCGCTCTCTGTTGTCAGAGGTGACACTTGTGTGGTTTAGGAAAAAGATTGATTTCCTATCTGTAAGGTAGAAACAGGTACAGAAAGACTAAGAGACTTTTTTATGCACTTGAGTATCTAATTCTTAGTAACGTCAGTTTTTATGCAGCAGGAGTATCTTTGAGTGAGGTTTGTTCCAGTTCCCTGATGGCATGAGAAGCTGGATTTCCATCTCTCGTGTCACATACCGTACTGCTATTTTCTCCTCTGACATTCACTCAGAGGTCTGTCCTTGCATTCAAATCTCTTCTGACGTTCAGATTGTATATGGCAGATGCTCTGTCTGCCTTTGGGTTTCTGGCTTTCCATGCTAGCTATATTCATTGACCCCCCCATCAATAAATAGTCTGTGCTCAGCCACAGACAGGGACCTGCAAATGACTGGTATGAACTGGGGATGCCTCCGTGCTGAGTCTTCATGTACTGCACATGAGATTTTTCATGTGAATGGTCAGATTTTTCATATGAATCCAAAGATCTAAATAGTGGACTATTTCAACACTCCTCTCACATTGCTCAGCATGCTTTTATGATGACCAAGAGCACATGGAAATTTTTAGGGGGAAGGCTCCAAGAGCCTGAGGAGCACAGCAGTGTTAGGATCTATGGCTTGTGCAAGTTAGGATCCATGGTTGAACAAGGGGAATAACATAAAGGGCAGCTGGCTGCAAAACAGTTAGCATTCTGCATGGCACACTGTTAACAGCTCACTGTTAGATCTGCTATTATAATTCTCTGTTAATTACATATTGTTGATTATATAACTACTTAGCAGTTCCCCCTCTTTTAATGAGCACAGCTATTTTCTGTCCAGCTTCAACAGGGAAAATTTCACATCTCTAATTTAAAAGTAATACACTCAAAGAAAACTCCAGAGGGCTCCTGGGCTTGTGCTGTTTGATATATTTTAATGCTCATGGTGCCTACAGGCTTCTTTCAGCCTAAAGAGCACTTACGGTCATTCCCCTTATCATATTAAATGATTTTTTTAACTAATAAACTTTATTAACAGAGCTAAAAACCTGACAAAACCCTCATCTCATTGTGAAGAAAACCATTTTATCTAGGTAGACTGACACAAGAGGTCATGTAACTCTGTTAATTTGGATCAATGCACCGAAATCACTTTTTTTTTTTTTCTGACCAAGCACTTTTTACGAAGTGGGACAGCAGGTACTTTTCCTCTGAAAAGCGTGTGATACAAGCGTGTGTTTGCTTACAGAAAAGTAGCTGTGAGCTCCCATAATTATCAGTGTTGGCTGAGAGAAGCCAATGTGCTGGAGCATAAAAGGAAAATCAAGGCATAGGCAAGCAGCAGCCTATGGACAGAGAGCACTGCTTGCCCCACAGATTCGTAGCAGACAGGCTGCATCAGTGACAGTAACATCTTAAAGCATGTGCTGAGAACCTCCTCCAGTTTTGCACGCTGCAGCAGCAGAACAAATGTTTTGGACATGGACAGTTTTTTTTCTTTGGAAAACATGTTTTTGTCTGAATTTGTTCCCCAGGAAGGTGTAGGCTTAGAGAAAGTTTTAGGTGGAAGACTTGTCAAAACAAATCACTTCAACTTCCCAGCGTGGTTTTCACGAAGTCAAATTCATTTCACTAAGTTGTTCATAACTTTTAATTTCTCAGATATATGATAATGCACTGGCATGTTTTGACACTGACTGTGGCCTGAACAGCATGCATAAGAATGTTCATTAAAAAAAAATAAATAAAAAATGTTGTTCTACAAGCAGGTTTGAAAGTATGATGGGGAAGGAAACTGTGACTGAACCAGATCTACTGTAGTGTCAGGAAGGCTGTAGCAGGAGTTGAGTTTTATTTCCCAGCTCTTGTACCTGAACTGGAGGCACGTCGTTTATGCTCGTTGTTCTCCATTTTCCTAACATGATCTGGGACTTTCTCAGTCTTTTAGCGTGATCCTGCTGACAATATTTTAAAGGTTCAGTAAATGATAAATGTGTGAGCAAATGATTAAACATTCTGTGGAGCTGCAAGCTGATTATAACCACCTAAAATAACTGCTGTTGATGTGCTTTTAAAGCACTACTCTTATCTGTAACAGCCATTAATTATTTATTAATCCTCTGTGTACTCTTTATAGGTGTGACCTTACTATAAATTGAGACAGTTTGATCTGCTGTTGAGGGCAAAGACTGCGTTCCTAGAAAGATGATGATTTATCTGGAAGTTGCTCTTCATCTTTGCCTTTTTTTAAATGCTGCACAGATAAATACATCTCTTTAGCTAGAGTGTCCTTTTGTTACCCTAGTATGCTTGATTGTAAACATACATCAAGTTGTTTCCCTCAGGGGGCCCTGTTCAGATGCATCTTGAGTCACATTATGGTAATAACGTTCATTTTTTGCATTAATAATTACAATGAATGCCTCTTGTTCAGCAAAGTATTATATTGCTCTGATGTTTTCCTTGCTATTACAAACTGCTGTGCTGTTGCTGTGTATTTTATGCTGACAGTGCAGGTCATACATTCTCCATGTATTTTCTTTTTCCACATTACTTGTGCCTCTGGATTATATTGGGTAAAACAGAGTTAGGGTTAGCTAATCCATTCAGCCTAGATCTGGCGGATGAGGACAAACTGAGCATTGACATTGACTGCCATGCTGCTCTGGTGATTTTTTCTAATGTGATCAGGCAGAGACACCCACAGTCATGTCTGTTATACTGTAGTTTGTATTTTTTTAATCTTGTATGTTGTTCCCATTTCAAGAACAAATAGAGAGAGGAATCAGGGGGAAGGGAAAAGGAAAAGCCGTGTAATTGTGTTTATTTACAAAGGATATTCAAGTTCAGTTTCCCAAATGAACACTGCAGTCAGACGTTAGAATGTGTGTGTGTGTGTATATATATATATAATATAAATATATAATAATATATATCTGTGTGTATTTTTAAATCAGAAGTAACCGGAAAATTTTTATTTTTTTCTTGGCTTTTTTAATGTCATTCAGTGTCTGGCCTTTGCTTTCTTTTTCCCTGCGCCATTCTTTTTCTCTCCCACACAGCTTCAGTATCTGTGCTAGGTATATTAACTCAGAGGAAACTGTGACTAGTCAAAATTTAAGTTTTGTCTCTCACTTCTCTTTGCTCAATTAACCAGTTAGAATAGGGGCGATTCTGTTTCATTTTCACGCTATGTAGGAAAGCACCAGAACAACTTCTATTTTTTACTGGTACATCCATTCACCCAGGGTCCAGAACTATGGCAGCAAAGGCAGATGTGAGGAATGCACACAACAAAACTTCATGGGGTTGTTTTTTTTTTGTTTTTTTTTAATATATACTGGCAGAGTAAATCAGTTAGGTTGGTTCAAGTGTTTAAGGTATTGCTGACTACTAACACTAGCTTCTAGGTGGTGTAGTTGAAACTGTATTTGTGTGTGAGTGTGTTTGACAGAGTGAGCTGAAGGAGCCAGTAAAAGGTCAAAAAAATCCCTCTAGTGACACTTCAGCATCCTCTTCCCAGGAGGAAGCCAATCTAGTATAATAGGGAAAAGCCCTGTAGCAGTGAAGTGGATAGATAGCAGCATTTACAGAATCTGCTTGCTAGATTTCCTGGGCAGAAAACACATACTCTGTGACTGGTGATAATCTTCTAGCCTGGTTAGCCTAGATGCAGAGATGGATGTGGCAGTACTGGAGTACTGGGAACTACTGTTTAGCATTCACATAGAGCAACTTTCAGTTTGTTGGTCAACTTGAGAGCCAGTCCAACAAAAAGAAATTAAAGACAGCTTTTCTTTCTCCCGAACAAGGCTAGGGTGTAGAATTGCTGAGAATCTTCTTTCCCCTGTGAACAGCAGAAGGGATGGGATGGCCACAGATGAAACCCTGTGCTAGCTTAGAAAGCCAGAGGCTTTGTTAAAAGCCATGACCCCTTACATTCTGAAGACTGTTATAGAAAGAAAAGATCCTTTGGATCTTTTTGTCCATTCTCCAACCCTTTGTCTTTCCCTCTTTCCTTTAAAGCAGCAATTTTTCTTTGTGCTCCCCCCTCCTTTCTCAGTTCTGCTTAGCAAAGACTCTCCAAGGAGCCAGTGCAGACTTGAACTTGGCACAAACAGCCAGGATGACGGCTTGAGCTCAGTGTCTATACAAATGTCTAGGATAAACTACTATATTAATATTTTAAATGATTTCCTAATAGAGTGTGAGCTATGGCAGGGATCCAGGGAACAAAGTTTTCCTGGTGAAAACTGCCGTCTCTTTTTAATATGCAGCTATAAACAGTTTATTTTTAAAACGTATGGACAAAGAGCAATGTTTTTGTTAATGGAAAATCCCAACACCCTGCTTTTGGCCTCACACCAATTTTGTTTCTACTTCTGTGGAATTACACCAACTTTTCTTGGGAGTAACTCTGGGGAATGTAGCCCTGTCACTGTACAGCTCTAATACTGTAAATCAGTGTGGGAAGATCATCATTAGGGAGAGCTGGAGAACTTCACTGCAGTGAACTCTCACATCAAAGAGGTTTTATGGGGCTTTACAAAGTGGGCTGTGGTTGCATTTACCCTAACAGCCTATCCAGCGTGAGACTCCTGTGTTACCTCAAAACAGATTTCCAGCCTTCACACTGTCCTCCAGCATTGTACAATGGGGATATAAGTGAGAGCTGGCCAGCATCTGAAAAAGAGGTTTAAAGTGTTTTGCAAAAATGTCTTTCCATCCATGTTTTTCATAGGAATGAACTGATTTCAACTTAAGAAAAGGAGAAGAAAAATTTCTGAATTAAAAATCCTAAGGAGGACCTTTTTACAGCAGTGCAGTGCGTCGCTTCAAAATGACTGTTAGAGGTTTGTGTTTGTCTGAATTTTGGAATTTAATGCAGTACACCAGCTGACATGATACAATTTACATTTTTTCCCGTGAAAGATGCATTCTTTTTTCCTTTGTTTCAAGTCACAGTGAGGTTATATTTTCTCTAGAACAGTAGCACAAAATATGAAGGCTGTGGGTGGTCTATGTTTTATATTTGTATATACATAATCCTAAAACTGGTGTTAAAAAAAATCATTCCGTGCTTTAAAGGTGAGGCTAGAAGATGATTTATTTAGTCCACCTCCCCCTGCTCAAAGCAGTGTCAATTGGAGCAGCTTGTTCAGGGCCACGTCCCATTGGATTTTGAATGTCTCCAAGGATGGAGACTCCATAATCTCTCTAAGGAAACTGTTTTAGTGTGTGACACCCTCACAGCAATAAATAAGTAAATAAGCTTTTTCTGATGTTTAAATAGAATTTCCTGTATTTCAGTTTTTGCCTGTTGCCTCTTGACCTGTCACTGCATAGCGCAGAGAAGAGTCTGGCTGCATCTCCCAGAGCCCTTCCCATCACATATTCATCTATCAGCCTCTGCTTGTAAGCACTTTTCTTCTGCAGAGGATTTTTTTTCTGCAGAGGATTTCTGTTTCTAGGGTAGGATATAATTCTATAACAACAACAACAACAAAAAAAGCCAAACCCTGAAGAACTGCCTTCTTTTCTAATATTCATGTGGAGCGTGGAGAGCAGGGAATGCTGACACTAAGTGTGTTTGAAGCCCAGTGACAGCTACCTTAAGGTCTGACTCAAGAGCTGTTTAACTTGGCAAAGTCTTTGATTTGACTCTGGCTTCTGAAAGCACTGAAAAAATGTGTACTGTTTTGTACATGTAACTAGATGAGTCAATTCATAATACTATGTGGTGAGCTAGTCCTGGAAGCCAGTCGTATCGTGTCCTAAACATTAGTGTTTCTCATCCATTCAATTTATCAAGGGCAATTACCCTGCCAGTATATCTCTTTGGGACCCAAAGTGCACATAAAGTGGACTTCTGATTTTTAACAGGAGGCGAGTGCTGTGGTATCTTTTAGTGGTGTCTTTTAGTCCATTGTGACACACATTTTATCAGAGGAAAATATTTGGAGTCTACCTTTAACACAAGCAGATTCCTGACATATGGTAAAGGGTTATTTTTTATTATTTACAAAATTAATGGAAAGGAAACAGCAAATGTCTTTGATTAGAATTAATGGTTCATTAGCTTGAGCTGCCATTGCCTGCTAGCACTGTGGATCTGGATGGTGAAGCTGATGAATGACTCTGGTTAGAAGAAGAGTAGTGGGGATGGGGATTCACACAGAAATACTAAGTATGAATAGAGCAGCAAAACTGTGGAAATGGTTTCTGAGGGCAGGTGTGTGAATGCCTGACCCTGTATTCCTTCTGGGCGTAGCTAGATGTGCACTTCGCAAACAGCTGTGCCTGTGGCAGATGTGGCAGATGATGTGGAGATGCCTCGTGAACCTGGAGACTTGGTCTTTAATGTTTTGAAGCAAGTATATAATATCAGAAGTTTAGCAGTGAGGAAGACTTCTGGCCTTCATCAAAAGACCACCAGAGCACACCAGATGACCATCCAAAGACTCCAGTACCCATGCAAATAGGGGCGGGGAACCTATGTTAATAATTCTTCGGAAACCTGATGAATATGCAAGAGACTTATGGGAAATGAAATGAATATTTGTGTATCTCACTAATATCAGCACACTGCCAGTAACCCTTGGTGTGTGTAGTAGGTGAAGTGATCCCACCACACCCGGTGCTGTAATAAGGAATATGTGCTTGATAGCTTTGGTTTCAGAGTTTTCACTGCGTCAGCACAAAGAATGGGACCCAAGAGGTCCACCAGCTGTACTGACACAGAGCAGGGTAGGTGATAAACCTGAAATCACACCTATATTGACGCATTTTTTCATGACCAACCAAAAACTTAGGCTGTTTTAACCAGGGTTTAGATCTGGGTGTTATTCCCACCTGGGAAAGGCAGGGTATGTGTGTGTGAAACACCACAAGAATTTCAGGGACGTTAGTGAGAAAATCAACTCTTCTAGACAAACAGATCAGTTTGCATCCTCAGAGCACTCTGTTGTGTCAGAGACAGCTGTTGCCTTTTATGCCTGATGTGAGTGTGGGTAGAGAGTTAACATAACATTTATATCAGGGCCCCACAACAATGCAAACGTAATAATTTTCTCACAAATACATATTCTTGGTGTTAACAGCAAAGAAGCCAAGCAAAAAGTAATCCATCATGTTCTGTAAAATTGCCTATATAGTCAGAAAAAAACACACAACACACCCCTCTCTGTGCTGCTTTTCTTATTTCTATTTTATTGTTTCTATTTAATGAACTGGCAAATAAATTACATAAAACTGTTTTATAAGCCAGTTACTTATTAATTCCATATTTCTGCAACAGGTCCTTAGATTAATGAATCAAGGAGAAGGAAAAGTCTGGTAATGTAATTACACAATTACCATTGCTGTAGCATTTATTTTAAGGTCATGACATAGCTAATGGAAGTTTTATTTATTTATTTAAAGCAAGTGATCTTAATATTTGAAAATTTACTTTAATTGGTGAGTTTTGGTATTTCTTCCCATTTCTTTTTGCTTTTTCTGTTTTTAGTGAAAATATTAAAAAGGGATTGTTGACAGGACCGAAACAGCTACCTTCTTTATGCAGATCCAATGGTGGTTGCAAGCTACAAACTGTCTCCTGCTCTAAAAATGATTTTGTTTAGTGTTGAGTCAGGGGAAAAAAAAAAAAAAAAAAAAAGGTTTCTGAATGAGTACTAGGCACTAAATACCACACACCTCTAGTAAGGAGAATTTTGTGCCAAGTCCAATTTCTGCTGTTTGCAATTGCCATCATTTAGGTGTAACCTGAGGTTAAAAAAAAATAATAAAAAAAAATCCAGCTCAGCCAAGGAAGTAGCAGTTTCATGCCCTTTGTAGGGAGTACTCATTACCAGAAGATAGAGATATGCTGTATTGCTTATATTTTTCAGAATCTGCCTAAAGAAAGTGTTATTTTGGTAAAAACAAAACCGTGTCTTTGAGAAACAATTCATTATGGAAGAGGTAGAGATTTTTACTGCTGTAGTTAACTGCAAGAAGGTGGACAATTAATAGCGACATTTTTGCATTTGTATTGCTAAATGTTTTTCCCAGGATACTGATGGAAGTTTTGGCAAACACAGGAATAGCCATTTAGTTCTACAACCAGTGGTCCTCTCCACAGGCTGCAGGTACCTGCGTGGTCATTGAGACCTACTTCAGGATGAAGTACTCCAGTTCAGGGGGTCAGCACCTTTTTAATATTTCAAGCATGCAAGATGCTCATCTTTATCCTACTCTTTTTGTATCGATATGTTCAACCAAGAAGGGGAGAGTTGTGTTTTTTTAAGGTTTTATATATATTTATTATGTATATACATGCACACACATATATACTCTTATGTTATATACAAAGGTAACGCTTTATTCAGTTCATTCATAACTGTTTGAAGCTTTCCTAATGAAACAAATTCTTAGAAACAAATTCTTAAAATGGGGTTTTAGCAATAGTTTCATGCTGGAAAAAAAAGTATACACAAAGAAAGGAACCATGTCCCATTAATCTTGGGACTGTAGGATATATTATTACTATTAATTCCAGCAATTAGGAGGAAAACATAACAAATGAGTCTTAATAAGCTTTTCAGATAGGATTTTCTTATAGTCTACAGGGTCATTTGTATCTATTTATTTTTATTTTTTCACCAAATGAAATTAACATTCACTGCACACTCTGATGTGACCTTTATTTGTTCACTGGCAGATACAACACACAGCTTAATATCCAAGTATCTTTTTAAATCTTTTTTTTTCCTCTTTACTTGTCAGGACTGATACATAGGGGAAAGTACTTGCTTTTTTTTTTTTAGGATGCAGAAAGACTTGCACTGTCTCTGTACATTTCTCCCTTATTTATCTTGTAAGTGGAGGTATCAATGGTAAAAGGGAAAGATCCTTCTTTTGGGAATTGTATTCTAGGAAAACATGGACATTTCTCTTACCGTTCAACCCACATGAAATATTTTGGCTTTCATGATTTCACGTCTATTTACTTCAGCGATCGAAAAGTAAGGACAGCCTTTTCAAAGTCATCTTTGCTATGAGGACTTTGAATTTAATTGTACAAAATTTGTTTCAGTGGTTAAGAACTTTTCTGAGTTCCAAGCTAGGTATTTTTTTCACATGCATTTGTGCAGGCTACAGTAGATGATTAAATACTGCAGCAGAGTTTTTCTACATACTACTCCTTACTGAAGTCAGTAGTTATTTTGACAGCATCTGCAATTATATTTGTAGTTTGTTTATTTACATAACATACAGCCCAAGCATGTAACTGGGACTTGCAAAACAACTGTATTTTTACTCCTGTAACGTCATAAGCCTTGAATTAGAGGACAGAGAAGTAAAATCATTCCCTAAACCTCTGCAGCAGTGAGAATTTCAACAATAAACTAACTCTGCAAGTTTACTGGAACTATCAATCACCTGAAGTAAAGTACTTTTCCCCTCTTATGTAGTTAAATTAGATGAACCCTCATTATCTTTATATATTGTTCAAATTTTTGATGTTTTCCAGTCTTTGGCATGTAAAGTTAGCTCTTAGGCCACGGTATTTGCTTTTAATATAGAAAGATGCACGATGTTTTTATTTTAGTCTTGCAAGGAACAAATCTTCTGCAAATAAGGTCTTGATAATACTTTAAATTAGGGGGTCTTTACCAAATCAGTCTATCTAAAAAAAAGAAAAAAGAAAAAAAGGTATAATTCAAAAAAGATTTTTTGATGTCATAGGCTAATAAAAAATAAAATCATTTTTAAATGTGAGGAATCTTGTACATAATTTCTTATAAGGCAGAAGGTGGGTAGTAAACCTATAATCTTCCACCAATTTATTCACATAATAGCATTCAACAAAATATTGTATTAAGTGAGTAGCTGATACAGCTTCCAGTAATTTAAACTTTTATATGTAGTTACCGCTTAGACAAACTACTTTCTAGTCATTATTAGTGCAAAACATGAAGTAAATTTTTCTTCAGCTCTCCCATTCTCTGCTTCTGCTTTATGGGTGAAGTCAGGAATTTATTTTATTGAAAAACTTCAACATTCACTGAAATGTGTGAATTCTTTTTCCAACTTTTTCTTTGTGAAGAACAGCCTTCAGATTTTAAGAAAATAACTTCTGGATGCTAAGAACCTACTTTTTCAAAGACCTTGCATTCATGTAAAGAAAGGCAAATGTTGAAACACGGTGAAATGATGCCTTATGACTTTTTTTTTTTTTTTTCATGTTGCTTCAAGATAATGTGGTTATTTTTGAAAACCTATACATTTTGTAATTCAGATATCTGTTTATAAGAAACGGTGGGCAAGTTTTTTTTTGTTTTGTTAAGGAGTGTAAGAAGTGTTTGGAGTGTGCACTTAGTCACGTGGTGTGAATTTTTGGGTAGAGTCAGCCAGAAGCTGGACTGGATGATCCTTCCAACTTGGGATGTTCTGTGATTCTATTATTGGCCATGTAATCTGCCTTCTTAAGAGTCTAGAGCTGTTCTGTAAGTATTTGCTTTCCTGTAGGATGTGTCTCTGTAGCAAATGCTTGAAGAGAATAATAGCAAAGGATAGAAAAGAAGCCACTCAGATATCCGCTATAAATTGAATTTATGAATGCATTTTCCATCCCATTCTACAGGCCGTACTTCATAATGCTTTCAAACAGATGGTTAGTATCAGGGCACTGGAATATGCTACTCTCTTTAAAACAGTCACTTAAAGGCACACTTAAGACTGCTGTAATCTGTGCTAGCATTCAGAGTTTTCAAGATGTCTAATGTTAAATACCTTCTTAGTCATGTTCCTCCACCAGTTATGAAGGGACATAGGCTCCTGTTCAGCAGCTTTCTGCTTCATAGACATGGATAAAGCAGCTCTGCTCACGTGCAGGTGGGCTCTGTGCAGCAGTGACCGTGCCGTGTAGGCTGGAGAGTTAATGCCACTGGGAGCTAAGGTGAGGAACATAGTTTTTTAGTCTCCCCACTAAATTTATATTTCACTTTAAGATCCTTGTTTCTGGGTAAAATTCTCCCAAGACTGAAAAACACTAGATTTAGGAATAAATTATTTTCTTTTAAAAGTGGTGGGAAATTTAATTTTAGAAGAAGGGGAGAGGGTTTTTTTGTTTTGTTTTGGTTTGTTTGTTTATTTGTTTTGTCAGTTACTTAGATGGAGCAACATGGTGTATTTATTTATTTCCCTTTGTCTATTGTGGACAGTTCTACCACAATTATTTGGATGGCGGAGTAGAGGGGACATTTCTGTGTTGCTTAATTACAGCTTTTTAGAAAGTGAGGAGGACTGTGTTATGCTCAGGAAGTGGACAGACAGAGGCATTTCAAGTGAAAAGCTTATTCCGTTTGTTGTGGGGTTGAATTTATCATACATAAACAAGAATTTATTCTGTTAGCTTTGCCTGGCACTACTGTGAACTTCAGAGTAGCTCCAAATACAGCTTTACCAAAGAATAATAGTGTGCTCTGCTGCATGTTATTCAGTTTAGGATGCATCACAGTTGGTAGATGAGATATGCTGTGGAGCTTTAACGAAGTTCTTGCAAGTTGTTCATGGCTTATGATCATAGGCTTCTACTTAGTAACACGTTGCAGTATTTATGGACAGGAACAGAGCATGCAGAACCATGTTGTTGGCTCCCTTCTAGCTCCTTATCTTAACACACAAAGAAACAACCATCCTTCGTTAATTGATATTGAAATTTAATCTAAGTCAATTTGTTTGGAATTTAAGATTAAATTAATTTAAATAACTTTTGACAGAATAATCTTTTGAAAGGCTTTCCCCTGTAAGTTCCCTACCAAAGTAAATCATTTTCATTGAATTATTTACTAGACAATTTCATAGGGAGAGTTTCAAAAGCCCTCCAGGCAATAATAAAATGATCTTCACTGTTACAGTCACAATTTGTTCTGGATAATTGGCTGCTTTTTCCCACTGGGGAATAATATAGTTTTCTGTGCTAGATAGGTGCCTCTTCGTGACAAGAGGACAAAGTTGTGCCATTCTTATGGACCAAGTCCATATCTGAGTTTTCACTAAACAAAAACCCTATACTGTAAACCTGCTATTTGGATTTGCAGTGCACTACAGGAACAGACTTTACTGTACTTTTCTTTGTTTTAATTATTTAATATCCCAGATGGGTAACTATCCTATAAAGAAACATCCCTTAACAGGCCATTTTTTTGTCGCATATAGGTGTATAAAGGTAGGTGGTATGTTTGCAAATGGTTGTTTACAAAGCTAAATGGAAAATAGGTTTCTTCCTGTGGAAGTTTTTTGTTTTGTTTTGTTTTAAAGTGGATTCCATCCATAATTCTGTTATCAGTGCTTCAGGGGAGCAGTGAGGTCATGCTTAGGAAAAAGGGAAGAGCAAACTTCGGATATTTTTTCTTTGACTCTGAATAATGCCCTTACATTTTGTAGGAACATACATGGTAAAAGCAGATGAAAGTTGATACATCAAAGAATTCCTCATGCCTTAAACTATTTTTTAATTACATTTTAATTGTTCTAACTGAAAAGCTTGCTTACAGAGTTCCTCCTGAAAACCAGAAATAAAACTCTTGATAGTACCTGGTATTCCCTTGCACATTGACATGCACTGCTGTGCAAGGCTGTACCAGGGGTAGAAATCCCTTTCCATACAATGAGAAAATGTGCATTAGACCTGTTTGTCTTTAAACTTCAGTGGTAACCCATGAAATTATACACTCAGTTCCTTTCTAAGTGTTTATATATAAACACAGAAATATGTATCATATATGTTCCCCATACAAACATATATGTTGAGCATGTATATATATACATTTATGTATATTTAGTTCAAATTGTTCTTTCTATTTATTTATTTATTTAGGAACTTGAAAACAAGCATAATGTTAGAAAGCAAAGAATGAAAGAAAAAAAAAGATCACAGTGTGCTTTTCTTCATTACCTTTGTATGCTGTGGTGAGTGACATAATTCTTTTGTTCTTGTAGAACTTATTTAGAAAAGCTTTTATTCTTTTCAGAACTGTTCATGATACATGCAGTAATATTAACTTAGCCTGTTGTTCCTGACAGTCACAGTGTTTGATAAAAGATCATAATGCAGAAAAATGAATAAAATACCTGTTCTATGATAGCTCATGAAAACTCCTCTGAAAGATGACTGATTTAGTGTAGTATTTCCAATGACTCTGGGAAGTGGGTACCTAATTCTCCTAAATTCCTCGTGTATCTAGTGTAAGTGTAGTGGGTTTATGTGGTGTACCATGGTGGAGCAGGTTTCCACACCACAGCCTATCAAGGAGACCACGGTGGAGCAGGTGGAACTGCCCTGAAGGAGGCTGTGGCCTGTAGAGAATCCCCACTGGAGAAGATTCCAGGCTGGACCATGCAGGACCACCTCCTGCTTTCTCCCTTCTTGTCCTTTGCCTTTCTCAGGTGATTGGGGTGGGTACCAGGTGGGGCCTAATAGTATATGAGCCGCAGGTATCCCATCAGAGAGCTCCTTTTGCCTGAGCTGCTCTTTAGGGTAAGTGCTTTGTTTTTCCTTCCATCAGTTGCAGGGTTTTGGTGGGTCAGAGTCTATGGGTTGATGTGTTTCCAAATTGAGAGAGGTAAACACATCTTTTTGAGGTAACAACTAGTAGGATCTTTTAAAATAAAGCAATCTATATAGTAGTAGGTGCCTTTATTGCATGCAGCTCTTCTTCAGGTGAGTAATTCTTATAGCATGTTTACAGATAGGATGACAATGTTACTTTGTGTGTTTGCTTTGTGGTTCTAGGTCCCTTATGATTTTTGCAGAATTATAGGGCTTACTGTGAATGTGACCATATGTCTTCACCTGTATGTCAAATATTATCAAAGTTACAACCTTGGTGGTAAAACTATGGAGCAGGGTTTAGGGGAAATGTATCATCCAAGTTCCAATGTGTAAAATGTTTAAAAGAAACAAAGAAGCATGATTCAGGAGGTGCCTTGCTGTCTCGGACTGCTTGTTCTCCAGCCGTTAAGACATGGAAGTTGCTGGGTGTTTTCTGTTGCTGGGCAAAGTTGTTGACCAGTGAATAGTTAGTGGAAAAGTACTGCTGTAGAGTGAATGGTATAAGAAGTGAGCCTGTCCTCAGTAAAAGGAGAGCTGAAGTTATGTCTTCAATGAAGTAGTAGCAGTTACTGGTCCTGAAAGAACCCTGGTGTGGTCATTACACCACAAATGGTGCCCGAACAGGGACCTGAAGAACACTGCACCACAGTCTGTCATTTCCAGCCTGAGCACCCACATAGCAAACCCTGCTTGTATAGTGAGCTTGTAAATTCATATATTTTTTATTTTTTTAAAAAAAGTCATTTTCAGGTTTGTAAGGCCACTCCTCTGGGCTTGTTGTTTCTCCTGAGGTTTACTTTTATCTGAAAATTTTACTGGGACCTTCATTACTAATTTGGTGCTGAAGGTAGAAAAGTAGAAAGCCAAGCAGTGCTGGGCCCTGAGTGTCTCCCCCAGACCTCTTTTCAGCACCATTTTCTGCCAGCCTTCTTTAAGCTTCTACCCCCAAAACCACCCAACCACATGCTCCTTGCAAACACTGATTTAGAGAGACAATTTTTCTCCTTCCCAATGGATCATTGCATTTTCTCCTTCCCAGTGGATCATTGCAACACTAGGAACAAGCTCACCAGGTGGACTATGAAGGCTGACAGCCCCTGGTAGGGATGGAGCCTACCAGGGATGTAGGGGTAGGGATGGAGCCTATTTCAGCCCAGCTGAACACCTCCGACAGAGCAGGCTTCCCCTCGTGGGAAGCTTCACTTTCTCCTGCTAGCTAACAGAGCACATGCCAAGCACAACTTGATTTTTCTGTTGTTTTGCAACCACTTCTAATCCTGAATACTTGAAAATGTGGTCTTGGAAGCATTGAGGAAAAAAAAAAAAGCTCTACATGTACATAAATGCTTTTTTTCTTATTTAAAAATGTAATTATACAGCCACAGCGGGACAGAATTTACAGTATAATTATGCAAACAGAAGTCAGCGAGGCCAGCGTCTGCTCTTCAGTCGAGACAGGCAACATCTCAGCCTGCAATAACCCTATTAGCAGAGGCTGATGAATAATACAAGTTTCCTATATTTGCTTTAGGGTGCAATTCACCCATCTGCAGAGGGTCAGCACAAGAGCTATGTTCTAGTGAAGTCTTATTTAATACCTATAAATAAGGCATAAGTGATGCATGGCCTTGCACTGTTCCTTTACATGGGGGTGAAGTACAGCCTTATGAAATCTTTGTCTCAGCATGTGCCTTCTCCTTGTAATCCTATTCAATACCAAGTGGATAAAACTTGATTGCCTTTCCCTCTGTTTCCCTCTCACTGTACTTCCAGAAAGACAATTCGTACTTGGGTGCTGGCAGCCAACTTTGTGCACTAAAAAAAAACACCATAAATCTACATATATTTTGAGTTGAGCTATTACAGCATTACAATCAATATTTGATAAATGTGTCTTACAGAAAAAATACCTGTCCCCCAGTACCCATTTCACTGCTTCCTCCTGTACCAGAAAACACAGAAAGGAATCAGGGGGAAAATATAAGGACGTTTTCTGGCTATTGATGTTGATTTACAGTCTTGATTGGTTTTCCTCTTTCATTTAGTCACTAAAGAAGAAAAGGAGGATGGCAAACGGGAAAATTATGAAAGAAAGGGGAAAGCCTAGATAACAAGGATAAAATTATAACTAAAAGACAAGGAGGAGGTTTAAAAACTGGCCCTCTTAGGTTTTCTCTCAGTTTTCTACTCTTACAACGCCAAAAAACCTCAACAGAGAGAAATTGCTACCTCCATCAGAAGACAACCTCCTGACAAAATATTTGCTGTCAATCAGGCTCGTAAGGAACTACCTCTTGCATGGGAGGTGAAATGTAGGCTGTGCAGGTTTGGTGAGGATGCACTGGTCATGCAGACTGCTGCTCGGCAGAGCGAGTTGTCCCGAAAATGGCTAAATTTAAGGTGACCAGCCCTCCAACCCTTTTGATTTAATAGAGTCTGTCTTAGTTCTTCTTAACGTATTTTCGTTCCTGCAATTTGCCACCAGATGGCATGCACATACCACGCCAGCTGGGAGGGAAGCCGGTGGGTCAGCAGAGGACAGCCCTGGACCGAAAAAATGGGTAAAAAAAAAAACAAAAACCCTTTGGCTACCTCGCCAAAGGGAGGAGGTGATGCTGGGGTTACGCCTCTGCTACTGGAGTAGGAGGCTTTAAAGTTGCTTTTGTTCATACCAAGTGACCACACATCTCCCCACAATGTATTTCCTGTGATTAAGAGGGAGGTTTTCATTCATGTTGGTAATTGGAGTGGCCATCAGCCTGGACGTGCCAAAGAAGCTGCGGCTTCCTTCTAAGCTGCTGTGTCAGAGCAAGTGGTGCTACTGCCCCTGCGGAAAGAGGGGGGCTACGAGAGGCTGTGACTGGCCAAAATTCAGAAAAAATCTGAAAGATTTCTTTCAGGAACATGATATCTGTAAGAAGCTACGCAGCCCGAAGCCTGTGCTGGTTTATGGTTTGAATTTATTTATGCCTGATGCTGTGCTGAGTTTCTCAGCAAGGGAGGATGCTGTGAATGAGACCTAGGCACGAGGGAGGGTGAGGACAGTGTCAAAACTCTGCTGCTGCCTTTCTGTCCCCGGCTCCCTGGTCTGGAAGTTCTCAAGTGACACAGAAAGGTGACAGCAGAGGGAGAAATGGGACTGGCGTGCTACAGGCAGTATTCTCTGCTGAGCAGCAAGAAAAGGTCAAGATATCCAGCAATTACCATCCTAGCACGGGCTCACTTCTGCCTACTGGAAATGCTCTCTTCCAGGGTCCTGTCATATGCTAAATGCAATCTTTCACGTTTTTTGAGCTATTTAATTACTTATCTTAGTATCATTTGTGTTGATTACATTTTTTGTTTTGGTGAGAGAGCCGGAGAGTGCCTCACACCACGAGCAAAAATGCTGTGTGATTGGCAGCGCTTCTCAGCACGGCTTCTGATCCCCCCCTCCTGGTGCTGAAAATGCTAATGATGTCCTGAAACAATGCAGGGCTCTTTCGGAAGGAGCTGATATTTCCCTGGAGCATGCCAGGTACTGATGGAGGGAACTGACACTCACTCCTGGTGTTTCTAGCTGGACCACAGGGTCATTTTTCCTTTATTCCAGCGCTGGGGAAAGCTCAGCCCTGCCCTAGCCTCGAGAGGCCATGAAAAGCCTCTTTTTTTCTGGGAGGATTTTCCTAAAGCAGTAACAAACCTCCCCTAACAGCAAATTAAGGCAGGAGCTTCTGCACCTGTTGTCAGCTTTGCCATACGGGGCGTTGTGTTGAGCTGTGTCCTCCTGCTGCCTTCTCCCTCCTGGCGCAGCTCTGCTTGCTCCCCAGGCTGCCTCCATCCTCCTAATCGTGGTGACCCTGAGCAGAACAACGACCTCCCATGGCTTTCTGACAACATGCTGCTTAATACCTTTTTGCATTTAATAAATTAATACTTTTTTGTAGTGCACAAGCATCACAACATTGGCTTATTCCATTGGCTTCACCCCCGATCTCTTTCTGTGCTAACGCTACACAGCCAGCTCTTTCATTTAGTATTTCTGCGCCCACCTGTCTTTATTCTCTTGGCCATTTTTCCATGGCACGGGCTCTTTTTGAATTGCCAGTGTGTCCTGCAAGAGCTCTGAGCTTCCCCTCCTCCTGATGGCAACACCTGCAGTGGGACAGGTGCTTAGATCCACCCTGTTTGGGAGACCCAAACACCACTCAACTCTGCTCCCACCCCAAACTTGCTGCTGGACTCATCCAAGGAGCCCAAGGGCAGGTGGCAAAAGAGGTCAGAGCTGGCTATGGGGCTACGGTGCTCGGAGCAGCATCCTGCTCCCAGCTGCAGCACCTCCTGGGGACCTTTCCATGTCACTGCGGGTGTCACCTGGTGGGAGAGGAGGTGCTGTGTGATGGGAGACGTCCTGCCCCAGTCTGGCTAGGGAAGGACAGGAGCACAGAGGGATGTGTGTGCTCCCTGCTGCAAACTCCCCTTAAAAACAATTTGCTTGAGTCATTTCTCCCCCCCGCCAGCCCCGACCTGCAAGCCTGGGTTTTATGTACTGTGGTAAATGTTATGCCTTGAAAAGACCCACACATGAATAAAAAATCAGGCTGTCACTCTGCCGAGCTCCTTTTAAAGAGAAATTGCTTAAAGCAGCAAGAAAGATGTCTAATCTTGGGAACCTGGGAGTCAGTGTTTGCGAACGTCTGTGCAAGGGGAGGAGGCGGGGGGTCACCGCAGTTGATGCTCATGAATAATGAATCTGACATTGTAGCTATGCAAATGTAACCTAACAAGCTCCAAACTAAATAAAAATCCTGTTTGTTACGTCGGTTTTTCACCAGCCTCTTTTCCCAGCACTCGCTTGGATTTCTGGCACAGCGCGTGGGTATCTGAAGAGGTGGAAGTGGGCGAGCGACAGAGTTTTGGGTGCCCTTACGAATCCTGGAGCTCTCAGCCATTTGTGCATCCTATAAATACGAGACAAGATGAACACAGCACAGGGATCTGGTCCTAGGCAAGATTTCCTGGACTTTTCCAGGAAGAAATAGGCAGCACCAGGAAACTTTCCGTGTGATGGAGCTGTTCTAGAGCAAACTATTTCAGGCTCGACCTTCTCCTAACCATCTGGTGACAGCCCCCAAGGGAGATGGAGGATTGGTGGCTTCTCTGATTGTTGCTTAACCCCTCTTCATTCTTCAGCTTGCTCATCTCATGCACAGCACTGAGGCTCACTATGGTCCTGAGCTGATGGGTGCTTGGTGTGTGAAGCACATGGAATAGAGGGGAAAAAATGTTATCGGTGTGATAAGGCCACTCGAAGGTACTTAGCGCCTGTGACATATTATAATGCAACACTCCATGTCTTCCAGCCATTTTATAAACCCGGATTGACTGGATGCAATTCAAAAACAATGAAAAAAAAACACAAAAACATGCTGAATTCAAGAGCGGGACTGACCCGGGGGTGCTGCGCAGCCCCTTTCCAATCACTAGACCTTTCTCCTAGCCTTCAACAACCTCACAAATGGATTGCCCAAAGGAATACAAAGCCAAAAGCTGCAGACCTTATTTCTCTACCGAGGTAACCTTTACAGCTCCGATGAACAATATTTTACACGGCTATTGCTTGAACAGAAGTCACTGCATTGTTTTTTATACCTCTGTCTCTTGTCAGGAAGAAGCTAGAGTAAATTCTCCTTGGACAGCTCGGTGAAATCCTGACCCGCGTGCTGATCATTGCTGTGTTTTCTCAACTCAGAGCATGGGCAAGGATGCGCGTCAGGTTATTGATGAGTCCAGATCAGCTTTCACCTGTCTTTTTTTTCTTGTTTTTTTTTTTTTTTTTTGTCAGCATCGTACGTCTGGTTTTAGTTGTGCTGTGCCTGTTTGAACCAGTAACACAACCTGACAGCAAGGCGTTCCTATCTGAACAGCTGGGTCTAGGTCCATCTGCTTCTCCGCAGAGAGAAAATCAAGCCTGCATGGTCCTTTTGTGATGACCAGCAGCTCTGGCCAAGCGTAGTGCAGCAGAGGCCAGGAGTAGATGTGTGCTGGATTCAGTAAACCCAATTGGGACCAAGTGCTGCACTCCCACTTCTGTCCCCACTGCTCAGACCAGGGGCTCCCTGGACCTCACCCATGTTAAGGTTGGTGCAACCTTAACTGAATCATTTCTTTTACAGGGAGCATGTAGCTGGGAAATTACCAACTCCCTGATTATTTTTTTTTTTCTTGCTGTGCCTCTTGTTGACAGGTGCCCTACGGGCGATGGAAACAACTCAGTCTGCATCCCGGTGTCAGATAGCTCTCGTGATGAATGGCCGCCAAGGAGCCAGTCTTCTGATGAAGCACAACCATCTTCCTACTCTTCACCTGCTAGAAATTATGCCAAGCAATTACTGAAATTGAGTGTGAAATAGCGCCAGTGACAGCCTGATGCAGGCACCAAAGGGAAGACGGATCCGTGCTGCTTTCTGCCCTTCTCCTCTCCTGGGCTTCCCCCTTGGCCAGCTCTGCCTCCAGCCCACACCTCGCCAAGGGTTGCAAAAGGTGCTGAGCTGGGAGATTGCCTCCAAACCTCTTCCCCTTGCATGGTAAATTGTTGGTCGTTCCCCAGTGCTGGCTGCAGTTCTTTGTGGAGGAGCACAAATCACCGGAGGAAGGTTTATGCTTTCTGAAAGTTGACTCCTGGGGCCTCAAGGAAGCCTGTCTGCTTCAGCCTCGCTGCCTTTTGGACCTTCCTTAGCATCTCTGCACTTCTCAGCACAGGGACGTAGAGGCATGAGGGCAGGATAGAGGAATCCGTGTCCTGTAATGACACTGACCAAAGCTGAACTATGAAAAAAATTAAGAACAGAAGCAGCAATCCCCCAAAAGTGGGCATAAAGGGCAGTTGCTTCTCATCGTCACTGGTAAATGAAGAGGAGGACGGAATTTAAAGAAAAAAGAAAAGGTTAGGAGGCTACTGAGGCCAGAGGTGCAGGGAGCTGCTTACCAGAGGGTTGCAGAGCCCTCGCCTCCTTCTGCAGAGGGGTTTGCTGCCGGGCTGTCCCACAGGATGGTGACAGCTTCAAGCCCCCTTTCTAAGCAACATCTGTTTTCTTCATGCTCTGTACAATAGGGTGAGTTTTGGGTAAGCAAAAAACGTCAGCTGTATCATCGTAACCTTGCTGAATGAGTGGGAATTACAACCTAGAGGCAACGTAGTTAACGCAGGCATTAAGGACGGTACAGAAGGGGTAGCTCTAAGTAAATCTTTCATGTAATTAACGGTACCGTTCTGCAAATTAATGGAAATTACACATTGAAATGCTTGGACGACAGCCACGTTAGAGGGAAAGCGCCGACTTCTGTCTGATCTCAGAGATTGGCTGCTCCTGGCCTGCCAAATGCTTGAATAGAAAACTACCTGGAAACCCAACGTGTTTTTGGCACAAGGTAGGAACGGAGCAGAAGGCCCCTGAGACAAAGCAAGGGGAAGGACTCTATCCTCACTACCCGAGGATAACAAAACCAAACAAACACCGAAGCCCAGAAACCACAGACCACGAGGAAGCAATCACACAAATTAAAACCTTTCTGTCCCTTCCCCTTTACCTTCATCCTGGCTCCTTTGCCACAGGAAACTCTGTGCATGGGTAAACATACCAGGAATGAGTCATGCTCCAAATATTTAGAGATTTAAGCCTTTATCTTGGGCAGAAACAAAAACAAGAAGGAGCAGGCACCTAGTGAGCATGTCTCCTGCATGCTTCTGCACGGGGGCTGATGTAGCCTTGAGTCCTTTGCAGCAATCCTGGGAGCGGCCAGTTGGAAAACTGCACGGGATCATAACCTTAAAAAGAAGGAGCCAAGGGAGCACGGGCTTCTGCTTTGTATGGAAACTCAGATCATTGCCCACAGACAGAAAAAGGGCCCGTCTGAAAACCACCAGCCCCATGGAATGAGGTCACACATCCTCAGTCCGCCGGTTTCACCCATTTAATAGCAAGGCATCCATCCGAGGGCTACAGCAATACCCAGCAACCTCTAAATCAGGCACCAAGTCCATTACCACCGCACAGCATACACATTTTTGCTGTTCCTGCCCTCCTTGTTTCCACTGCGGCTCCCGGAGGAGCACTGGAAACGAGGTGAGATGGGATGAGAAGAGCTCCTAATTGCGCAGCGCTTCCCCCGGTGCCGGCACAACGGCGTTTGCTTTGATGAGGAACTCGGCGTAGCCAGCGAACATGCAACAGCCTCGCATGGAGATACTTCAAATAACGAGGCAAGATGCTGCTTTCACACAAAACAATGCCTTGCTCGACACGACAGCAGCGGCTACGCTAAGCTCAGCCTTACAAAGAACACAGGGGACTCTCCTCCTGCTCTCCTCCTTGCCTTTTATTATTATTGTTAATTTTTTTCGAGCATTTGGAAGACTTTTTTAGCAGAGAAAAATTACAAAAGGGGTCTTGTCAGGAAGCCTGCAAAGAGCTACAGGAGCCCACACCTACAAACGGGTAGAGGTGCTGGCAAACACCAAGCTAATGAGGATGGAGCTAACGAGGGAGATGCTCCTGAGATCTTAGTGTTGGGCAGTGGGCTCCTGGCTGCCTCTCCCCACAGCTTCCCCGAACCCTGAGCATCTTCCTGGGCTTAACTCTGGCCAATCTGAAATGAGAAAGCGTCGTTTTTTTGCTCCTCAGGATTGCATTTTCAGGAAATAAAACCGCTCACACTCCAAAAGCCCTGGGGTTACCCGTGCAGGGTGCACTCGGAGCTTTTTTTGCACAGCTGCAGCTTCTCAGAGCGCAGGCTGTAATTTCTCCATGCCTTCCCCTCGCCCATGCTGACAGCATGAACTTTCCCTGGGCGCTGGGTGCTCGCCTGTCAGGCAAACTGCAGCTACTTTCATATTTTTATTCATTAAGGGAGTGAAGAGCGGAAAGAGCCAAATGTCTCCCATGGTATCGGCGCACTCTTTTTAAGGTGATATGGGCCTGATCTCGTCAAAATTAATGGCTTATGGTTATTCATGCTATTATTCTTAATGGGGCCAAGCATATACTGTACCCAGCAAGAAGTAGTGCTTGACTTGTCAAAGATTTATGGCACATCATGACCTGGCTGGGCTAACTGTAAAGTATAAAAACTTCATTGCTAATAACGATGCTGTGCTCAGAATGAAAAAAAAAAAAGAACGAGGAGGGAAAGGTGCTGCAGGCATCCACCCATCCCAGCATCTTCTCAAGCTGGTCATCTCCTGGCCACAGATTGCTTAAAAGCATCATTGGAGGCTAAAAGATGCAGGGAGAAGGGGACTGCTAGGAGATGGCTCTTCAGACTTCATGGCAAGAGCCATCCTTTTATCCAGCATTTGGAAAGCAAACATTATCCTTATGTGCCTCACGATGCTGATCCAGCTTTCCAACCCTGTGCAGACCTCTTTAGAAAGCCATCAGCCCCTTAAAACCCCTGGTAAAAGCACACCTGCACCATGGGAGACAGAGCTGTGTCCCAGGGGTGTAACTGAGGGGCTCTTTTCGTGATGGGGCTCTCCAGCAAGGCAAGGGCATCGCGGGAAGACAACTGAGTTCAGAAAAGCCCATCAGATTCCCCCCACCGGAGATCACGCCAAACAAATTGCAAATGAAAAACCTGCCACAACAGGGAAAGAATGAAATTCAACCGAGCAGGGGAACCCCATCGTAATTAAAGCTCAGATGCTGAAAACATTTGCAGAGCCTAAATGATCACGGAAAGACTCAGTGAAACCACTAGGACTTCAGAGGACACAGACTGAAAATTGCCTTAATTAAATAAAAAGAAAGAAAAGGCATGGAGATTTATAAGCATTGTAGGACTCCTGAATACTAATTCCTGACTGTAGAAAAAAATATTCTCCCATATGTTTATTAAAAACATATGCCTCTACTCATTAGGCTGCAGAGAAAATGATTTTTTGTTCTTCTCCAGAAAGAAATGTTTTGCTGATTGCAAATAAGTATTTTTGTAGCAGAAGGAAACCTCCTAGGAAACAGTCTCCTGTAGAAATGGTTTTGAGTTCCTTCTTTGCTTTAAGTGAATTTCTTTTTTTTTTTTTTTCTTTAATCAATGCATTTATTATTATTAGCCTTACAAACAAAACATCTCTAATGGCTTTATTCATTCATAACAAGAACTGTGAAGAAGTATGAAAAGGGTGGGTTGGAACCACAGATTGGAGACCTAAAAAAAAAAAAGTTTCTCTAGTTTTGATGTCTTAGACACCTGGGTCCCCTTGTTCATTAAGAGAGAGCCATCTCTGCACCGAGCTTGATAAGGGACTGAAAGCCTTGATTAAAGTGCTAATATTTCTGCATCAGAGCAAGAGAAAGATTTAAATTGACATTAAACTCTAGTGAGAGCCTCACCTGCCCAATTATAGGGCTAACACCCCATGGCTCTCGGAGCTGTGAAGTGTATGCGTTTTAATGGGGATTTCATGCTGGACTTGCAGTTCTGGAGCCTAAACTTCCCCGTGGATTAAAGAGGAGAGGTAACAAAGGCAGCTGAAGTTGAATCCTTTCTCACGTTTATGGAACCATCTCCCTCTGTCCCATTCCCCCCATATCAAGTAAAGGGTGGGAAAATGAAAAAAGAAAAAAGAAGAGAAGAGAAGAGAGAAAAGAAGAAAAGAAAAGAAAAGAAAAGAAAAGAAAAGAAAAGAAAAGAAAAGAAAAGAAAAGAAAAGAAAAGAAAAGAAAAGAAAAGAAAAAAGAAAAGAAAAGAAAAGAAAAGAAAAGAAAAGAAAAGAAAAGAAAAGAAAAGAAAAGAAAAGAAAAGAAAAGAAAAGAAAGAGAAAGAAAAGCAGCCACCCCTTCAGCAATTTTACTGAAGATGGACAATTTCGCTTGTCAGCTCCTAATACAAAGCCTTGTTTCCCACTCAACAGAGAAATATGACCTAAATTTGATAGATTTGGCTTGTTTGTGTCGATTAAGGTGCCTACACATTTGCTCACATCCCCAAATGGCACACACAAACTGCTGGTGGTGGCAGCACGGGGGAAATCCGGAGTCCTGCTCCTACACCAGCTCCTCAGGCCTGCTGGCCCTGCTCCTGTGGAAGCACTTGGGATCTCACAAGGCTCCTTCAATGAGAAAACACAAGAAAATACACAAAAGGGAGCAATCAACAAGGTCAACGCTTACAGTCACAAGAAGGGAAAATGGAATTATTGCATTATGTACGCTATTAGCAGCATCTATAAGCAAATCATTTAGCCCATTCATGCCCCAGCCACCCCACATGAAGAGTATTTCTGAAAGCTCTTGAGAACCACAGATATAAATGGGTACTTGTCATTGATTAGCATGCTTTTTTTTTTAATCCAGCCATGGTGTAGTCTTAAAAGAAAACTCTGTCTTTCATATAAGTAGCGCAAAACTCTAGAAGTAGATTTTTTAAGGAAAATATTGACTAGTATGATACTATTTAGTAAATCACAAACTGAGTCAAGAGTTAGCGTGTGTTTTCTACGTGTCTAGGCATACCGTGCAAAACATTCACAAGAAAAACAGAGAAGGTATTTAAAATTGTTTTTAAGAAATCCATTAAAACCCACCAAGAAGTAACTTCCAGTAATAGCAATGCTTCGTGCTGAAAAGCTCTTTCGTCTGCGGATTGGAAAACATTTTACTTACAGATAATGATAGTTTACAGCACTGCCACATTTTGCTACGCCTATATTTAGTCTGCAGCAACGCGAAAGCAGCCTTCAAGGTGCAGGTCTTCTACCGACAAACACTGCACGTACACAGAGTACGGGGCACTTTCAGAGCCTGGAGGTGTTGTAGGTTGTGTAGATGGAACAAAGAACTTGGAGGATGAAATTATCCTGGTGCACAAGGAGTTTTTTTTTAAAGCCCGGAGACATAAATGACCAGAATCAGACAGAGTCAATCATATGAAGCCTGCCTCTGCTGGGGATTCCTGCTCCCAGCGCCTGAGCCTGGTGCCTTCAGGTGGTGATGTCTGGGCCCAACAGGTTGGTATCAATTACCACAGCCTGTTGATACACTACTAAATTTACCAAGAACATCACCAAACTGAAAATTGGCTTACATCATATTAGTTTGTGTGCTACTGCTGTTATATTCATGGCACCAGAGCATGTGCAGTGCATGTTCATGCATGTTGTGCCCTTGGGGGAGTCTGGGTACGTACCAGCACCTCTCAACACTACTCCTGCCAAGCTCTTTTCTTTGCTGTCTTGTTTACAAATGACTCATTTTTAAATGTAGTTCCTTGAAGTGTGTTTCAATTAACTGAGGTCTGGAGATCTGCTTCACGCTGATGAAAGATCACCGGGAAGCACCCAAACACCTCAGAGCATCCCAGGTAAAGGACAGATGCACGTAGCATTACAGCAGCACTCTTCAGGCCTTAAAAATGGGTACAAATTAATAAAAAATCAAAGCTGAAAACACAAGTATCTTCTTTGTGCTCTGCCTCAGGTTCAGCACTGTTAGATCTCGCTGATGGTAGCAGGGAGCTGGAACACAAATCCAGGGAAATTTGCTGATGATAATAAAATAGCATGTTGCCTTGGAACCGACACACGTAGCACACCTCTTGGCTTCTGCTTTTTTTTCCTCTCTCTCTCTTCTTTTTTTCTTTTTTTCCTTCTTGTAACTTTTTCTGCAAAAGAAGGAGCCCTACATCTTATGCAAACAGTTCCCACAGTGTGGACAAGTAGGGAAGATTTCAACAAATCTTCCAAAATTACAGGGATTCGCGTGCCATCTGTGTCTCCGAAAAGGCAACCACCAACACCAGCAAGCTCATCATCTCTGCTCCAAAAGGCAAGGAAATTAATGCCAACAGCTTCTGCCATGCAAAGGCCACCCAGTAGTGCAACCGGGCCACCAACAAGCAGGGTCTGGAGCCAGTCACCAGAATGTGCAGGTTGTGGGTGGACAACGGGTGCCAAGAGAGACCCGGCACGTTTTAAGAGTGGACAGCCAGCATCCACAGCTGTTCTCCTGAAACATAACCCTGGCTAATACCAAAGCTGACAAACCAGTAAAGGGACAGGCAGCAGCAACAGATACAAGCTCAAAGAATTGTGCAAACTGCAACCACACTACCCAAAAGGTGGATAATGAAGAGTTGGCCAGTGCTGAAACTGCACGTTAACGAATATTTGCTTTTGGGAAAAAAAAGGGTGAAAATCTTACATGTGTTTTGCTGTATATGCAGCTTCTTGTGTTGTTTATGAAATACCTGAACCAATGAAAATTATTTGCAGTCCCTTGCCCATAGCTCAGTACAGGTACCAAGTCATTTATAATTATGGAGAAGATATTAGGAATGTATTTTTGCAGGTAAAATACAATGACACCTACCCTACAACCACTCAGCCAAGGTTATCAGATCAAAGCAATGATGCACAGACGCGTGTATCTCCTAAAAGCCTTGCTAGAACTTGCTACCCAAAACCAGCAGCTCAAACAGTCTCACTGAATCTGTGGTTCCCAAGCTTTCAGCAGCAACAGCTGATAGAAATCACAAGGAGAAGGACAGGATTTCTGAACGAAGGGCCTTAAATAATTAGTAATTAGAAAATGGAGAATACTTTTTACAACCAACTGCAGCGTTTGGAACTTTCCTCTTAGCAACATCCAGTGTAGGAAAACAATCAGTCTGGTGTTATCTCTGATGCTCCTTCACACAAATAGACTGTAAAAAAGTTTAATTGATCTCCTTTTTCTCCCCAGAAAAAAAAAATGATCTTAGAGAAGTGGAGAAGCTTCATGTATTGAACAGCACCAGCTGTCCTCAGGCCCACCAAAAGGGAAATGCCCTCTTGCAAATGTCCCAAAGACACTTAAAATCTGCTGTCAACAGAACAAAAACAAATTGGAGATGTGCTTTCATAGTAATCCCATCCTCTAAAACCTTGCTACAACTCAGAGCTTGCTGTACACACCAGGAGTCACACAGATCTCCTCCTCTTCTTCTGCTTGTCTTGTTTATTTTGACTATAACCTCACTGAGATATGGTCCTGAATGTGCACGTGGGCACATGCAGCACCAGCACAACGGGGAGCTGCAGATGATTGACCACCGTGAATGCTTCACGAGAAAAAAACTGGTATCAGTATATCACTTATATCGCTGAGCTATCCCCTCACTCTCTTAGGTGTAGTTAAAAAATGAAAGGTTCATCGCAGAAGTCCTTATTCTTTGGAAGGAAGGTTATAAACTTTTTCTCTGCTCTCATGTTGTTTTAGTCTGTAATTTGCATTTTGGGAAAGGCAAAAAAGCCTTTCCGTAAGACTCCAACGTATAAATCTCAGTTTATTGTTTTCTATCAGGGCAAAATCTTAGATCAATGCCAGGTGTCTTAAATTAATAGGCTACAGGTTTAAAGGAAGGAGAGAATTGCCAAAAACGTTCCTGCATTTGTTCTAGCCTTGAAAAGCCCTGATTTAATTAATCTTCCTTCATCAGCAGCAGAAAGCATGGGTCTAATTGCAAGCTCAGAAGCACCAGTTGTCCAAGTGATTGGATAGTAGTTAGAGATGAAAGAGAGTAAAACAAGGCATTGATGAATGCAGGTTTATTAGGAGCTCTGTCTCATTGACTTGTCTCGTGAAGCAGTTGGAAATCGGCTACAAAGTAATAAAAGAAAATTAAAACACATAAAACTTTGTTAAAGTAACGTGGAAAGGCCTGCAGTAAACCAAAAAAAAAAAAAAAAAAAAAAAAGCAAGGAGCTCGGAAGTGAGAAGTAAAACACACCGTAAAGACTTGCTGTCCAATCCAAAGCCCACTGAAATCAATGGCACAGTGATACACTGAGTGGAAATGTGTTGCTCGGCTCATAGAGGTCTACGTGGGCTATACAGGACCATGGTGATCGTGTACTTATTGCTACAGAAGAGGGACACCTTGGGTAGAAATATCTTTGTGCAGGGCAAATTCTCCATGTCGGATACACCGGGGCGACCGAACACCTCCTGATCCTACAACATTATGTCCTATCCAACATTATTTCTTTGGAGCACTCATTCCAATAAAGTAAAATCAAGAACCTTACAAACTTCTGCATCTTGTTGGGAGTAAGGTTTGAAAGAACTAGAAACTCACAGGGCTTTTTTTTTTTTTTTTTTTTTCCCCACTCCATTTTTCACACCCTGGCTCTGGTGAGCTACAGAAGCCTGGAGATGACTCAGGTCTACGACTGAAGCTTCACATGAAGTGTCCTTTTGTGCTCTGTGCTGACTGCATGCCACCCACCGAGCAGTCCCTGCTCCCGGCAGCTCGCAGATGTGCTTTTTGGGGCTGTGAGACCGAGACATCGCTCGTCTTCGTTCCTGCTTTTGGTCCTACTCCTTCCTCCCCTGTTCGTACATCCTGGCTGGATGCAGGCTTTGTCCCTCTCGGTGCGGTTTGTCACAGCAAAAACCTAATCTTGGCCGGGTCTCCTGGGTGTTCGTGTAGTATTTAAAAAAGAAAAAAACTCTACAATTTTGGTAATACGCAGCTGGCATAGATGGAGATAATGCAGTGGGAGGAGAGAGAAGACAAGGTAGCAGTGGAAATTAGTGTGCTTGCATAAGTCAATAATCACAGGGGTCTCCCAGGTGGCACCCATCCTAGCTTCTAAATTTAATAGATTAGATGGAAAATAATGCCTCCCCCAACACTTCCCCTTAGGGGACTGGTACTTCTCAGGAAAGCATTTCCCAGTAATTAGCACCTGCGTCTTACAAAAATCAGAGCCTGCCATGGCTTCTCAAGCAGGGCAGTGGGAAGCTCTGGCACATTTGCATTTTTCTTGCTATCAGAAATGTGCTACAGATTATGCAGTCGCCTGAAGCTCCCAGGCTGAGCCTCCAAGGAGGCTGGTGGCAGCGCCCTGGGGTTCAGCCCGATGCGGGATGCTGAGAGCAGAGGCAGCAGCCGGTCCCCAAACAAAATAATCGACTTACTGGCACTTAAAAGAAGCTTGAGATTATTCTAGATTAGACCTGAGAATGCAGATCAATAGCAGAATGTGTTGTATTCCTGCAAAGGTTCCTTCAAAAAAATCAGGGCTGTCCTCAAGGCAAGCTTTGCCTTCTCCCCATGCCCAACTCTACTGCTGTCAGCTCTGCTGGATTTTCCAATCTCTAGCAGTTGACGGTGGAAAAAAGAAATAAAAACAAGTTTTCAAGAGAGTTGAGTACTATAAGGAGGTGCCATCAGCTGTAAGTATCGATGACTGAACACACAAAGAAGAGCAGAGCAATGCCTTTTGCTCACACTGTACGTACCACCTTGTCCTGATCCAACAAAGGAGGAGAGATCACCACATCAGATGATGTTCACACTTAGGCTCACTCCTCTGTATACACTCCGAAGTACAATTTGAAGCCTTACACTGGTGCAGATACGTACCATAATCTAGAATCCCACCATGATACACTCAGAGGCTTTTTTGGGACCGGCAAGAAGACCACAACCTTGCTGGTGAACCCCAAAGCCTCTGCTCATACCTGCTGGGTTAGCTTTGCTAGGTGAGAGGAGAAAAATAATTGATGAGCAGCGAGACCCGAGGGACTTGTCTGCTTCTAAATTAAGAGATAGCACGCGGGTAATCAGGAAATGGAATTTGAATAATAAACCTTTTCCCCCCTCAACTGCTTGTTTCCCTGTTTTCACTTGCAAATTCTCAGCATCATGCTCGATGAGGACAGAAAGCTCTCTGACTTTGCTGGCAGAGCAGCCTCGGTGTTGAAGAAGAGCGATTTGAGCAGCACGAGGTAGCCACAGACTCATCACAGAGGGTCAGGCTGGCAATTAGGAACTGAGCAACGGAGATAAAGCCCTTGTATAGCCATCCTTCCCCATGCAGCTGTCCTGGTAGGTACCTAACTTCCTTTCATAAATCCTCCGAGTATTAGATTGCATCTGTAGATGGCTAAATACTCTAGTAAATATGACACAACATGTGTTTTTTTCCCCCCTCTCAAGCAAACATAACTATAAAGAGATCTGCTAAAGTATTATAATCAATATGCCATTTGAATGCGGAGAAAAGGGATTGATTTTTAATGAGGCACTTAGTTTTCTGAACGAATCCCATTTTCTTCCAGCATTTTGATTACAGCCACTTCTCTGATCCCAAAACATCTCCTGCTTCGAGAATTACTTAAAAATAGTCTTTGTGTATGGAAAGTGATTGATTCCTTTATTTTATTTTGCAAACCCAATTTTGCTTGCTCTGTGAAGAAGATCATACAATTTTTTATTTTGCCTCTTTGTCACTTTGTTGCTTCACAGGAGGGGAAAATAAAAAAAAGGAATGTAATTATTTTGTGCTAGTGATTAAAACGACGACAACAACAAAAAATCCCTTTGTGGTAGGGATATAAACTATCAGCTCATCAGGACTGCGAGGGCTTTCAATCTACCATGACTGCTGCTACTTTGAGTTTGTTCACAAACTGCGTCCCCATTGCAGCAAGGGCGAGGACAGGAGCATTATCTGGGAGGGAACCATCCCTCCACATGGGGGTTTTAGCCCGACACAAAGGTGTAAGTAGCTTCATTTAGCTCGGTCCATACCTGGAGCTATTTTGCCATATGTTGTGTGTGTCACCAGCTGAAGCTGCAAAGAGAGCTCCTGCAGAGCACCGGCATGATGGGAAGCTGGCCGTGGCTTCTGGTCCAAGAAGCCTTTGGTCCTGATCCCTGCAGAATATGGGGAAATCCTTCTTTTGGGGCCTGTCTCCACTAGGCAAAGCAGTATCTGACACTTGAGCTTGATGATATGAGTGCCAGGACCCTAAAGAGCACTACTCTTGTGCTGACCCCAGACTGAAGCTGCATACTGGACGGGAGCCAGCTGAACCTCTCGGCATCAACTCCGTGTGCCAACGTTTGTAGAGTAAGGACTGAGCTCAATACCTCAGCTACCACTTGTGTCCTACCTACAGAGATCTGCAGCTTGTCATTTCTGCAGCTGTGCACCCTGCTGGGCGACCGTCATCACAGCAGTTCGGGCCCACGGTTCTTTCTTATCCAAGGGAAATAGAAGACGAGACATCCAGCAGCCAGGCAGGCACAAAGAAGAGACAGAATTTATTGCCTCATGCTGCTTTGCTTGACTTGGGCTGAAGCAGGATTGTGACCTAAAAGTAAGGGATGATTTATTTATTTTTAAATCCACATATTTCTAAAGAGGAACGCTTTAAAACTAAAATCTCAGTGGAAAATCTGCATTCAAGATATAATCCAGTAGCACTGTGGTTCCTTATCCCATAAAGTTGCAATTGAAAAAATGGGGCAGATAACGCGAGCTTTTGTCATTTTATATCTGAGAAGACTTCAGGAAGCGAAGACTTTCATGTGAATCATGTAAAAGGATTTTCTGCAAAACTCTGTGTCTGAGTGAGAATAAAAAAACCCTCTCAACTCAAGAAAGGGCATCGTGTTAAACAGGTGTTACAATATTGCCTGGCAGGTCTAAAACCCTCATGAGCTCTAATTTTAAGTTTGCTAAACCTTAAAAAGTTTTCAATTTATTTGTGTCCAAGTGTTCAGAGGGATTTCTTTTTCCTTCCCTTTTGAGTACAATCTCTGTAGGAAAATCCTGGTTATCGAGATTGCAAAGTCAACGATTTTAAAATACTTACAGAAAAGAGCATGCCAGATTTTCTGCATTCAAATCACCCTCCTGCAAGCTAAAATATGTATTCAAATCAGGCCATGTGACACAAAAAAAGATGGGATTTTGAGAGATTGGCTCGAAAGTGAGATCCCTATGGTTGGAAACACAAGAGACATTGGATCTAAATTAGCATCGCACTGTTTGCCTAATTTTCTCATGACAACACTGGCTCCTATGACATATCCAACATTCATTGCTCCTGCCACGACGCTTTAAAACACCAGGTGTAAACAGTAAATCTTTGTTTGCTCTTTCAGTAACTGGGGCAAATGCAAAAGCTCCATCATCCAGCTCCATTTTGGAGTTGGGAGTAAACTTCCCCCTTCTGCAGCAAGTGGTAAAGCATGCTCTGAACTTCCTGATTAGTATTATCCCTGATTAGGCTGCAGATAGTCCTCTGATTAAAGTGCTCTTGGCTATTTTGGAGCTTCACATAAATATACATGAATGTAAGAGAGGAGAAAAGAGTAAAGAGACAACAAAGCGGGGGCTGGCAGCTACTGCCCTGGGATACAGGGGAGAGCCAGGGCCTGACCCTGCCCGGCATGAACCAGACGTGGGACCACTGAGGAGGGACTCATCCCTTGGTGCTCGGTGCTGGGACGGACTCACCCGAGGGCTCTAAGGGCTCCCAAGCAAGGCCAGACCAAGCTTCATGTGGTCCAGGTGTGAGGAAGGAGGCAGGGATGTTTTGGGCTCATTTCCAGTAGTACATACTGCCATGCATAGCTGGGCTCTGAGGTTTTACGTTCAGGTTTCCAGCTCAGGATTAACAAATTCACATTTCACGTTTTCCATTCGGTACATTTTCATTCAGTACATTTTCATTCGGTACACACTGAAAAGCAAAGATCCGCCATTTTCCCACTCAAGTCCATCCTGCATCCCTAAAACCAAACACGCTTCCACTTCTAGGGTATGTGGGGAAAATATAAACATGGCCTGGGGTAACCACAACTATACTTCAACTCACTGCAATAGAAAACCTTGTGATTTAGGTCCTGAAGTGTTCTCTAGCCATGAAGAAAAAGGGATGAAGCTTTATCCCATACTTGCTGAGCTTCTCCCACACCAACCTCCCTCTTCAATAGCTGACAGTGCCAGGACCTGAGAGATAAGACCCCTGCTGTGATCTAGGCTGGTAATTCTTACTTCCCCCATCCTTCAAAGCCTTTTTATTATCATCTAAAACAGACAAAAATGAAAAGCAAAACCATCTGGCGCTTCCCAATACAATGAAAAATCAATAAGATTGAAATCAAATTAAATCTGTAACACTCGCACTTCCCTACCCCTTCCCTGCACCCAGCAGGTTCTGCACAACCAGATGTTTCCAGCGTGTACCCGCCACGGCTGTCACTCCTGGGTAAACAGCAGCCCCCTCTGCTGCTGCTGCTGGTGCACCTTTGATCTGAAAGAAAAAAAAAGAAAAAAAAAGCACTCCTAACCAACAACGCTGCTTTTCGTTTTAGGCAGCTTATTAGTAGAGGCTGTGGGCACAAACCTCCCTCCCCTCCTTTCCGACACCTGGAGAGCTGTTACCAATTGTTTTCTCTTGAGGCTTTTCATCCTGAATCCCTGTCTCTCATGGTGACCTTTATTCTCACCAGGTTTTTTATTTTTATCTCTGCTTTCCCTCTGAGGCTTTGCTCAAGATGAAGGAGAACTTGTTCGGCTGTAATAGTCAGCAACCAGGCTTTCAACCCCTGAACCGTGCAGCCGTATCTGAAACAGAAGGGACAGAAATAAGGCAGTGCCCCCATGTTCCTGTAGCGTGCACACAGAGACCAACACGTGCCTTCAGAAGAAGATGCGAGCCCTCTTTGGCTGCTCGCTAATAGTTTCTTCTTTCATTTACAGAGTAGGTGTTCGTGCTACAATGGGGAAGATGACTGTAAAAAGAGGTGCTCAATATTTCCAAATGTCAGCGTGTCAAACTGACAATGCTGAGCAACACGCAATTAAGGTTTCGGTGAAGGCTCCCCAGTAGTTTCCTCCCCACCACTGGAGCTGCCTAATTCTTTAGTGCTCATCTGTATTTGACAAATCACAAAATTTCGGATTTAGGAGAGCGAACAGCAACATCCACCTCATTCAGCCCAGCTCGAGGGCTCTCAAGCACAGCCAGAAAGTAAGAAAGCACCTGATGTCTCTTGGGGAAGCTGTCCCTTCAGCTATCTACAGCAGGATGCGACAGCGTGTGCTAAAATTACAATCTGGCCAGAGACGTGGCTGCGTGCCCACTTAGTGATCAAAGGCACCAGCTATCACGGTAACGAGAGATAAGGAACTAATTTTCACAGCTTCCTCTGTTCTCAGCGCACATCACAACCTTTAGATTACCATCTCTGCAGTTCTCCGGAGCTCCATTTCCATCTCCTGCATTTTTCAGGTGGGGAAACCAGCCGGTGACCCCTTCGAAGTCATAAAGGGGTGCCCAAAGCATCCTGAGGCTGGGCCCCTACACGCTGGAGCATCCCGCGTCCCAGCTCAGCAGTAACAGCCTGCTGAGTCTTTGTTCCGACTCCATCAATCCAATGGCCATTTAATAATGTCCTACTTTTATAATGTGGATACACGTCTGCTGGGAACTGGACTGAGACCAAATCGTCTTAGCAGGCCCTGAACATCCATCAGCTGTTTTACAGCCAGCAGTCATTTCTTGCCTAGGTGTGACTCACTGTCTATAAACCAAGGAAGAATTCTGCAATTAAGATTAATTGTAATTAAGATGAGTGACCAAAATGCCGAAGAGCGCCTGTTAGTGTTTGGTTAAAAAACACACATTGCAGGTCCTTCCATTTTTTTCAAATTAAGATTTGTTGCTACACACACTTAATTGTTAATGAAACCGACTGGAACTGTGTGTGCAGCTTATTTGGAGACACCACCTGAGATGTACCCGATCCGAACGACCGGGTCATTTGGTCTATCGGTTATGGGACCACAGGGAAAACATACGTGGAGAGCTGATGTGTGCAGGGAAGTGCCGAGGCAATAGCTGGAAAGCTGGGAACTACTCTAATTACTGCTCTTTAACTTCGTACGCCTGATGCACTTTGTCACACTACATGGGGCATCTCCCCTCAGCACCTCGGGATTAATGAGTAACAGGAACAGGTTCCCGGTTCCAACACGTCAGGCTATAGATCACTGTTCAGCCTCACAACGTCCCAACGTCGGTACGAGAGGCTGCATATTCAATCGCTCCTCCTGAAAGTATTTGCATCTTTGAAAGCAAATATATTGTGCGTAGCTGGAGAAAAATGAAGTTTTCTGGCAAGACAGGCACACTTCTTTCCATCAGTGGAGGTAATTCAATCAGGAACGTGGGCCATTTATTGCAATATACGCCTTCTCTGGGGTACCTTCTGGAGTACAATTCCATTAAATCTCTCTTTGAGTCCCCGCCTCTCACTTTGCTACTGACTATTCTCTGCCTTTTTGTGGCCACAGCTTAGTGCAGGTAGAAGACAGACCTCTGCTGTTAGATAAAAGCTGGATCTAAAGGAAAAAAAAAAAAAGGCAGAAAAAAAAATCACAGCAAGAAAGGATAATTTTTTTTTGCATGAAAATACTTCAGGGTCAATTCATGTAACTGGGTGACTACGTTGATTAGTGCTAGATGAGACACAAGGTCCAAGTGCCTAAGTTTAATGCAGCTGCAGCATTTTCTTAACATCAGTCCCTGTCGTCCTGCAGTCATGTGAATATCTGCTCCTTAGCCACAAATAAATACCCCTTTAAGAGTTGCTCCATTCTTAGCAGCTTGCTCATCTCCTTGGCTCTTCAGCAAATGCCAGATTTGTGGAGTGGAAGAGAGAGCAAGAAAAAGCTCTGAGGAGCTCTCTGCGATAAATACACTCTCCTCCTTACCACCGGGGTGGAAACAGAGTCCTTTGCAGGAGGCCCCTGTGCCACTCGAGTTCCACTTAAGCCCTTGAAACTATGCTTTTCAAAAGACCTTGCATTTCTTCTCAAGCGCTGAGTGGTGTTTAGGCATGCACAGGACTTGAACTGATCCTCCACGTGAGACTGAATTTCACCCCCTAATAAACAGAGGTCCGCAGACCTGTCTCGGTAATGCCAGGGAAAATCCAGGACAACCCCCTTGATAATAATGAACTTACTGTGGTTTTTAGGACCTGCAGGGTCGGAATTTAGCCCTTTAGCCATCACACAACTGCAGCGAGGGTGCTTTGGCTTGAGTGTATGCCACTGCATCTTATTTACATATCTGTCTGCAAGCTAGATCTATAAATGGTCCTGATGAAACTAATAATTCAGAGTAAAAAATGTATCATCTTAATGACTCCCTCCCAGTGATAATTATGTATTTAAATAGTTTCTGTCAACCAAGAAATATTTTCTCTTCTCAAGGCATTATTTTCTTTCTTCCGGGAAAGAAACAAACTCTTGGGCTGACATTTCTTTGATAAGCTACAGAACATCAGCAGTGTTTTCAAAATTGTCCATGGTGGTGAAGGGTATCCTCATTTCTCCATAAAGGAACAGAAAATAAAAACCATCACCATCAACAGATGGACAAGCCAGCGGGAGGATTTGCGAGAGCCACCTGAAATAAACTAAGCTGATAGAATTTGGCACTTCTATCAAAACAGATCTTGAGCAAAAGCTTCTAAATTCAGCGTGACACACATTTACATTTCTTTTACAATTTTTTTTCACTACGCTGCTGCACCTGAACAATAACACATGAACACCACCAAACGTACTGCTGGCACCTTCCTCGTACCCCAGCCCACCCGAAACCAAGTCGATACCTTCTGCACTAAGTAACACAGCATCACACTCGATTCACACGTGGGAAAGGTTCTGGATTTGCAGGGTCTGTGTTTCATCTTGGCCACCTCCGTCCCACTCACACCTGAGCTCCTTACACTCACTTGACCGTTTTGCCCTCCAAACGGGGGTAACTACTCCTCCTCGTTTGCCAGAGGAATTTCTCTTTTTCCAAAACTGTCCTCACTGAAGCAAATAAACTGCATGCCATCTGGCTTCTGCCATATTTTTCCATAAAGATACCATCCTGTACTATGTACCACAGAGCCCGTACGTCTGGAACAACCTGGATTACCAACGGTTCAACTTCAAAGGCGTGCTCATCTGCAGAGATCAACCAAGCACAAGGCTCCAATTTCTTTTTGATTAGGCCTTTCAAAGCATCCCTCAAGAATCAAAAGGGAAGAATATAACATTATTCTATGGCAATTCTGACATAAAAGCTGCAATATTAGGCTGTTTAAAACAAAAAAAGGGTTGCTCCCCCCCACCCTCCTGGTTTTGGAATGAAAAGCGCCTTATTATAAATATAAGAAAACCCAACAGCCTCCTGATGATAATGACTCAGTCAATTTATCATAACAAAATGTCAATGTCACCCATAGAATAATCATGTAAGAATACTTCAAAAATAGAAAAAAAAAAAATGCACCCAATTCTGGAATGACTGTAGGGGTTGCTTATGAAAAACGGTGAAAGTCACGGGCTTAAGTGATTAAGTTGAATATATAGCTCATTCATTTGCAATTTGATTTTAACTACGGACAAGATGAGTGAAAACAAGAGCGGGAGCGTCTGCATCATAATATTAATAAAACATAATTAGGAAAAGATTAGCATAGGAGAAAGAAAAGCATCTTAATTCACCTTCCCTTAGCCTGCCAATGCGTCTCTTGCTGTTGATTATTATTTTCAGAGAGCTGGTGTTTACAAAGGTTTGATTAGATTGGAAGAATGCAAATTAAGAGGGAACTGGCTGACAACATATTCCCCTCCGTGTGCAAGAAGGTGCTGGAAATCACAGCAGGGACCACCGCAGGATACCCGGACTATCTAGGGATGGTGTTGGCTGTCGTGCGTGGCCATGCCCAAGTCCCAGTCCAGAGAGGTTCGTGGGTTTTGTTAAGGTCGTGGGCTCAGCAAAATGGGTGGAGAAATATGGTAGGCAGTGCTGAAGTCCCTGGCAGGCAGAGTTGCATGGAAGAAAAAAATAGTCCTGAGAAGAGGCCACGGAGCCAGGTCAGATGTGGCAAAGCTGAGCAAAGCAACCGTAGCAAGGAAAAGACGATATATTTATTACCGAGCGGCGGATTATTAGAATAAAAATGAGAGGAAGCATCGTGTGTTCTCACTGTTTCCTCAAGGGGAAAATATGCTTTTCCTGCCTACATTTATTTAAACACTAGCACACAATTTGCCTTTGGTAATACGCTTTAGTTTCAATCCAGAAGGCTGTTCCAAGAACAAGAAGCATCTCCTGCGTGTCCCGTAGCCACTCAAGGGGGCTGAGGAGAAGGAAACTTTCAAGTCAAACAACGGCTGAAAAATAAATAAAAGGGGCTTTTTTCTATAGCCAGCTGCTGGACTAGAAGGGCTGAAAATGATTTTGGCTTCTGCACAATGGCACAAAGTGGGAAAAAAAACACACTACACAACACACCTCGCAGGCAAGGTGGAGGATAAGGGATTTTGAGAACAGCAGTTTGGCTTCCTTTATACATCCAGGTTGCACCTCGCCTCTAACACCCAATTCTTTATTTCTGATGGATTCAGCAGAACCTTCAAGGACAGAAAAAGATGACAAAAAATTCTTCTTCAGACACTACCCTACATCTTTTGTTACAGTATAAAGGCACATAATCTGTAAAAATCATTTACTCTCTCTCCAACCGAGGCTAGCAAACTGATAGCTTAGAGAGAAAGCCACTTTGACATTTTATTCACATAATATTTTTAAATTATATAAGCTCTGTTCAAGTCTCAACACTGAATATAGTCTGAGCCAGTCAAGAAAGAAATCTGGCTTTTTGTAACTGCTACCAATAACTTGTGCGTTTACTGCAGAGATGTGATAATAAAGAGCAAAGAATTGTTTATTTTTATACCTAATCTAGAATACACATTTCCTTACAAAAAGGAAGATTAAACCAGTTTATACACCAAAACTGTTTACAAAGATTAACAGCTACCTTTGACCTCGGTTTAGGGAGCAAATGCAAGGTGTTAAAATTAGAAATATGACCTTTACTGTACCTATTTGGGTACGTCCTCCTCGTGAGCTGCTGTAATAATGGCAAACAACAATGTGGATAATTTAATTACTCTGTTATTCGTTTCACCATGGTATCCCTTCTCCTATCACATACATGTACGAGTCCTGTCCCTGCAATAAAACTCCGGCTTAATGAAAACTTGGCTGCAGAGTCCACCCACTACCCATACACCATGTCCCGGTGGTTTAAAATTCATCTCCCACAGCTATTGTCACCTGGCTTGCATAACTCCTTTGGGCAGGCATTTATCAGCAGAACCGACTTGCGCTTAATCACAGTGAATGCAAAAATAGATTTTTCTGCCTGGTTGGTGTAGCTTTCTCATATCTATGAGTTTTTATATCACATGCAAAGAGTGATTCCCTTCCATATGACACTTAGGAGTAGAAATGTTTTAACTAGAAAGCTCACGAGTGTTTGACATTTCTCTTCGTAAGATTTATCATCATCATCCACAATTTTCCACTTCTGAGTGGGCTGCAGCTGATGCATGAAGATCTGTTCTGCCTTTGTAATCCACCCTCACTAGGGTGAAAAAAAGCCAGGTGAACTGAGCCCTGGAGAAATACCAACTCCTTTCCTCCAGCCACTCAAACCCTGCTCCACCAGGGCCAAGGCCACGAACAACCTGACCTGTCTTAAATAGCAGCACGAGGCTTGCAAAATGGATGGCAGAGCATCAGACATGAGCTACCCTTCCAAGAATTGTCATCTTGAGTGTTCCCATACCTGAAGCATTCACAGTGCTGTAAACTGCCCCAGCTAGGAACAGCAGCCACATCAGGAACAAGACAACAGGGTTTTAGCAGCAGTTTATTCTGATCAGCTGGTTTCCACACATTTTCACAGGCTGCACAACCACGCAGGTGTGTGAATCGATCCCATTAATGCCTGCAAACCCCAACAATGGTATAAACGAGATGTTAGTGCAACATTTTGTCATCGAACGCTAACTTGTCAATTTAAAATTCACCCACAAGTTTAATAGGACAATTACCATCAGGGACTTTACTGAAAGGGCCTAAATTTGCAACTGCTGCTATCTGGAAAAGAAACAAAGATGTGATAAAGCAGCTGTTGTCATTGCTTTGTGCATGGCAGCTGAAGGTCTGGCATTCGCCCTGAAAAATCACTTTCTGAAGGCATGGGCTGAAGATGAGAGCCATGGTCCCAGGGAGCAAAGTTTCAAGATGCAGAAGCTAAATCCACGTTGGCAATGGAGGTTTCTGTGCCTGGGACCAGAGGCTCTGCAGGGCACACAGCAGGCTTCATCCTGATGGTCTTGGACATCACTGCCCAGAATTATATCACACAATTAATAAGAGCAGCCAAGAAACACAAAAACAGGAGTTTGGCTGAAATGCTAGCAACTGCGATGCTCTGATTCCTTGTGCTACCCAGAAAGACAGTGAGGAGTTTACCTACAGCCCCGGAGCTAATAAAACCCGGTGTCATCCCTGAGATATGATAAATGAGCTCCCTTTTCCAGTAGCTGTGTTTCCAGTTGCTATGTTTAATGAGAAATATGCCTCGCTACACTTGTCTTATTTGCTTCTTCGCACGCCTGGACGCGATGTGGAGGGTCTGGGGGTTAACCACTCCCATCCTCAAGCTCTGCAGGGCACGGCGTTGCTTTTGCTGGCACCGCTGCAGTCAAGCATGGGATGCGACAGGGAAATGCGGCATGACCCCTAAACCCAAAATGAGAAGCTAACACAGGGACATCTCTCCCCAGGTGTGGGCACATCTTTCTGTCTGCAGTGAGAGGTGTTTTCTTCATACTGCAGGCCGTGATAAGGAGAACAAGAAATGTAGCAGCATCTCGTTGTGTTGTCCTTACTCCTAGCAGGGGATTTACATGCATGTCACTCCTCCAAAACACTCTGCTGTTACTTCATCGTCCACCCACTGGCAGCAGGACACTAACAAGGGTTAGAAATCACAGCATTAACTCTGGGCATTGTTTTGCATTCCATTAGGTCTACTACATGCTTAATTAATTACCGGCACACCAGTAGAGATCTGACTGATGATGACTGCCTGCTCAGTGGGCTTCTCCTGGGTGCGTTCCCTGCTGCAGAGGCTGAGCTGCTGCAAAGCCTATTTGATGCCAAATGACACCGTACGACTCCTAGATCGTGGGGAGCCCTGCCCGAGCAGGAATGAGCTAAAGCTATGCAAGAAAAAAGCTCATCCCAAGTGGCCCGAGCCCCCTGAAGCAAGGGAAAGGAAGAAATATTGAGGTCCTGCCTGCTGCAGAGGAGCAGGCTGCAATCTCTCCGCGCCGCAGGGAGTGCTGGCACAGCAACCTCCTGCCCACCATCGCGGCACAAGCATCCCCTGAGTAATGAGGCAGGTGAAGGATGGATGGCTGCAGCTTCACAAAGAGCCAGGGATGATTGATGGGCCCGAAGAGAAGGATACGATTCCTTGATTAAAACAGAAACTAATTGATGGGCTCGGAGATGCAGATGGTGGCTCTCAGCTTCCGTCCAGTGACAGAGAAAGGTGGCTGGATGGAGAGCCAGCAAACGCTGGTTCAGCACAAAAAGTAAAAGGAAATGAGAAACTTGGGTGTCACCAGTGTCAAACGCCGGCAGAAGAAGAACAGACTCAGCAGCACTTTTTCCAAACATCCTGAGAGACCTGTTCTGGTCACATGAAAGGAGTGGACAAGGACTCTTCAAGGATGCTTGACACTTCTCCAGTCTTCAGGTGATCAGAATTTATGAAGTGCTCAGCAAGGACAACAGGAAGAGAGGGTGATGAGAGGAAGGATGACAAAACACGTGCTGGTTTCAGAGTTCCAAGGGTGTCGGAGCAGAGGGGCAAGTTTCCAGCCAAAGTTAAGCCTAAAAAGGCTTCTCAGCCCATCTTACTTCCCACGTGTTACTAGAAAATGGATTTGAAAATAAATTCTGCATGTCTATGTACAGCTAGGTAATTGCTCCAACACCTCAATGAGCCAGGGGCTTGAATCTCAGCACGAAGGAATTATGTCCCATCACTTTCACCATCCCACCCATATGTTATACAAGATTATCATATCGAAATTTTTTATTTTCTAGTCCTCTCCCTGCCATATCAAAATTACCCAGTACAAGGAAGGTTCAAGTTTCTGTCTGCCACAGCATCCCTTTGGCTAAGCACTTAGGCTCCTCATTCCCAGTCAGAAACTGGGATTAACATTCCCTTTCCCTTCCCCATTTAGACAAAAATCTCTCTGAATGACTCTCCTTGAGCAGATACAGCACCCTGCACAATAACTTCCCCATCCTTGACACGCACGGTAACATAAACATGAAACTAAACGATCCCTTTGTTATTAATGTATTGCATCCAGAAAACTCACTGCAATTTCTGCTAAAGAAGGTCCTGAGTGTTTTTATAGCTCTCATCATTTATCCCCAATGGCTGCAATTTTGAAATTATTAACAAACTTAATGTAAAAATAAGGATTTACAAAAGTTTTGCTTGAGTTTAGTCACACATTTAGGTCCAGGAAACTTAAATTTAGATCTATGACAGATAGTCTAAAAAAGCTTTTGGAAACCTCGATGAGGAAAAATCCATTACAAACTCAGAATTAATCTCAACAATCTTACCTATTGATTTTTTGCCTTTTATCAATTGAACTTCTTGTTCCTGAATAACTCATTTACAGGTAATAGACTGAAATAACAAAGTCCTACACAGTTATAATTGACACTATTTCCTAGAACATGTTCATCAGAAATTATTGGTCTAATAATGATTTTTCAGATACTGGGATAGGCTAAACAAACTCCAGGCTGCCATAAAGAAGCAGAAAGCTTAATTAAATTTCATTTCAGACATCAGACTCCAGCATCTATCTTCTCTACCCTCTGTAAAATAGGACAAAAATCCTTTGATTCATTTGCATGGGCAGAAATGACCAACCGTAACTCACACCATAACTGACAGAATTTTTGCTTTTCAAGCCAGGCTTGGTCCATGATTTGCTTTCTGTAGAACCCCATTTTAGACATGTAAAAAGCTAAAACTGAACCAAAAAAGAATAAAATCTATGGGTAACAGAACACTGAAGCATTCAGCAGGGACTTTCTCAGTGCTCAGCCTACAAGCGGGGCTCATAACGGGGTGTGAGCAAACAAGGCAAGCTACGTCTCTTTTCTGGCTAAGGACCACGTCAGTAAAGTTACAACAAGGCAGAAATTTTTCAGGTGGGAGAAGGATTGAGCCTTCAGGTCCTTCTCCCAAGCAGGCTGGATTTTCTACCTGCCTATCAAGGTATTGATGCTACCCCAATGGTCACAGCATCTCTCTGCTACCTGCTCCTACTGGGTACTCCCAAGCAAAATGTCATCCCCAGCTCACCTGTTGGTGCATCGTGCATTCACAGAAGTCAAACAGCTCAAATAATTTCAACAAAAAAAAAACCATGCTTTCACAAGAACAGCTTTTCCCCTATGGTAGAGACTGTATGGCCACCCCGATAACCCTGGCAGATTCCTGCTTTGCTAGAAAACAACAGAAAATGGTGGAGGGACCAAGAGAGTGCAGAGGCAGGGATACAAACACAGCAAGGAAAAGGAGCCTTATTGGACTTGCCATGAAGAACAACAATGTTATCCCACATTCAGGAGGAATTAAGGATTCTCTCCTTGGCTGTTTTATTTCCTCAGAGGTTAAGGGGAGTGAGAGAACTTGTTGATTATCCTTATTTCCATGCCCCTTGCTTTTTGACTGATTTGTTCCCTGCGGTATGATACGGAGATTGTGTATTACAGAGGTCAGCACTAAATCCCAGGTGCTTTCCAGGCTCTTCATTGCTATATAACTTCCAGTGCTGTGGGGTTTAGAAGCCCAGGACAAGATTACAGTACATTTGTAAGCACTCTGTACCGCTACGGTGAGAACTTTCATTACCCCAAGGAGCTCACAACTTGAATTATCCAAAAGACGGAAGGAGTCAGAATATTATATCCATCTCCCCTCAGTATGGGAAACTAAAACAGAGAAATTCAGCCGCCTTACAACAAAGCTTTGAGAGGATACTGAGCAAGCAAGCAAAGCTTCATCCCAACGTGCCATTTCAGTCCTTTAACCTATAACAATCCGGAGTGAGAGGAGGCAAACAGGCAATGAGAAAAAGCACCACAGTTAAGAGAAACTGCCAGCGATCGTTGGCCCCACTTTATTTGGAAACGACCTGAAAAAATGCCGATTTCCCTGAACAGCAGTCACCTATTGCCTACTGCCAACATCCTGTTCCTCTTCTGTAAGTCATCACAGCCCAAGGGAAGGGGAGCTGGAAGAGGCTGGAGGACCCGATCACTTCTTCCCTACTCCCTTCCAGATCCGTACATGGATTTAATGAGCAAAGTCTACTTTTGCGTTACCAATTTATTTTGCAGAATATCGAGCAGGACATTCAGAATTTATTACGTCGGTGAAAGCAGCGCTGTGCAAGCCCGCTTCCATTTCCACCATCGCAAGGCTAGAGCCTGCCAACGTGAAATTAGCTACAAATCCAGGGAGCTGGCGCTAGGTGAAGCAGGTGGCCAGGCCTATAATTAATCCATATACTTCCTCGCTCTGGCAGCACGCCAGCAATCTCAACTGAAACTAATGCGTGAGCAGCCAGAGTTGCACTGGAAATAGTCAAGCATCAGGCCCAGGGAAATAATTAAATCCTTTGGGTGTCCATTTCAAAGTGGGGCTCTGGAAGAGTTTGCTCGTCACTGCTACTGCTGCTTCGGTGCTCCAGGGGATGGGAACGGTGACAGGGAAGCTCCAGGTTAAAGCTCATTTTTAAATACGGCCAACATCTGGGCCACTCGTTTCAAGGAGACTTTTCCAGGTTGATTGAAATGCAGCTGCAAGTCCAAATCCCACTGGTTTTGACTGGGAAGCCATCCGCAGGACAAGGCCCTCCCAGGGAGCATCGCTGTCACTCGTGCTCTCTTTCAAACAAAATAACACACTTTTTTTCCTGAGCTGTGCCTCTGAAACTTCCAATGATAAGAGCAAAGACCGACGGGCAGCATGCTGATTAAACTGTTCGATTATTTGGTTTGCTTGCTGAGGTTTCTGGTTTTGATGTTTTTAAATATATCCACATTCTTCTAGGCCAAAGTTTCTTGCCTTTGAATTTTAAATAACGGTTTTTGAGACTATAAAAAAACATCACGAATTAGAATTCTCTAGTTAGGTAAAATGGGGTCCTAATTGATAATAATCAATTCAGTGTGTTCAGCTATTGTCATTAGATATAAGCCTGGAATATATGGCACAAAGAGTAATTGCTGATGATGTATGCAGAAAAAGGTAGTCCATGTTTCATTTGTACCACGTCCTTTTTATTTGCATGAAATATTATGAAACTAGACAATCATTAAAGAAACGTAAAAATCACCAAATGGACTCTGCAACAGAGGTTCATCTTTTATTTCGCCCCATGTTTTCCCAGAGTTTTCTTTGGACTATCTTATCTTTGCATTTCTATTTAGTCAAAAATTTCATTTCTCTGTCTCGGCCACAGAACTGATTGACAGGGTGACAGCAGACAAAAATAAAGTAGGAATTAATAACAAGTGTTTATTCTTTTAAGAGAGACAAGGTGAGAGGGGACTAAACAAATATGAGCTGCTGTCAAAGAGAGTCAGTGCAGAGGTTAAAAAGTCCAGGAGGACCAGACTGACTGCCAGCAGGGCTGAGGGGAGCTGAGATAGCCCTACCTTAACGTTTGACAGATGACTGGGAGCCACCAAAGATCTGGAATTGCCAACACTATCGTCTGTGACTCCTGCTGGGGAGTTCTCCATCCGCAGCCCATTTGACTCTTTGATCCGGCTGAACATGGCAAGTGGGCGTGAAGAAATCAAACCTGGACGTGGCCCATGGGCAGAAGGAGAAAGAGAGGAGAAGGAGCAGCTGTTGTGCCTGTCAAGGGAGATGAAGATCAGTGAGTGAGAGCGATTTACGGGCCGGCTGTACCCACCGGGACAAGTGCTAAAGGTCCTCACTGCTGCTGCCTGTTCTGCCTCCTCCCCAGCCAAGTGCCTGAGCAGCCTCGATACACTTCTTATCTGCACAGTGTCTGAGCAACAAATATGCCACCAGAGAGACGCTGTGGGTTCCAGATGTCAAAAGCAGTTGGTGAACAGATTAAAATGAAGTTTGCTGTAGAGCCTCGAAAGGACAAACCCTGCGCGGGAGAAATAAACCTCCCCGTTGGGCCAGGGGTGGCACTCCTGCACTGCTGGCTTGATGTATCGCACTAAACAGAGATGTGAAAGGTCTCTCCCTCCTCCTTGGTTATTTTATCTTTCCCACCGAGCAGGAAACCAGCATGCTGCAGCTTCAGTCCTTCTGCAGCCCCCGTTTTCCCCTAACACACACAGAAACCGGTCTGAGCTGAGCTCCTCCTGCTCCGCTTAATGCCTGCACCACAGATACTCACTGCAGATCTCACGCTGGAGCAGGTCTCTCATTTATCTTTTCGGAGGCCGTATGAAGTCTTACAAATGCTTAGCTCATTTCCTTACTCCCATCCTTTTACTTCCATATCATTTAGGCAGCAGTGTATGTCTCGGGGTTAGCTCATTCTAAAGGAAATGTAAGATACGGCGTCTAAAATGTACAGATTACAGAATAAATAAATGACAAGTCCATTTTATGGTATTCCACTAACTCTAGAGGGTACTTAAGCCTGTCTTTTACAGATTATTCATGCCTGCAGCATGCTCCTAACACTTCTTAATCATGCATTAAGTAATCACTAATGAAAAGAAAGCTGCATCTTGCACATGGCTGTGACCAACCTTTTAACAAACTTCATCACTGAGCATTTCCCTGCAGTCTTTGCCTAGGCTGGCCACACTCCACAGTCGGTATATTGTTGTTTTAGGTACTGCTGGGTGTCACAAAATGGTTTCCAGTCCCTCACTGCCCTCCCAGCCCAGTTTTGGCAGGAGGGAAAGGAACATGGGTGCAGATGGGAGCAGAAGCAGAGGTGCAAGCAAGCGGTGACTCTCCTGTGAGCATTTCATGTTATCCACGTGCTCAGAGGGGGAAAAAGGTGAAAAAAAAAGGTGAACATTTTACTTTAAGGCCAGGTTTTCAAAGATGGTGCTTGGGAGCCAATGTCCTCTTGCAGTTGGTGACAGCTGGGGGAGCTCAGCACCTTTTGATGCCACACTGGTTATTTTTTATTTTTGTGATGTCACTGCCACATCAGTTTTACCAGCACTTCTATTTGCTCCATAGTAATACCTACAGACCCTGTGCAGGCTGAAGCTGTGTCCTGCTGGGCCCTGCCTGGAGGTGCAGGAGATGCCTGCAGCACCAAGAGGTGGCAGAAGGAAGAGAACCGCTGCCACAGGGTAGCTCAGTGTTCAAGTGTATCCCCTGAAGATGTCAAACCCAGTGGCCAAGCAGGCCTGCCCCGACTGCCAGCCCATCTTCTGCCCATTAGGAAAACTCAGCTGTTACCATTTGTAATGCATCTTCTGGCTTAAACAATCTCCAGCTCCCTGGAAAACAAAATAAATACAAAGGCGCAGCATCTTAGCAGCCCCATTTCTTATTCAGTCGCTGACAATACCTAATGAAGTGGATAAATGATTAATTAGGAAACGGTATTTCTTTACAGAAACAAGGTCTCGGGGATAAAAAAAAAAATAAAATCCCTCGACTCTGTTGTTCACTGGTCTGTTACCCACTATTTTTAGTAAGTGGAGAAGGAGCCGAAACAGCACGAGAGGAAGCACAGCAGTGGTTGATCAGAGTGGTAACAACAAACAGCCCTCCAAACAAATCGCCAGGCGTCGTTTAATGCATAGCTCCCTGGCTATGCAATTAAGTCCTCTGCCATTCCTGATAAATACAGAGCTCCAGGAATGGTAATTCATTGTTAACACCAGACTGCTGAAAAATTAGAAATCTAAAGGGGGAAAAAAGGGGGTGACTTTTGGTGATCCACGTTGCATTGTGGGAGATACACTGCCTGGAGCAAAAAAATAATGAGAATAACATAATATTGAACCTTTCTCTCAAACAAAGTCATTTTACAGCTTTCCCATACCAATACACACTAGACTGCCGTGTCCGAAACGCCAAGCAGGATATTACCTCTCTCAAGGTATCTTTCTGCATAAGTCCAGGCTATTATTAAGAGACATCCAATTAATAGTTTTAAAAGATGCATATAAAAACTGCAGCTACAAAACTTTTATTCCAGTTCCACCCTAGCAGTCACCTGAAGTATGCCATAATGTCTTTTAATTAAGATATTTACAATAGCACTGGGCAAGAAATTCAGAGAGAGACATTTGTCTGCTTGCCATTCGTATTCAGGAAGGAGATGGCAGCGCTCAAAGCCGTCGAGAGCTCAGTTTAAAAGTTCCCTTTGTGCCTGCTGCTTTATAATACATAGTTTGGCTTCTTTTTATGTTCCAGAGTATAGCGAAGTAAAAAAAAAAATAAATAAATAAAAATATAATTCACATATCCAGCTGCAATAATTAGAATAGTAATAGAAAGATCAAATCAACCATACTATCCCAGGCAATAGAAAACAAAACATTGATTTTAGCTTTGGATTTCTGACCCTTAAGTCTTGGCTATTTTCATTAAGGATACCTTGGTTTGTAAGCAAAGCAGCAAAACCAATGAAATAACTCAATGAAACACTGACAGCAGTGATTCTAATTTTTCTCTACAGCTACTGACAAACAGCTGAATGCTTTCAATTTTCTTCCCATTCCTGACAGCGCTTTTGGAGAGAAAGACTTCAAAAATTCATGCTTACATTTATCCCACTGCAGTTTAACCTTTGCAACACCCGGGTCCTCCCCATGAAAAATAAATAACCTGCTCTCACTTTGCATTTGGAGAACTTCTAATATGACATTGAGTCCTGCCCGCATGTGGTTGGTGCTCAAGGTCTCTCCTAGTGGCGTCAATAATCATCTGAGCTTTGCCTTTGGAGTTATTCTCCCTCTATTTTCTTTTGTATAAAGCACAGAAAGAGAGCAGCTGAAATCAATCTGCCTTTTCTGTGTTCACCTCCCTCCTTTCTCATTTCTCTTTCCTTCTCCCCAGAGAGCGGAGGTGTAAAAAGCCATTTCTTGGGAGCTGAAATCTTTGGCGTGAGTCTACACTCGGCATTCCTTCCTTGCCCCCACCTCCCCCCAGGGCTGCTTACGTTTCTAAGATAGGTATTCCAAAATTAGCACCAGTCCTCTGCTCTTACACCAGCACTCAATCTCAGTGGCCTTTATTGCTTTTCCACCGTCGGGACCCATCAGAGCTGGATTCCAGTTGCATCCTCGTTGTCCAGCATTTATCCTTTGCTTTTCCAAAGGCCATTTCCCAACACGATGTGACTCCTAAGCAGATGGCCTCGGGGCACTTACTCCTTCTCCCCAGCCAGCAGGCTGGGCTGTTTCTCTGCGTGTGCTTTCCTTCTAAGGGTTTCAAAGCCAATAGCTCTGGATAGAGACCATTAAGCCTTAAATGACCTATAAATTCCTATTAAAAAAAAAGTTACATTTAATTCATTTTCCAAATTTCCACCCAGCATTGCCTCTGCCTGTGTCAAACTCCATAAGGATCAATAACTCCAAACCTGGTTGCTATTACATTCCTGCACAGGAACAATTAATATCTATCTTGGGGTTTTACACTGCCTCATTGCTGTGGTTTTTGAATGTTTTCTGCACAAAATCAACCACATCAACTGAGTCCTCAGAGGATATCCGAGAGTCTCCCACAGATCTGCCTTTCCTGGGAAAAGCAGTTTCTGCTTGAAATGTTTTTTTCTTTTTTCCTCGGATAGGTAGAAATATGGAAGAAACAGGTAGACAAAAATTCCTCTTGAGCAAAGCATCTAACATTGATAAAACACATCACCCTCGGGTCTGAAGCAACATAGCCCCTTGCCAACTCTTGGAAAGCACATTTTTGATCACCCTCTGCAAAATTATTTTACCCTGCTCTGTAAGTCTTTTTGTTTCAGAGGAGTTTGAAGAAAACTCTGTAGAGTTTTTATTTAAAATACGCATTAACCCCATCGATTGATCCAAGGTGTGCCATCAGAGGGGGTTTACCTGGCTCCCAGCACGGCATCCGCTTTCCTTGGAGGACTCCTTTTAGTCTTTCACAGACTTAGGCAAGGGTTTGCTTCTGCTTGCTGCCACCAGTCCCTTGTGTACACATCTCAGGTTGCTGCCACCTCAAACATGACCCCAGTGGCACCGTCTGTCCCCGGGCCTACCTGCTCCATCACCGCATGGCCACGACAGATGGCTCTGCTCACACTCACGAGCCAGCAGCTCTCAAACGTGTTGCTCCTAACCCTTTGCAGGGCCGAACCTGGAGATGAACGCCCGCTCTTGTTTGCAGCACATTTTTAACGTTGCTTGAACTGGAAATATTTATTCGAGTCGCAGTCCCTTCGCTTGCTCCTTTTGGCTTGCTTTATGGACACAGTTGCCGAGGAGCAGCAGGCAGTGATGAAAGGCCCGATTTAAAAATTCTGCACCCTCTGTAACTTCCCGCAGGTGGATTTATTAAGGGAAGTTTAATCAGCTCAGAGAAAATCCCTGGAGTAAAATGCAGCGCAGGCTTCCCTCAATTAATACCTATGCAGCTCTTCTTTCTGCCATTGCTCGTTCAGCACGGGGCTTATTTCCTCCGAAGGAAATTCGTGGGAAAACAAGAGAGCTGCTCAGCTCATCCATGGAAAATCAGGGTAGCTTATTGGAGTGGAAATCGCTTTAATCGCAGGGAGAACAAGCAGCATGGAAGGCTGTAACTCACAAGCAGACAAAACAAGCTCTGTTGGACTTTCTCAGCGCCCACCATGGATTAGGGGAGCCCACCCTGAGCAAGGGCCAGGCCCCTCCAGTAGCTCCTGCTGGAAACAAGAGCCAAGGAAGGGCCAGACTTCAGCACATCTCACAACCCTGGCCCCACCACCATCGGAGCCCAGTGGTTTTGGAAGTCCTAATCCTAGACATGGACTTGGCGAGCCCTGGACCCTGGGTTGAGATTTTGGATGTGTGTGCTGGGTTGTCCGCCTTGCTCCAGAGGAGGCCTGGCTCACCCCTGGCCACGGCTGAGCAGCTGGAAGGACACTTGCTCATTTGCTTTGCTCTGAGCTGCCCTCTGCAAATACGAATCTATTCACCTGTCAGGCAGATTTGATTCCCAGCATGTCCTTTCCCCACGTTGCTCTGAATCACCGATGTCCACAGTTCACAGCACCTGAGCCACGCAGCGAAAGATCTCTACAAATAGCTCTGGCGAGCTGACAGCAGCCTGGGCTGTCATGACACAAGCCCCGAGCAAGTCAAGGAGAGCCCGTCCCTGCGTCACCCTGCCTTCCACGGGCAGCTGCTGCCACAGGTCTTTGCCCATTACAGCAGATATCCTCCAGCAGAGACCCCATCAGCATGGCCTACCATGTCAGGGAAAATGGTTTCTTCTTTCCCAGGTTCCCAAAACCCAGACACAAGCCTGCAGCAGCTCACTGCAGCACTTGCAGAAGCCCAGCTGGTGCTAGATGCTTAATGCTCTGGGGACAGCAGACAGGAGGGGTAAATCCAAGGACTAATCCTGCTGCAGCAGTGCTCTCAGAGGCCCTAAGCACGGTGCTAACCCACCGCTGCCCCAGAGAGCCCACCACTGTCTCCTTCATAAACACCCGAAGACCCAACCAGAAAGAAAACTTCCAAATTCCTGAATAGCCAGAAGTGTAGGCTTTTGTTTCCAGCAGCAAATTCATCTGGTGCAAGTACGATTTCATCTCCTATCACTCTGCATTTCTGCAAGAGCACCATTCTCCAGGGAGGAGCTGGAGCTAGAACCTGGGAGTCAGACTGACGCACAGCTTCATCAGCACCATAAATCCACCACGCTTCTGCCAGCTTTCTCAGGCATTTTCAGGTGTTTGCAACCCAAGAGCCCAAATATGTTTATGCTAAATATTAAGGGCATGACTTGGCTGTGTACACATAGGCTCCTGACTCTGCTTCATGCCTGTCCTGCTTAAAACTACGGCCAAGCAGCAATCGGCGGTGACAGTGAGTTCAGCCTTGAAATGAGCTTGCAAGTGCAAGCAGAAGCTGAGCTGCAGGAGCCCGGCATCGGGCAGCCTAGAGCTCCGCTCTGCAGATGCAAGCAGTTCTGGATGAGAAGACAGGCTGACACAAGTGTGCCTGTGCTCGTTCAGCTGGCTACACCAACCCTGTTTTAATTAGTAATAACTCGGATGACTCCCAGACAGCTCTCAGAAATGGTGCCCTTCCCAAAGGCCAACGCAGATATAAACTCTGTTCTAAGATCTGGCAATTTTTCCGCGATAAAAAATAAATAAATCCCATACCCTACAGGGATTTCAGTCCTGGGGGATGCTCGTAGTGGGGAACCACGCAGGCGAGTGCACATGGAGCAGAGCAGGGGAGAGAATGAGACTCCGGAGTGGATCATCTGTTCTCTCACCTCAATGAGCAGCAGCAGACTCTTAGTCAAAAGAAAGCTTTTATATGTTTCATTATTGTTAAACATCTGAGACAAACCAACACTGACATCGCATAGATACTTCCCATTCCTGCCAGCGCATTAGGTTTGTGCTATATTACCCAGGATCTTCCCTACCACCTCCAAAATGCCTGGGGAAAATAACATTAAGAGATTAAAAGAAAAGCTATTGCTTAATATTAGAATGAAATACATCCAAACTCACATGCTGTTTATGTAATAATAATTACAGCTAGGAGAGCCCAGAGTCCTTAAGCAGGTTTATCTTCCTAAATGAATTTGGCCCATAAACTCTTTTAGTAATCTCATTCTCAGCCTTGTATTGTTAATAAAAGGCATTACATACAACATAATCAAGAATGGTTCAGGAAGAAGGCTGAACGGAGGCTTAGACCAGGGTTTGAAGTTCCAATTCTGAGGTAGAAAGCAAACCAAACGCCCCATAGGCATGGTACACTGCTGAGATGATGTTTGTTGCAGACCTCATCAATACAGTATCAGAATGATGCACAGGGCTTGTGGAGACGCTCTTTGCCTGCTCTCTCCTGCCCTGTGCATATCCGAATTTGGCAGACTCTGAAGTGGGACACGGACCCCAGAGCTCTGAAGTTCTTCCACATGCTTGCTCTCATGCCCTGGAGGTGCCCGTCTCTGCAGGCTCAGCTCCCCCAGACAAGCCATGCTTCATGGTACCTAGCTGCCTCTCCTAAAAGACATCCAGAGAAAATGGTTTCCCACGTCAAACTGTGCAAAATTCAAAAGGCAAGCAGGGCTACAGACAAAGACCTGGGAGAAATACAGGGGGATGAGAAAAAGACAGACATCCTTGATTCTGACTTATAAAAACCGGGAGTATTTTCAGAGGAAAGGGGGAGTTTTTATCATGTAATTAAACGTTTGGTGTTTTCAGCCATAGCTGACCTACGGATGGCTGCATTTCATCACCACTTCACTCCCATCTGCCTCTCCTCCGTTCCAGTCTGGTCCCCGGGACTTTAATGGCACAGAGAGAACAGAACAAATGCATTGTCTACCTTAGTTTGCACTAAAGACACCTAAATCCTTCACAGTTCTTTAAGGGGGCCTGGAAATATTTGCAGCCAGGCATCCATCTGATCTAGTTTGCTCTGGGCTGACTCCGAGACATCTTGAAAATTTAATGTAATTGGAAAGGCAGGAGGTGTTGCTCCGTGATGAAATGTCATGATTGCACTGGAGACAATGACACTGCAAACACCGTCCTAAAGGATGCCTTTGTTTTCCCTTCCATAAAAAAGGGTGGGGAGGCAGGAAAAGAGAAAAGAAACAGATGATTTGTGTCAGATGATCAGTTTGATGTCCCCTTCTGAAAAATGTTTTGTTAGAAGGAGAAGTCAATTAATTTGATCCTTCCCTTGGTGTGCTCTGGGTGAACACAAATTTATTCGGGTAGAAAGACCTCTGACAGATGATGTGCTAGCAAAAATTCTCAAGGCTTTTGGGCTTGATTTAAGATAGGTCTAAATGCAGTTGCTGCCGATGAAAGAGGAGCCTGCGTAAAGGACACACTTCAGTACTCGTGTTATATAAACGTCTCTCCAGACAAATGAGAGCAGGAATCATCTTGTGGCTGAAGCATGGTGAGAACAAGGGCAGAAAGGATTTGGGGTCAGCCTGTGACTCTGTCACTACCCCTCCAGAGGACATCTGGTAAATATCTTAAATACACTGGGCCTCCATTTGCAAGGCAGGAGATGTTTTCTCACTGATTTGGATCAGAGCTCTTCAGAGCAGGGACTGAAAAAAAAAACACGTCCAGAGATATCCTGAGCTTTGACAGTCGTATCATTGACGATCTGCAAAGAGCTCTGTAGGGGAAGACACAAATCTTGAAATAATTGCTTGGGTGCATCTATCTAAATAAAACCAGTGCTGCCGAGCATCACTCAATTTTGTCCCCTGTGCTTTAAAATGGATTTGAGCATAGCTTCATGGCTTGGGAAACTGAGGCAGATGCTCAGAGATTTGTTCCCACTGAGCACAAATTAAGGGTAGACACAGACGGAGCACTGGTCCATCATGGATGTGCTGTTGCCTTCAGGGGGCAGTGGCAACCTGGTTCAGGAACGGCGCGGCGACCAACCCCAGGCCGCTCGGTCCATCGGCTCACAGACACCAATGTGGTGGATGGCAAATGGCGTTTATTGTCGAGTCACGTGGCATTATATATCCGAGGCCCATAGCGTCACTTCCGCTTGCTTACATCACAGACCACACACTACTGTCCATCAAGGGACGGGTTCCACCTTTCCGTACAGCGCGACATCTTCCGGCTGCCAGACCCTAACTACCCACATTTCCCCCCTCCCTATGCACAACCAAATTAGCTAAAATATAACAATCTTAAGATGTAGACATCATAACTTAAATAAAAAACATAAGGCACAATAACCAGGAGAAAACTAGGAGGTAACTGGTAACCCTGAGTAAATACACTCTTAAAGTAGTTGTTGGTGTTCTACCAACATAATGTTAACTTTCTCTAACCAGCTTTTAACAAACAACACAAGCTTATTTAGTATACAAGGTCCAAAGATAAGATCACACAAAGGCATCACAGCCCCCCACCCACGGAGGCCGCTTCGCTGTCGTCTGGGTTCTGCCAGTGTGGAACTCTCAGGCTTAGACAGGACGCTTGCTGACTTATTGTCTTCTCTTGTCACCGGGGTATACAGATTACGGGGATGTCCGATGATCCATTCCTGTGAACAGAAACTCAGTTTTCATTAGTTTTATTCTGAGTCACGGTCAGGTCACTGCACCGAACTGGCGCCAGCGCCCAATCCACCGTGATCTGGCAGATAGTAGGCGAGTTGATCATTCCTTGAGGCAGCATTTTCCACTGGAAGTTGGGGCACTGGCTGTTTGGAGCTTCTCTGGCCGTACGAGTTGCCATAACTTCATGGGCCCACAGGCCCTGGGCTTGCGCATGGGGGGTGATCACTGTTGGGTCCACACCCATTAGCCGCTGCACGCTAGAGCCATATAGTGGGTGATCTGCCCCAGTAACTTGGGCCAGTTGTCTCATACAGTTGTCCTCCCATTCTTGTTTAAAAGTGATCATCCCCCCCCCCCCCGTCAAAGATCAGTCTACAAGTTTGTTTTATATCAAACGGGAGCATATCGTCTCCCCTGAAAACACCATCTATGAGGGTGGAGACCATTGCAGAATTAAGCCCTTTATCTGCAATGGCTTTAACAATTGCTTGTACATCCTTAGGGTTTATTGGTGAGTGAACCCTCTGCCCCCCATCTGTCACCCAGACCGGGAATGCTAGCATGGCCGGAAGAGCCCAGTCGGCGCACGCAATCTTAATTTTCCTCCAATCCGTGAGAGGAATTTCTCCCCCTCGCGGTGCTGCTTTATTTCGGATGGGGATATTTTTGCTATCTGTCCCCATTTCCTCCTCCGAATTTGAATCGGTATCTGATCCGGACTTGGAGCTCGACTGACTGCTCCCCTCCGAGTCCCGGTACCCTCCCGTCGAGTTTGGGCCCTGCCCCCCACCCCTTTGGGCAGGCCGCTCTCTCCCTCGTGGCTCGCCCCGCCACCTTCTTGGCGAGGCGTTTGCCCCACCAGAGCGTTTTTTCGGATGGCCGTTCCGATCGGCTCTCTGCCCCTCTCTCGCGCTTCTACCTCCTCCCCGGTCGTCCCCACAGCCGTTCTCTTTCTCCCATTTCCACGTGTTAGTAAAACCTAGCACTTCATCCCCGTTCCCACTGAAGGTTTCTTCACCCAACTCTTCGTCTTCTAGTTCAGCGCCGTACTGGGGCGCACATGGCGGTGGTCTCTCCCAGATTTCCTCAGACTCTGGTTCCCCACCGGCACCCCTGGCTTCCTCAGCTGAGCCACAACTTCCACAACTTTGATACGACCTTCACAAGGGTTTCCATCTTCCTTGTTGGTCCGGGAGCATCCTCCCCGCCGGGCTGGTCCCGCCGCTCCGGCCGCCATTCACCCGAATTCAGGAGTTTTCCTTTCCGTACAGCGTGACATCTTCCGGCTGCCAGACCCTAACTACCCACAATGGTGCTCAGTGAAATACCTCAGATTTCACCCAGTCCGGAGGCATGCTGAATTTACTGAAAAAAGCATAGAAACACTGAAGTAAATTTGTACTTGCTTTAAAATGTACAAATTTCTCCAGCTAGAGCACTTGTATTACTGAAGTGTCTGAGAATGTCACAAACATTTATTATGTCATCCTTTCTAACCCATGATTTCCTCCGCTTGACTTCGTGCTCCTTAAAAACATGGTAAGAGATAGTCCTTGCCTAAAGAATTCATACATGAGACATTCAAAAGGAGCGAGAGAATATTAATATTTTATACTTTATACAGACTATTCTATCCACAAAGAAAGAAAATGTCTGTTCACAATTAAGAACAGGGCAGGAGTTCAGGACTGTGTTACTGACTATGCTAAAGATTTTGAGCAATCGGTTTTCCCTCTGAATGCCTCCTTCACCCCTATTGTACCCTCTTCTGCAAGGATGCGGTGTGAATTAAAAGCTTTGAGTTGCTGCACTGAAATGTGAAATGTTATTTATTGTATTAATGCTTTTGCCTTTGACCATTACTGCAATCTTGTCTTGTCAAAGCTAACCCTGAAGATATACACTGTGTTGTATATTTATGCGAGGGTAACAGCATGTGCCAGAGACAGACTGGAGGTCTACAATATGGCCATATTGTCTACAGAGCATAAAAAGAGAGATCTAGACCCAAGACAGATGTCTTTGGGTTCCACAATTTCAGATTTTTATGGTTAACTAACGGCGCTCATAATGAGCCTGTTATTTCTGCGTATCAAAATTATTCTACCACTTTAGCAGATGATGTAGCACATTAATTTTTATTTCCAAAATCAAGGCCTCTGTTCTGTGAGAAGGCATGGAGAGAGTATGGAAAATTGCGGTCCCAGCCAACAGCAAACTTTCGATCCAAGCGGACTGCACGCAGTATTTGAAGTAGCTGGAGTTGACCTGTAGACTTCTGACGCCCTTCTAAATGCAAAAAGAAGGCTGACCCACATGGGTCTATCTGTTGGTTATCTGACTGGCATGAGCTCATGAGCTCCTGGTGTTTCTATTCAATAGCTTCTATTTATCCTAAGAAACATTTGCTGTTAAAAGAAAAAACAAAAGAGCCAAAGCCTTTCATCGGAAGGGCTCTCCCCTTGCCGAAGCACGGCTTGAAGAAGATGCTCACCATATGCTTTAGACTGAAAGACACTCAGAGTGTTACTGACACTTGAATCATAGTTTCCTCTGACTCACTCCTGACTCTAGAAGTTGGCAATTTCGACACAATTTCAATGAAAAAGAGCCTAGATTTTTCTAAGTTAATAGGATGAAGTTCAACTGAATTAAACAACAAAAGACAGTGCCTCCCTGCCCCAAATTCAGGTAAAAATTTGGCTAAATCACATAGCTTTATAGTCCCTAGGATGAAGGTTGTGTCACTGTAAGTAGTTGCTGTTGCCTTTGATGCCACTGATCTAGGAAACTTGAATGAAACAATTAAAATGATCAGCTCTTTTGTCTCTTGGAGCCCCATTCAGAGCCATGTGTTTGCTGCTCAGACCTGCTTTGTACCTGATCAATATTATATGCTCTATATTTTAATTAAGTGGGAAATAGATTTCATTTATTACATATTATATATGATATTATATATATATACATACATGCATTATATATATATTTTATTAAGAGGGAAACACTTTGTTTCCCACCTACCAAGTGTAGTATTCAATGGTTGAAATCCCATAGCCTGCCAAAATAGCTGTCAATTTCCCCTCTTTCCTCAGCAAACTCCAGGAAGAAGGGGTGCTTGGTGAAACTCATCTGACGTTAAGAAAGAAACCAAACGAGGACTAGTGTGTTACAGAGTGCAAGTGATGCAAGCAGTCCATACAATTTTAATCCCTAGCTCCCATCAGAGAGAACAATCAAGATCATGGGGCAAGACAAGAATGAATTTTAATGACAGATGACATAAAAAAAACCTATTGTATGAGCCAAAAAAGGATGCATGTCACTTATGTAAGTCTGCAGAGAGATAGTAATCTTGTTTCTCCATTTCACAGCTGAATTAATGCACTCCACCAGTTTCATACATGCCTAAAATCACAGTTTTAGCCCTGAATAACTTTTATCTGCAGCCTCTGCAGCCAAAGCCAACTGTACAATCATCAGATTTATTTGGGCTAGTCCTGATGCCCTGCTGGATATAGCTCAGGCACGGGGTTTCTCTGATAAGAGGGGCTTTTCCGTAAGACTTGATACTTCCCTTCAGAGCCTTTTGCAAACATTTGTGAATTAAGTTTGATAACAGCTGTGTGAGGTGAGAAAGTATCATTTCTGTGCTCGTTTTCAAAGGGGGAATATGCCCAGGCAGTAAAGCTCTGATCCTACTTTCTGTTGCCTTATTAGATATGTAGGCACTTTTGGGGATCAGGACATAGCTACCTTGCTCCAGGCCACTGAAGAACTATGATTATAGCTCAGCATGCCAGCTCCTGGCCCTATAGCTAAAGCCCTGAATGACCCCATCCCTCCCTCAAAGCATTTCATTACTGCAGCAAATCTCCAGTACTGGTTTCCTGTCTTCCCACCCAGTGACCCTACTCCTTTGTCCTCCCCGTAGCCCCAAGTCCTTATATATTGTTGTAGACTCGCATCTACATGTTGTGATCCTCCTGCTCATTCTGGAAATGAATTGGTTCCTCAGGAAATCCAACACGAGATCTGCTTGCCTAGGAAAAATCCCTGAAAGACTCTTCCTTCAGGTTCTCCTTTCTCCAAGTCCGATAACCTGGTGCCTTCCTTTGCCTCCCCTGGCTCTGTCACAGCATCTACAAGAGGGCACCTTCCCAAAACAAAGGAGCTGAGCTCCTGGGACAGCTCCTCCTCCTCCTGGTAGCAAGGAGCTGTTTGGTTCGGGCCAAAAGGCTGCTCTGCCTTGCAGGGTTTCTCACAGCTGGCATTAATCACTTCTTCCTGGCCCATCTCCTGATTACCTTCACCTTCCAGCATCTGATGTAGGTGCCTAATTCAGGTTGCTCAAAGCCCTGCGTAAGGCACGAGCTAATTTCTTCAAGAAGGCTGCCCAAAGTCCCATTCAGGTTTGCATCTCTTTTTCACAAGGAAACATTGAAAAAATAAAAAATATAAAAGGTAGATAACGAGAAGTGACTAAGTGCAGCTTGGAGTTAACACTTGACAGCTGAGCCATTGACACTGACAGAGTGCATGCTCCCAGCCCCTTCCCAGTATCAGATGTGTCAGTCTAAACGTTAAACGTGGTTTAGACATTTAAGCCATGGCCTAAACCTAAAAACATTGTCAGTGAGAGAAGTCAATTGGGCATACTTTGGGGAAACAGGGGCTCTTACGTGCTTCTTCTAGCTTCAACATGGTGAGCACAGGGGGCATTGGTAATGCCATGGCTACCCATGTCTGGGATGCGATGCCCAAGCTGCAGGCAAGGTCTGCACTAAATATTGAGGCTGCAGTTTGGGGTCTCAACTCTCTGGGCATGGTGCCCACAGACGTTGTGACAAAACACAGCAAACAGAGCAAATAAAGAGTCAATGCAGCAAAAGGGCACGGCACTCCAGCTAGCGGCTGGGGAGCACAGGAGCTTCAGGATTTTCTTAACATCAGGCAGGACTGCAGAGCAACCACGGCACGGATCCTCCGACCCCATTTTAACGCCTTAACAACAAAGCCATTTCCCTTCCTCCGTACAGCCATCAGGCATTATCCTTCAGGCGATGTCATTTACTGCTCTTGGTCTTTACTCGGTTAATGCTGCTGTTTTCCAATTACTATCCCATCTGCTCCGGCTGGTTCATTTGTGCAGGCATGGCCGTGACCTCCTGAACCCCTCTCGTCTGGGCAGCTCTGCTCTGGCAGATCCCGACTCTCAAAACCAATTCTTCTCAGGTCAGGAATTCAGAGGACTAATTACAGAGGGCACATAAGCCAAAGGGCCACGTGTACTGTCACAAGCATTTCTTTGTCAAACAGTAAATGGCTGCTGCAAGTCATCAGTGTATTCCTGCTGTCTCGTCCAGGGATGCTTACAGGGAGGGAATAGACAAATCTAATGAATTCAAACAATGCCGCTTTTCCAAAGTCTGAACCCAAATTTTGCATGACCCAATTGGCCTGCGGAAGTCAGAGATGAAGTTCAAAGGCAGACCTGAGGCCTTTTACTAGATGCCATTGTAGGTTTGTGCTGTACAGAAGCAGGCCTTCTGATTAAAATCCTCATTTGTAAAGCAGAGAAAAATTTGGATCTACAGCCAGCCGTGCTGCCCATCCTCGTTGTCGCACACATCTGTGCAGCTTGCTCCGTGCCAATTTTGTACGCCTCTACTGCCAGGGGCTGACGTGGGACCAGGTCACTAGGCAGTACTGAAAGGTAGATAAATAATATGGAACGATTGATAGAGCTTTGGATCAGCCATGCTGATGGTTCAGAAATCCAGGAGAAGGTGGTAGGTGGATGGCGCGATTTAAGAAACCCATGAGCTTTCGGTGCATCTACAGCACTGATGATTTCGAGCCACGGGTTTGAAGTTCATCTGTTCCATTTTCACCTGGTTTATGCAGCTGGGTTCGCAATGCCTCTCAAGTCTCCTTTCATCCGTTATATTTCTTCCCTTGCTTTTCACTAAGAAGTAATAAACTCCCTTAAAGTGACAAGGGTACCGGAGTTTGTCTGGGAAGAGGCTCATCCAGGACTGACAAATGTTCTCAGCCTTCGTGTACCTTGTCCAGTGCCTCAATGAATTCACATCATCAATTGCCCAGTACTCCAGCCTGATAACAAGTGCCTAATCCAGAAGAAATGCTCCTCTGACATACTTTTGACAGCACCTAACCGTACTGGCTCATAGAAATGATGGAGAAGATCTCTCAGAGCTGGCTTTCTATAGCCTATCCTTCTGACAATGAGAGAATGCTCTCAAGAGTGTACTTTATATCATCGCCTGGTGCAAATCTCATGGGAAGCCATTTCAGCCCTCGCTTCTTTGAGAGCTTCCTCAGTAATACAACCTAATTCTTTTGTTTACTGTCATCTCATCAGTGCTCTGTACGTTCTCCCTCCTGAAAGTTGCATCTGGTGGTATTTGGAGCCTTCAGATTTATAGGCTGCCATCAGATGATGTGGAACCAGAAGCTCAAGGAAAAGCAATAACATCGCATCCATTCCTAGATATTTATTTTCCTGCACTAGCCGAACTCAGTATCCATGAGATCTCAGGTCCATGATAAATTTATCACAGCTTACCAGCCTTGGTTGAGCCACGCTGAGCAGAAAGGACACTAGAGACCTGAGTGTTGCCCTCAACATCAGACCTAAGTGATGCGACGAGTTTTGCATCTGAATTTCACTCTCTGATGGCAGAGATGGTTTCCTCCTTCAGTCTCGCTGTGTTAAGCCTACTGCACTGCATCTTCAGCAGCTGTCCAGCCCCTGAGACCTGTGCTCATGTGCCCAGCCCACTCATTGCCCCAGACAGTGCATTTCCATTCCTTACCATAGCAAGCAGCCCTTAGGAAGGATATTTCCCAAATGTTTTTCCAGGAAACCACAAGTCTGTTGTCATACCAAGCAAGTGGTGTTTTTTTTTTTTTTCTTTTTCCCAAACTTCAGAGACACAAAAGTCCTATTTAGAGTTAGAGACACACCAGACATAAGGCGACTGCCTAAAATAACCAGCAGCTAACACAGGACGTTCTCAGTCATAGCAAGGCTTCCCGCGACACGCTTTGGGCTGCAGAGATTTGCCTTTCTCCCGCTGACATCCCATGACCGTCTTCTGAAGGCTTTTTCTTTTGATGAAAGGATAACACCTACAGCCGTGTATATCATTGTTCTTTTTAAGAAAGATCTAGTGTATTTTTATTTTTTTTTGGGTGAGGGAGCTGTCCCTGGCTTTCTGTCACATCAGATGGATGTGAGAGAGTGAAGCACGTCTGACATGCACGGCGCAGGGTGCTGACAGCTTGGGTGGCAGAGAGCGTGCCAGCCGGAGAGCGAGCCTGGAGGCCAGGGCCTGTTCTCAGCTCCACCTCTGAGCACCGATGCCAACTGCAAGCGAGCTCCTCCAGCTCTGTTCCCTCTCCTGCCTCTTGCCTGCCTGCCGTATTTAGCTGAAGCTTTGCAGGGCAGGAGCCCTTCCCTCTCGGGGGGTGCCAGACACAGGGGTGGAGACGCAGAGCTGCTGGGTGCTACATTGCAGCACGCTTTCTGAATGCTTTTTCCCTGCCTCTCTGTCTGACAAAGGACTGATGGCATCCCCTTTGCTACCTGGCAGCAGCACCTGCTTCTGATGAGGAGCAAGCACTGCCTTATCCATATTTCGGATCCAGTATTTCGGCCCTCATTCTCACTTGCCACCATTCTGCAAGCAACCCCGCCTTCCCCAGCCTGTGCTCCCCTTCCCTCTCACCTCTTGTCTGCTGATGCTGAATGCTCCTGTGGTTCTCTGCCCATTTCTGCAGCACAGTGGGGTCTATCTGTTCTTGGAGCATCTCCGCCCATTGCTCACAACATCTTTCTTCTCCACATCCACAATCCAGTTACCGATAACACCAAGCAACAAGAGCTATCTGGTTCTTTACAAGAACCAGAAATTTGGCTCTTGGATATCCCAGCACTTCACCATGAAGAGCATTAACTTATTTTCTTCTCTCTCTCTATATATATATTTTTTAAACATGTGATCATACAAGAGAGGATTTACTTCCTAAGGCCTTCCTTGTGCAGAACTGGAGAGCAATCAGTTCACTGGGACATTTTTAATATTCCAGAATCATGTCTGAAGTCCACTGCACACTGCAAGTTTTTCTCAAATTACACTTATTGGAAAACCAACTTTCTCTTGCACTCAACCTAACAAATGACATAGTGTGCACAGAAAATAAATACACATATAAAAAAATTGTGAACCACGTCAGAAAGCCCACGGTATTCTATCTTAAATCTCTCCCTTTGACAGACAGTGGATTAAACAGAAAATGAGTTACATCTCCCCAAACCATATAAATGTGAGTCCCACATTGCAAGGTAGCATGACAAATAGCTGCTGATATATAAGAATAAAAATAAACCATGTCTGAGATCAGTGCCGGCATCGCTGCTTGTATCTGCCATGAAAATCAGCTCAAAACCTTGGGATGAGAATTTGAAGTGCATAGTTTCGCTGGCATAAAAACTATGAAACCTTAAGGAATAAATAAATAAAAATAAATAAATAAAAAGATTGAAAAGGTGTTTCATCAAAAATAATCTTTGACTCTGGCCAAACAGTTAAGAAAAAGAGTGTTGGTTCTACTGTTTCCAAAGGAAGATATTCCCAGGAAGAAAAGAAAATAAACAAAGGTATTGCCAGAAGCACACGTGATCTATATGCAGATGACAGTAATTCTAAAAGGACTCCTGGACTTCTTTTAAAGCATTTCAAAACGCACCCTGTATCTCCAAATTATGCAAAGGCAGGGTTGGAGTTGTTTTTCTTGAACAACAAAGGGATACAATGAAAAATCTTGTCACCCTGCTATAGAAATATTAAACTAAAACCTAAGTCTCCTAAATTTAGCCCTTCTTATCTAAGCATCCAGAGAGAATGTTAGTGCAACCCATTAATAAAGGTCTCCATCTTTTTGACTGGTCACCAGAGCACAAAAATTTGTGACAACGCCAGCAAGCCAGGAGTCTGAAATTGAGTTGGGAGGTCTTCAGTTTTCATCTGTGGGTTTGCACAACTACTGATCAATGTGGTAAATTCTGCTTCCCAAACTGCTCCAAGATGATATCCAAAAGACTTTGGAACTAGCTTGATTTGAGATATCACAAAAGAATTGCTTTGAAAGTGTCCATCAGAGGCGTGTGCACCAATGTTAGTCCAATATCCTATATGCTCCAATCCAGCACCAACCCTCTGCTTATGCTGATCTCTAACATTAGAAACACCAGAAAAGGATTTGGCCAAGTTTTCTTGTCATCCATTTACGTGAAATATACTCATTTTCTATGTGGACTAAAATACCTGCAGTACCCAGCAGCAGAACTTTAAATGATTTTAGGGTTGTTGCTGGTGGCTTTTTTCTTTACTGACAAGGCAGGCCTCTGATGCAGAAAGCAGTGTGACACAACAGGCAGTCGCACAGTGGGCTTTACCACCACTCTCCGGCCACTAGAAATCGTTTTTTCTTAATTCCATGTCATCTCCCCTCTTCTAATCTTCTTTGACAGGTGTTAGCTAAATGCAAGAGCAGGAAAAAAGACAGTTTTCACTGTTGGAAAGATCCGTCATGAGCATTTCAGCCTTCTCGTAGTGTGACTTCGCACATGCCACTTGCTGCTGCTCTGCTGCTTTGGCAGCTCGGTCCTGACCAGAGGAAGGACCAAAAGCAGCATTTGACACTTTGCAGGATCAGGCACACCCAAGTATCACATCTCGTTTAGTCGGATATTTCTAGCACATTAGAGCACAAGGAACTTTGCCAGCCTGTGTGAGCTTCGACACCACACACGTCTGCAGGCATCTCGGGGTGACACTTTCTGCGTGGCAGGCTCGAGGCTGTTGTGCCCAGGATGACTTGTGATTTGCTAGACAACGCTGTACTCACCTAAAATCCCAAATTCCCTTCTTTCTGAAGAGTGGATCCTCTTACACTTGGCAAGCAACTCTTCCCAAAGGCACGAGGAAGGTTTTGAGTACTGAGGATGAAGCCCCAGGCAGGGCTAGGATTCCTCCAAGTGGAAGACATCTCATCATACCTGAGTTCATTGGTGACTAGCTTTTCACCAGCAGAAGATTGCAGTATGTGTGTGATCTGGGAAGATTTTGAGGCACACGGAGACATTTTGGCTGCATGTGGCTTGATATTTCTTCTGTGTAGCAGCAGGCCTCCATGCCCTACCTATAAACAACGAAAAACACTTGAACGTTTCAGCTGGCTCAAAGGCAGAGGAACTAGTGAAGTACTTACGGGTACCGTAGGCACAGCATAATTATCCAACAAGTTACAGGAGGGCATCCTTCTTCCCCTGAATAATTAAGACACTTTCCATTTCTGAGAGCAGGACATGGGATCTGGGGAGAAATGTTTGGAGGCAGCATAGCAAATCCTCTGTTTCTCATTCTCCTCTGTTATTGCAATCTCCTCTTGCTATCTATCTGGGGATGCTGCTAAATGAAAAGGTTTATGACAGCTCTTCAGCACTCAATCATATAAAACACTCTCTAAAAGACGTTCGGTAAGTTAAAGGAACTGCCAGCACATTTTTTTTTCTTTTTTGAATCATAGATTGGGATTTTCACAGAAGTAAAGAAAGTTTACATGCCTAAATTCTATTGGATATCAATGGGATTTGGGTTCCTTGCTTCCCTAACTTTCTGCAAAAATCCCCATCTTACTCTGGATTTGCATTTCATCTGAGGAAGGAATAGCTTGCAGTTAATGCATGAAAATAAGGTTAAGAATATTTCTAAATGAGCAGGGATTTTAAAGCCAATGAGTCGCACCAATGCAGCTGAGAGCAGAATTTATGTAAGCCTTTTTTTCTCCCAAAATAAAATGAAGTTTCTGATACAGAAAGAGAAAGCTAACATTTATATTGAGCTTACTCTCTGGCAGAGACTGTTTTTGTCTGAGCAAAAATAACTCTTTTGGAGCAAATTCTACTCCCACGTCAGCTACTGTGAAACTCCAGGGATTTCAGAGCGGCTCCTTTGGATTTAGCTGGATTCTCTTGCCCTGATCCTTGATGATGAATGGGGGAATTTAACATTCCTGGGAAAAAGATGGCCTCTACACAAGGCTGCCTCCAGGAACTCTGCTGCCCTCCACATGCTCAGGAATGATCAGCCAAACCAGCTGCACGCACTCAGCAACACCAACCGCTGCTCGCAGTTTTAGTGAAAATAGCAACCTCCTGAGAAACTTCTGCTTTGAAAACAAGATGTAGGGTGGGTAAAGCAACTCAGTACAGAGAGTGTTTCCATGAAACAAGCTGCACAAGAGGCTACTGATTTCAGCATCAAGAATAAAAATTAAATAAAATAAAATACAGGAGGATTTCTGATTAATTTTAAACAAAAGACAGAGTAATCATGGCTTTCTTCTCTCTGCTACAGACAGGTCTTTTGGGGCCTCAATTCTTCTCTCACATTTACACTTGTATAAACCTTGAGTAATTTTTTCTTTAAGCCTCTATTTAATCTGTAGTTTTTTTCCAGGAAGAGGATCTGATCTACAGAAAACCTAAATCAATACCAGCTGGCTTTAGGTCAAAGAATTTGGACCTCAAGCATAAAGTATACCTGTCAGCTAGATATATACAGACATATATCACAGCCTGCATGAAAATTACCTCTTATTCCCCCATGGCAACTAGTGGCTAAGTAAAATATAATTAATTATTGTATCTTTCTGGCCTTTGATAACAAAGGTAATCAAGTCAAGCATTTATTTTTGCTCAGCTTTGCAATAACTACTTAATTGAAAAAGCAAAATTCCTCTCTCCATTTCTTCTCTGCATGGACGAGTTCATTTGCCCAGAAAGGGACGTGCCGGGAACTGTTCCACCGAACACAATCAACTGCAAAAGAGACAACCAGGACTGCCACAAATCTATAAAGCAGCTTTCCCTTCTGATCTGTCATTCACCTCCCAGTTGCTCCCACTCTCACATCTAACATGTTGGTGAGAGAGATGCTAAATTAACTTCATCATCTTTGAAAGGCACAGAACTTCGAAGGCCTGTCAGATGAGGAAGGTATTAAAAGCGGTGCCTTGGTCAAATCCCTAAGATCTCCCCTCTATCCAGACTAAACCTTTCCTTTTTATTGGAGAAAGAAAAAAAAAAAAAGTAACATCTGCTCCTATCAAAACACTTTCAAAAGAAAAAGTCAGATGTTTGTATCCAGATACTACTGTGAGGCTGCAACTCTCCCAGTAACACAATTAAGCTCAGTATCCTTTCTACAGGTTAGGTATTTTTACAGATTTAAACTGCTATTACTCATGAAATATCTCAGAAATATGCCCTGATGATTACTATACAAGCCAAGGACTTGAACGACTGCAGTTTTGGTTACTGCCATGCCAAGAACTTCCCCTGTCAATTAGGAAAAGTCTTCCAGCGATACACAAGTGCGCAGTCATTTGCCTTTCAGCAGAGCCCTTCTCCTCTCCAGCATGGGGATAATAACTTCTGCCTACGTCAGATGGTTATTTGGAGGAAAAACACACTGAAGCAATGTGCTCTGCAAAAGACTGGCTGGATAATGGCTACATAAATATCTATGTCAGATTTTTTTTTTCCAGTCCCGCTCGGTGATTTGAACATGATCCACTGGATTATGCGAGCGTACAACTGACGGCCGTGAATCTTTGTGGTCTAGCTTTGCCTCTGTCTCCCACAGAAGCACACGAGGGACTCAATTTGGCCTTTTATCCTGAAACGCGGGTAGCTGTATTTTATGGCTCTTGTTTCCCTTCCCAGTCAGGAGTGGGAGTCTGAGGGGGGAAAGGGAGTTAGCACCTGGCATTGCCAAGTCCAGCACGCCATGTGCCAAGAGGAAAAATTTATTTTGTTGACGATTGTTTCTGACTTCCACTTCCCCCAACTGGCTGGAGATGCAATTTTCAGATCTGCCTGAGGCTATCCTCTCTGTTTAGAGAAACAACGATAAAATCCCCAGTACAAACTTAACTGCTATATGCGAGCATGTTCTGGGAGCTCACATTACTTGCAACTAACACCATTTTAGGGAGCTCATTGACTAATTATTTTCAGAAGCTAGCGAGGTTCATTAGATAAAACAGACAGCTCTAATGAAGTTTCGGAAGCTGCTTACGCAACATTCAGAAAGGGGAAAGAACATCACAGACAACTATGAGCCTGTTTCTGGAGAGCTAAGACGAAGCTTGAATTTATTCTGACTTCATAAACATTTTCAAATTTTACTGAGAGAGCTGTGCAAGGCCCAGCGAGCTGGCACGGGGCTGGATCTTCACAGAGCAGCTGAGGTTGGAAGGGAACCTCTGGATGTCATTTGGTGCAACCCTCCCAGCTCAAAGCAGGGTTAAACCTCTGTGTGGCCATACGCTGTGCATGCTCCCTACATCTACGTCTTCCTCTGTACTTCAGAGGGGTCTCAGCAGCACTGAGGAAAGGGGAATAATCATCTGTCACCCACCTCTGCCTCTCTAATTAGGCTTCAGGGTGCAGTGAGTGCAGCTGGTTTCCCCAGCAAGCAATCCTGAGGCAGTTTCTGTCAGGAAGAGGAAAAGTCTCATAGCAAACTCATTTTCTGCACACCAGGGCCAGGGAGCTCAATTTCACATCCTCTCATCTGCCGGGTGGCCACGGTGCACGAGATGCTTAACCATCACGAGTGGAATAGGACTCAAAGAAGATTCCAGAAAGATTACTGTCTGCTTGGGCTGTTTTCACTGTATATTTCCACAAGCCCATTAGTCACCATCACAATTCCCATGCCTTTGGAGATATCCATATTTTAGCGCATTATCTAATTCACAGAGGTCTATTGATTCCCAGCTTTGCTCTGAAGGGCAGTGACTCATCTTTCAGTGCACACAATAGAAGAGCTGCTAATAAAAAAAACATTTAACATTTAGAGCCAGAGTATCTGGATGAGAAATGCTCCTACACTGCAGACATCCAGGCTTCGTGAGCTGGATTCAGAATCTGATGGCTTTTTTCTCCCTCCCTGATGTGGAATACGCGAATGCTCCCGATGTGCTCATTTTCTAGGGAGCTGAATTGGCCCTGGGCATGCAGCCTCCTGGATTAACTGACAATCATCCGATGTAATGCATGACCTCAGCCAGTTTATAGGAACTTTGCACTTGTGTGCATGCACTGGGGAGGGATGAGAGGGTTTCTGGAGAGGGAAGTTCAGCCCTGCCCACAAAAGGACACGACCACACCGTTTGTTATTGTCTCCAAGCCTTCACACCGGGATCTGAACAAGGCTGAAGAAATGCACAGCCCCTGCACCGAACTGAATCTCACAAAATTAATCCACACAAACTTCCAGAACTAATTTCTTTTTAAAGCTAAATGGATGAGAAACTGCCTGGAGAGAAAACTGCACAGGGAGATATTGCTGCTGAAAAACACAGGAATCATCTATCAGTCACTAATCAATAATGCCTGAGCAGCACCACTTGCAAAACTCACATTGATTTTAATAGGAATCTTATTCAAAGAGACTCAGTGCCACCTATTGTGATTTTGTCTGACTCGTGGCATTTTTTCCTTAACAAGCGTTAAAAAATCTTTCATTTTTCAAAGCCAGTCTTTAAGAAGCATGAGATTAGGCGAGCATCTCAGCTTTTTATGCATGTTTGTCTCCCAGCCCGTGCAGTTGCAGAGAAAGACCTCACAGGACTCTGAGCAACACCTCACAGAGCTCATAACCCAGAGGGCAAACTACATGGGGCTATAATGCCTCTTTTATACACACCTCTTTTCTTCTCTCCCATGACCTTATGAGCTGTTAGGTCCAACTCTGGATCCAATGAGCCAATACTTTGACTCATATGGCACCTCGCAGCTTAGAAGAGCAGAGGTTTAACACGTTATAGGAACAGGGGACCACAGTTTGATGTGCACTTAAGCATCTCTTTTTTTTTTTTTTCTTTCCTTTTTTTTTTTTTTTTTTTTAAATAGTTCATTGAGCAACTGTGCTGTCCTGGGTAGAAAGGAGTGGTTAGTTGGAAATAAGGCAAGGACTGGTACTTTTTCAGTACTTTGAACTGTAAACATTTCCATACAGATACAGCAACAACTGTCTGACCTCCAGATAGTGACGAGAGGTTTAATACCTACCTACAAATTGTGACTGTTTCTATCTGAGAGCACCACACACTTCGTTGGCATGGTTTAAGTGATGCAACACGAGCTCGAGAAGGGGCTACAAACAATTCAACTGCCGCTTTCCCGGTAAAAAACAAAACAAAACAAAAAACAACCAACAGAAAACAATAACAACAAAAATAGCTTTAAGAGTCATTAGCCAGGGAAACAATATTGCTTGCTTCCCTACAGGACTGACTCACATGACTGACAAAGCATGCATTACGATGCTAATGCTAATGCCTCTTGTGCCAAATCCATCAATTCACAAAATGTAAGGTCACAAGGCAACATCAAAGGTCGTCTTGTGCAACCTGTGTGGCACGGGCTGGAGTGTTTTTTCCTCAGCTTTCTTTATGGAGCCCTTGACACTGAATTTACAAAACCCAAACCCTTCAGCAATTCATCTGCCACTGCAGGTATGTATCAGAGTCCACCTCTGTCTGTCTCTCCCTGCTTTCCCGAGGCAGGGGCAGAATTTCACCCACCCTTTCCAAAATATCACAGCATACATTTGTGCCAGCAGTGGAGGAATCCTGTTTCCTTCTGACGTTACAAGTGCATCCAACAGCCATTCCACCAAGCCAATTTTCCAGCCACTGAAGCAACCTAAATATCTACACGCTCTTAGTTTGCCACTTTGTTGTACTTCACGTGCTATCGAATGGAAGCCTTTGTCATGAATAAGCCAAGATTTGTTAAAGGAAATGAACCTCGGTAAGGTGAATGTGCTGTCTTAATCCTTCAAGATATTTCTCCCGTTCTCATTTTCCTCCACAGAAAACTTGCTGCTCTAGTGGACTTCAGATTCTTCTTGATCATAAAGGAGTGACGTTTACAAAAATACCAATTCCACTAAAGCTACTGTAATAAAAGAAATGCTGCACTACTGACTAATGCTCTTCGTTCTGGCAGAGGACGTTAACTGGAGTTTTTAAGAGTCAAATCAGTTTAGCAAATTGGGGACCATTATGCAAAATTTTCCCAATAGCTCCGCCTTCTTTAATCAAATACTTAACTCCATGCCTATCCAGGCCAGCTTCAATACATTTTTTAATGAAGATGTTTTCCAGGATTGGGGCCAAATGAGCTGAAATTCATCACTGCTCTGAGGTAAGTGCAGTGCTGAAAAAGGGAAAGGAGAATCATTAAGTTTCCTATTTGGACTAAACCCGGAGCATTAATTAGGACATTAATTCAATTTCCCTTCCTATGTCAGCTTTTAATTAAGCATTAATTTACCCTCCTAGGTTGGCTTTGGGGATCACATGGAATCGCCATGGGCTCTGTGGCACCCTACTGAGTGTTGCCAGCACCAAGCTGAGGGGGAGGCTGGCAGAGCAAAAGCATGGAGGGAAATGGGACTTCCACTATGGGGGCTCAGCACTTGGGTAGGGGGAGAACGGCGGTGTCCAGGGCAGCTACAGGGGCTCCATTTCTCAATCCAAATGCTCAGGTCCTCCGCTAGTGGCACAAGATCCTCGGCAGATGCACAAGTTTATTCCCATTTCAGATCTGGATCTAAAATTAATGCAGAAAAATTGCTAATGGTGTCTTAGTTAAATTATCCCTCAGTTAAATCCAACTCTTTAAAGCATAATATTAAACTAACAATGTCTGGTGGCTCTTATTTCATTACGCCTCCATTTCAACTTTTTAAGACTTTCTTTTCATTTCAGGATATTAGATTTGATAAAATAACAATGGTCTTAGTAGAGGAAAAAAAACTTTTTCCTAACAAATCTTGTACTGCTTCGCAAAGATAGCTCTTTATGATCTTCATTTTCATTGTACACTTCGATTCCATTACTCATTTCTTTTATGCGCTGGAGTTCAAAGAATAGCCACAGCTACTCAGAAACACAGAAAGACTTTAGCTATCCCCTCATTTAGAAGCTTTTAGGGAATTAGGACCTTGCTGTGGATAAAGCACAAAATTGGGTTGGGTAATCTGGATTGTAATCCTGCTTCTGCCCCAGTCTCCCTGAATGACGTTGGTCAAGCCATTTTGCACATTTCTTGCGAGACTGGAGTAATAGTTTCTGGCCCCAAATGGCTGCTAAGAGGATCCATTCATAATCCTCGTGGAATGCTGGAAACACTTCTGCCTCCTACACAAAAACATTTATTCCATCAAGAAAGAGAAAAGATGTATGATCTAACCGAAAAGGTTTGTGACTGGGGAAGGAACTCTGTGTCCTTCCCCCGCTCGTACAGTGGTACTGCCAAAGTCAGCACGATGAGCTAGATGGATTGCTGGTCTTGTTTGCTATGTCTGACGTACGTCAGCTGGTCTGACACACATCAAAATTAATCACACGTTTCAATCCTACCGCCCTTAGTCACTCCGTGAGCACAGGTCTGGGAGTTTGAGGTCCTCAGGGACAGTGGGGATCTCCTGCTGCAGGCAGGAAAGGCACAGCACGGCTACGGGGTTTCTGTTGTGGTGTGTGAATTGTTCCATGGACAGGACTGCAGAAAGGGGTCTGCTGCGAGCAATCTATGGGATTAAATGTTGCTACAGGAATTACTGGTCCAAAGCTTGAAAAAGGCCTATTTGCAGCCACCAGAATAAATTCACAGGGAGAAAAACATTGCTTAAAAGACCTATGCTGTTCATCTCAGAAGAAATCAGCTGATCATCACTGGGGTGCTTTCTGAACCCATTTAAACCAGTAGGAATCTGCCACTGAATTTAATGGGGCTAGAATTTTTCTCATCCACCATTACAGTGAAGAGATTATTAAAGTGCACAAGAGTGATTCAGCAAAGTCCCACCCCCTCGCCACCCTATTTCCAGCACATTTGGCCAAGCACACACTTTGGCAAAGCGGTTCAGAAGGATATTCAAGTGAATTATATTTTGTCATATTAAATTAAGAGAGGAATCAGTTAAAAATCATTTTAATCAAGGAAACAAATGGAAAAAGAAATGGAATGATCCCTTGTAGACTGCTTTTGACATTTGTGGATTTGTTTTGTATTCCCTCTTACTCAATAAACTGCAGGATGACTGAGTTCATTTCACAGAAGATGGATTGCATTTTCTTCTCTCAGCTCTGCAATGTCCATTGAATTCAACCAGAAAAAAATTACTGTGCTTTAAAAACTCATGATTCCTACATTATTAGAGTCAAACTGCACTGCACACCTGGGGCAAGGGCGAGGAAATGAACGCAATCTCCATGTGTGATAGAGGTGGTTATCTAATAATGGTGGTTAATATTTAGGGGGACTTTTAAAGCAAACACGGACTGAGAAATGCAGACAAAGCCAAAATGGAAAAGCCTAGTTTATACATAAGCCTTCACACAGCCCCAATTTATCTTTTATTTTGTGAACCATTTTGAGACTGGGAGCCACATAGGCTTGCTTGCCCAAAGAAAGCAAAGATATAAGGGTCAATTCTGGCCAGCTGGAAGGGGTGTTGTGCCCCCTACCTCGCCCAGGAAGGTCCCTGCCACAGCCCTCTGTACCTTTGGGGTGAAGGGGCTCCTAAATATTCTGGGCAACTGGTCTTCAGTATCTTTCCACATCCTCTTGTGGCACGACATAAAGCAAGTGGTCTGTGTCAGCACAGCTCCCATCAAAGCCAATGGCTCTGCAGTGACTTATATCAGCTGAGGATCTGCCTTGATATTTTCACAACAAAGGGCAGCAGAGGAGGAGGGTGAAATTAAGGGGGACAAAAAAACAACTGGAAAAATAAATAAAAATAAAACTGAAACCTGTCTATTCCTGGCAGGAACTGAAAGCAGAGAGAGGGAGAGATTGTTCTTACACCCAGGAGGTCCTGTGTGTAATAGAGATAGGCACCAATTTAAGATGCTTGGTAAAGCTGCAGCCTGGATAAGAGATCTGCAACGCAGATTGCAGAAGACAGATTTTTGTTTGAGGGTTTGGGTGTTTTTGGTAGACATAGAAGATAAATGTTAACCCTTTATCAGCAGAAGCAGAATAATCAGTTATATCTCCTGTTTTTAAGCTTCTGTGCTCACTTACATTATTATTTGAAATCATCTGGTGCTTAAGGGCACTAGTGAAACTTCATGGTGCCACTGCTGTGGACATAACAGAGCATGCTGCCCAAATGAAATCCTGACTCAAAGTCTTGGTTCTGCAGTTTCAGTGTTGCTCCAATCTCTGTGCAGAATCAGGCTGTAAAACACGATCGAGAAACACCTCTCCCTGCCTTTTCAGTCAAATAAACTGCCTGCCTCCACACATGCTGATATTTTCCTTCAGCAAAGCTGAAATGTCAATAAAAATATTTCCATTAAACTTTTTCGATTTTTTTTTTCCACCAGGATTTCTTTATTATCTCATAGGTGTCAGGTGCAAATTGTGCACCAAGGACACTGCCTGCAGGCTGGGAGCTGCAAGCCTGCACATGCAATCCTTCACTTAGGAATTTGCAAATTGGCTTCCCTGTTTAGTATGAGAGAAGGTTGTTAAAGATTTAGCAGACCTATTGCCAAAGAACTACTTTGGGAGATTGTTTTTTTGATCAAGTCTGTCTTCCATAAAGTCTCATTTGAATGCTGTTAACACACATCACAGACACTGATGACACTGAATTATTTAATGCTACACACCTATCTAAGATGAAATCTTGCAGATCAAAAGAAAATGTTTACTTCAGTTGGATGTGGTTTCTATATACATGATATGGGGTGATGAGACAAGAACTGGAAAATATTATGGGAATCACCTGAGAGGAATTAGTATAAATTCCTTTTGGCGGTCCTTCACTGCATCTTACACACCTGATTCCCAGCCTTTTCTGTCCTCTGATAACATTGCCTGTCTGCTGGCATGCCAGCTTTCCATTCATGGACTGCTGTCCTTAATATTATTCCTGCTCAAGTCCCAGTGTGTTTTGGTGTTTACTTATTTTGCAATAATAAAAGATGATATGGCTATCCACAGAGCAAACAAACGGGCTCTATTTTCCCCTGTTGCTCAGAGTGAGTGGAAGATTCAGAGAATTTATGAGACAGAACTTTGCTCGTGGGTAACCGGTCTTCATTCCCTTCAGCTTGACAGTGACCCAAACTGGCCACCATCCCACGTCTGCTCCACATGAAAGGAGCTTGCAGACTTTGTTCCATTTGTTTTCGGCTATTGAGACACTAAATTAAAGTTGAACTAAAGGTCCAGTTGGTTGGGAGAGCCTCCCAAGTCATTCTTCAGGCAGATAAGAAGAATGACAAAGTCCATAGAAAAAATAAGCAGGAATTGTCTCTTTGCTCCCATTTCTTGATGGTTTGGATATCACGCATCATAAGAACCTTCTAAATAGACAAAGCCATGGTGGTCATGGAGGAACAGTGAGGATGGAGCTACACCTTTTGCAAGATGCCAAGGACATAATCAGATCAAAATGCTGCACTTGTCTGCTCTCCCAGCTTCACCAGTCTCCCATTTTCTTTCTGGGGAAAAGCAAGGGCACAGGTTCAATCTAAAAAGCCCCAGGTAGTTTGTCATCAAGCGGCCTTCTCCATCTAATAAAACTGAGGTGGCAACTAGGACTCTGGGAGCATCTCTGATACACAGCTTCAGATCCTCACGGAGTAATTTCAGATAGATGGGAACCTGTTACCTTAAGAAATGCGGTTTTGAGATCATATCAAACATTTCATTACAAAACTGCAGAGAAGTGAGTTGTGAAGCCTTACTTGAACAATTAAACACCTCGGGAGTACTTTAATCTGTGTTCTATAAACCCTTGCAACCAAAACTAAGACTACACATTCAGACCAGTACACTCTTTTCATTGGACAATTTTTATTTTATTTTATTTTATTTTTTATTTTTTTTTTTTCAGAAGTTTTCAATGTGCACTAAGCTGGGTAGAAGTCTGAAGTTCTTTTGCTAGTGCAAAATTAGGCTGAAGACCTTGGCTTGAATGTCTTCATGAAGGCAGATGCAAGACCAATGGACTAACAAACGCAGAAATTAATTTTATGTATTCTTCACCATTGTCTAAAGTTGTTGAAAAGCATCTGTGGAACATTCATTATTAGCACAAAGGTGCTGCTTTTACACAGTTTGAGGAAAACACTACAATCAGATCTATCTTTGGATGCCTTGTATCATCAAGCAGAATCCATGTAAAGCCAATTAAAACCTATTTGTCAAAGGGTAGAACTAACATCATAATACGCATGGTCTGCTCACAGCTCACTAGCTGTTACTCGAAGTCACAAATCACAATAACTATTCTGTTGAAATTGTAAAAGAGAAGCTAGAAATCCTGCTAAACTCAATGAGCCATTAAATAGTTGACAATATTCTTTATAGAAACCTAGAATAGTTAATTAGTCCCAAAATACAAATGGTGAGCATGAATAATTACTACCATAGATTCCAATCAAGATACCCAAGGCTAGATCTGCAGCTAGCATAAAGTGACATTTCTTCATGTATGGTGTCGGCTTATACCAGCTGTGAGATTGGCCCTAAAAGGTTCGTTTTGTGCTTAAAATATGGGGGTCTTAGACAAGAACACCTTGGTTCTGTACCCAATGCTGCCATTGACTTGTCGCACAATTTTCGTTTTTTCTTCTTACGAAATTGCCTGGTTGTGTTGTGTTTGTCAGCTCGGTTTTTAACACATACAAAGGATCTGTATATTCCTTCATCTTCCTCACTATGGTAGCTTCCCCCAGCCACACACTACTGTTGCTTCTGTTCCTGCACCTCTTATCTCTAGTGCTCCATCCCCTCCTCTCCTTTTTGACATTTCCAGGCTGGCGTTTCTCTCTTCAGACTAGTGAGGCTCTGCTTATTGACAGATAGAACATTCCCCCCCAAATTTTGTACTGATGAGATGTGACATTCAGAAGTTATTGCGTTATACAAAAACAAACAGAGAAATGCCATCAAGTTGAGTGCAGGGAATTGCTCAACCAATTAATATTTGCATATCCTTGGATGAAAGATATCAGTAGTACAAAGTATTGTTATTAATAAAAGCCCACAGAGAGTCTTCTGTAAGGCAAACACGACTAATGATGTGTCTTGCTTTCTGTCTTGGCACCCTACCAAGTTTCATGAAACACCAGTTTCTTGCTCAACCAGGAAAATCTGGTGAAGTTTGAGGGGGTTTGGATGGTCAAACTGGGAGACAAAGTTGTGAGTGGAGGAAAAAGACTGCACCTGTATCACTGCAAAGATGTCACGTTGTGACGCCATGCACTGAGTGTGCCAGCAGAATTGTCCCTTCCCTGAGATCCCTGCCTTCATTTCCCTTACGCAGTTTTGATCTCGAAGGTGACTTTTCTTCCAGAAGCTAAACCGAAGTGCTCAGCTACGTGAAGATAAGCAAACCTTGAACATTTCTTGGATCAGGATCTCAGGACTTCTCACTCCACAGGAAATTCATTCTGCATCCCTTTCTGCAAAAGGGAAATTCTACAAACCTGCACAAAGCATCACGAGCAACATCCAGCTTTCAACCTTTTCAACCTTCTTCAGTCCAGTCTAGGTAGTGCCTGTGAGCAACCTGGGTGGTGGTGATCTGAAACACAGTCTTAACCAGCTGAAAAAATGTGTATTTAGTTGCAGCAGCTAAATGACCCATCACGTATCTGTCTTTTAAAATGAAAATAGGTGCTTGGGCGTGGTGTATTTGAGGACTCTTAAGTGGTTTCTTCCTCTTTTACTGCCGCAGTGTCCATGGAGAGCCAACAGCCAGAATGTGCTTGTACAAATACACTTGCTACAGTAAACAGCCGCAGGCAATCTGGTGCACCCAAGGACCTTGTGTTGATTCTGCACTACTCCTTGGCGGATTTGTTCCTCCTTGCAAATTTAAAGATGTGAACCAAGGAGGGACCAACCCCTTTTTCCTGTACATTAGCTGGCCTGAGGCCAGCCATGCAAAATGTATTAATGGAAACTGACAATGTTATACGACTACACTAAAAAAAAACAGAGAGATAAAAACATCTGAAGGAAATAATACTTGAAGAGGAAAAAGGGTCAAATGGTGGTTCTTTGCAGGGGTGTTACTGTAACACTGAATTTCAAGAAAGAGAATTTGTTAGATTTCCTGAATATTGAAGAAAAACAACAAATAAAGAAAAAAAAATCTGAAAACATCTGCATTAGCATTGCCTTATTGTCCTTGCCTTGAAGCACAGAGTTCTCAGTCATTTCAACACGAGTGTTCACGTGGTGAAAATGAAATGCATCCTCAACGTCTTCATCCAGGGCCTCAAGGACAATGACAATGGTCTTATGGATGGCAGTGGTCAGGAGTTAGCTGCTGGAATGAACTGTGATCTTAGAAATTCAGAGCCTGGCCACAAATTCTTGCCAACATTACAGGGACAGTGGCTAGATCCTGCTTTGATGTGACCCCTTGGTGTTCTCAACAAGGACTCAGCATAGCCAGTGAGGGACTCTTTTCTTGACACCACAAACATATTATGAGGTCGCTTTTAGAACTACAACATTCCTCTCCCTCTTTCTTCCATTGCCACCCCTTCCACCTACTCCCACCTCTCTTACACCTCGTTCCCAGTACATTTGCAGCACCTGTAGTGAGGGGGCACTGCTCTGACACATCAGCCACGCCAGCATTTTGGGAAGGGATTGAGAAACCCCAGGTAAGGAGTAAGGCTCCCGCACTGGTGCAGAAGGGCAGGATGACTTTGTTGCCACCAGTGAGCAGGAGGGCTCAGATCCCCATCCCTATCAGGAACATGCTTGTACTGGGACTGATGGGAACAAAATGAGGGTGGAGTAATTAGTGAGGGTACAAGAAAGCAGCATGAACAAGATAGCTTCCTCCTTGGTGTAAGGGGATTGATACAGTTGCTGTCCTCTGAACAGTTCTTCGAGGAGTTGAATCTATAAAACCTCCAACAGATAACTCCATCTGGACTCAAATGGCACACTCTGGCATAAAGCTTCATTAGCTTTAGTGGCAGCTTGCTCCATCTGGGTGAAGTCCATGTGGAAGACTACTCTGATTAGCTGCTAGAAGCAAGGGCAGAATCAAGCTCTGTTTGTGCAAACTATTATTATTATTTGAACATCTCCGCTTACCAAGTTCCCAGCTTTCTGCCAGGACTGGCAATGAGTAGGTGACCGCAGCAAGAATTTCCTTGTAGGCACTTGGCTTTAGTTTCTCTTTTTAAAGACCCTATCATTTTTCCTATTGAAATAGTATCAGTGACATTTAAAGCTTCAATAGCTTAAAATAATAAGAAATATTTAAAAAATAAAATAAATATATATAAGTAAAACCTTGGTGGCAATGCTGGGACAGGCTTAGCCAGTCACTCTTATTGTTTTGACTTGATTTCAATTAAAATTTTGAGTTGCACAGTCATAAATTCCTACTGAAGAAGAAGAATGTCAATGAAATTCCAGTAAGGGGTCACATAACCCCCCCACAGTCTTTGCAATTACGCAGTGCTACTGATTGGGCCATGGTAGACACCAGCTTTGAGTATTATACGTAGCAAAACAACTTGAATTTTCAGGACAGATGTCCCTAGAGAAAGATAGCAGACAGAAGGAGGGAATTCGGATGACAATGCATTTGACATGTGCAGAGAGTAACGAGCATTGTTGGATTTGAACAACCACTTGGCAACTTCAGCATGGGAGGGATTTCAACAATGTTTACCCACTTTCAAGGCATTGAAAAAGAGCAAAGGTTTTCAAGAGGGACATTAAAATGAAAAAAAAAAAAGCTACTACTAATAAAAAATATCTGATGGTATTATTAGAACAGAACAACAGCAAGAAATTCTCAAGTCATGCCTGCAACTTTTCTGATCTGCAGCTCCTAACCTCAACTTTAGCTGGCTGTTCTGAGCAATGAAGTGCTGTCTCAGGCACAGCCTAATTAGCTCTGAAAAAGCTGCTATGTCCAAAAGAACAGCACATATCCATGTGGAAGATCCAGCTTCTGTCCCAGAAGCCCACCAGCCACAACACAGCAGCGTCAGTTTGGAGTAATTAGTGCAAGGCTGTTTGCAGGAGGGAGGTCAGCGCTGGTATCCCCGTACAGCTTGCATCAGGCAGTATCAATACAGCTTAGTGATAGAGAATCTGTCAAGTTATTTCCAGGGTTAACAACTCAGACTGTTAAAAATATAAATTTCATGTGTAGCCTGAACTTGGCTGCTTTCAGGTTCCTACTCCTGGGTCTTGCTATGCTTTTGTCAGATAGATTAAATAGTCTGCTATGATCAGAAACATCCTCCCCACATGGACAGTGATAAACCATGATCGAGTTACCTTTAGAAGGATTTTCTTCTTCAAATAAAAGTAGCAGGTACTCAACCACACTAGGGCTTCTTCCACCAAGAAGCTAACCTTACAGAGAATGCTTTCAAAGCTACAAAGGACCATTTAAACGCTCATTTCCCGCTGAAAATCAGGGGCTCCTGGGTGTCTTACTCCATTTGTTAAACCTTGAAAGTCTCCTCCCCTGTCTTGGTCAGCATTAATGGAAAATAATAAAAACATCATTTAAACGTGGAGTGTCAGAGAGGTGATTCAATTACCAGCCCTAGCTGCCACAGTTGCCAGCAAATTAGAAAGAAAAGAAATACAAAATAATCCCTTTCCATTCCCTTCTATTGTGTCAGGACGGTTCCTCCCTCCTTGTCTGGGGAGCAATTTTGAGAACCTCTCCCATCAGTCTCTGCTAATTTGCCAGGTAGAGACTGTGCAGAAAGGAAATAGGGGAAGGGGAACAGAGGCAAAACAGGCCACCTTAGCTCTTCTGCAATGCTTGGCAGGACGCAGAGACGATGTCTTACTGGATGCCTGGCCATGTTAGTCCCCCAGCAGCAAACATAGGCGATACAGAGAAAGGAAGGTGAAGGAGAGAGCACAACCCATCTCCTCTGTGCCAGCTGGTCCTAGGGGAGAGCTGTCAGGAGCTGATAGTTCCTAACAAAACCTGCAGAGGAGAAACACACATCACAGCAGCTTTAAAAACAAACACACAATGAAAATGATAATGTTGCAGGTGCACAAAATAAAATAATCCCTGATTTTAAGGGGAAAAACACCCTGTCTAGCTACCCCGAGAGGCCCGACCTGCTCAGGTGCATCTTTATGTCTTCCTGGATGCATCTCATTCATTCAGTAAAGCTGCTTTGGTATTTTCCGTGTTGCAAATTTGAAAATGGCAACTCTAAGAGAGGTTTTTGAAATGTGCAGTCCAAGACCCTGGGCTAGACTTGGCCAAAAGGCATCAGAGGAAAGGAACTGAGGAGATCCAAGTGCAGGAGCCAGCTGCAACTTGGAAAAGCCACTTTCTGCAGCCTTGGGTACGTCATTTAACTTCTGCATGCCCATTTACAGTGTTGATTTAAGAGCAATTTCATATTTTAAGACCAGAAAGTAGGAGCTTCAGAATTATCTAGAAAGAATCTTATATCAAAAACTCTTAGTTAAATTGACAGATGCTTTCTCAGGGCTTTGACGGTGATTTCTGTTGAGCGCACAGATAAATTCAACCACATTTTTCTGAGGCTCCTTCAAGCCCTTCCACTACGCCTGTGCTCCCTGGAACCTCTCAGGACAAAGCACTTGGCTACAAATGCCACTTCGTGGTGCTAGAGCCCTACAGACCCTGCCTTGGATGGCCACCGTGCTCTTGCTGAGTGGTGCTGCAGGCTGCAGAGTAAGCTCCTCGCCGCCTTTGCCTGAGGAGCCCAACCAGTAATTAATCATACAAAAATATAATTACCTCAAACCTCGGCAACCCGAAAATCAGTTTGAAGAAGAGTTGTTTGCTCTGGGCTGTCTGTTTCAAAGAATACCCAGATGACAGGAATTACAAAAGCCTGAAGAGGAAATCATGTAAGGGTTCGATGCCATTTCTCAGAAGCTTTCTGACCTCATCTCTCTCTCCCTCTCTTATTTATACTTGTGATTGTATCCCTTTCCAGCTGATTATTATATCTCTTTGGTTCTTGTTAGCTGACCTCCAACAGGCACACGTTAGGAGGAAAGCATGCATGAACTTTTCAAAATCAGCTTTGCTCTCCTCCAAGGAAAAGGCCACTGCCTTAATGGCTGCAACTGCCTACAATTTTAATGAGAAGAGGAAGCCTTTCTTTCCAGTTTTTTATTTTTTCCTCCATAGGAAGTCTAAGGTCCAGGCCCAGTGCTAGTTAAGAGAGGGGAAAAAGAAAAAAAAAAAAAAGAAAGCCCTCCCACTCCACAAGAAAAATACACTTAATTAGGTAGCACAGTTCTAATGCCTCCAGCGCTCTTTGGTTTAATCTTCGCAGTTGTCCATTTTTGATGGAAAATTTGTGCTGATTTCATGGTGGCTGCTTGGAAGAAAGTCACCACACTTCATGGTTATTTCATAGCTTGGGGTGAAGGGAATGGTGAACAATGATTTAATTAGGTTTCTGTAATAACATCTCAATTTCCAAATGGCTGCCCACACGTATTAGTATGAAATAAACACAGCTCCTTTATTTCTGTTAATTCTGTGACTTTACCGCTGATGGAAACTGAGAAGAGACTGACAACAGAAACTAAAACAGAGACTCTTTGCCTGCAGATTGGGGATAACATCCACGAGAGCCGTTCATGCTCCTACTCGCTGCAGCCCCATCCACGTGCAACATCTGTGCCCATCCGCAGTCAGCACAAGCACTGACAGCAGCTGCAACACTGCTGGATCGAGCCCACCACGAGAACAACCCTGAAGAAAGGAGTATCACGAGGCACTGATCAGCTAAGATAACTCAGATTACAGATGGAGAAGAAGGTCAGCCAAAAAGCTTGTGGTTTCCCCTCACTCTGGACTTCAATTCCCTGACCCAATGCGTCTTCCAAAATCCTGTCAATGTAAAATATCTGCCTTCCACCAACACACACCACTCCATAAAATAGATGGCGTATTTAGGCTGTGAATTCCACGAGATGGCATATATACAACTGAACAAGTCTTGATGATCTGTCTTGTCAATAGGACTGGATCAGAGTGTTTATGGATGTGTTACCATTGACATAAATAACAGGGAAAATAAAACATAACTAGACCCCAAAGAAAAACCCAATCAGTAGTGTCTGCCTTCTAATTCCTCATTAGATAGAATGTCAAAGCCTCAGCTTACTGTACAATCACCCCATCTGTTCCAGCCTCTAATTTCACTATGAATTGAAATAAACGTAATTCCTGAAAATGTAAAAACATCTCAGATTTCCAAGCTCCTTTGTCTCTTCGCAAATTTTTACAGCCTCCTGTTTGGCACAGCGAGCTTTTCAAGTGCTACCAAGCTGATTATATTAGAGAATACTACAAATTGGATAACTCAAAACCCTCCTAGAGAGCTCTCGTAAAACTCCATGGTTGGATGGAAACTGGAACAGATGGGCAAGCTCCACCAAGCGCTATATTAACCCTGCTGTTCTCTGACTGGTGGCCAACAACACATTCAGAAAGTACAGATCTAAAAATAAGTCTCCAAAACAGAAGATGATCCAAAGCTTTTAATACACGGTGGCAAGGCAGATGACCACTTGGTGACATAGTTTTGCTACGATTACAACCAATTTCTTCCACAGAAAGGCAAGTTTTTCAGCTTCTCGGTATTTAAAAGAGAGAAAGTATTTAAAAGGAAAAGGCATGTGTCAAGGCAAATTGGTTGCCACTCGTCCATTACAGCTGAAATACTTCAACCATCACCTCATTACATACAGAGTAATAGCAAAGAGCGTGCAACGAGGGCCATAATTGAACTAGAGAAATGGAGCAGGAGTCCTGGGGGTAGATTCGCAATGCTCCAACCAGTGCAGCTCTATAAAAATCTCTCTATTTTTGCTACCAAGTACACAAATTCCCATTGAATTCAAAAGGAGCTTTGGGTATCCAGAGCCTTTTAATCTCTGCCCATTTGAAGTTTTAAATACCCATCTTTCCTCTGTGCCACCAGGGAGTTGAATGACGTGCTTTCACAGTTGGCCTGTGAGCTCTTGGATACCACGGGGTGAGACTTGCAGAGATGTCAGAGCAATTCAGACAACCCCAAGATGCTCCGGAAGGGTCAGATTTGGAAAACATCCTGTCTCTTTATAGCAAGGACTCTCCTGGTGTGGAAACTGATTTCTTCGTCAGGCTGCCTGTGCAAGGCAGCAGTTTCAGCCCAGCAGCGTGGACCACTGCAGATCCGTCTCACCCCCATTCCTAGGGCACTATTCAAACACCTGCCAGGTCATATCCTCAGCCACAGCATCTCCTGCTGGGCGGACACCCAACTGCTTTACACCATCAGCAATTCAGTCCCGTGTGCCTTTGGTATTGTCCCTAAAAGCCACCCATAAGGGAATAGCCTAGCCCCAAAGAAAAAAAAAAATCCATTTAAAATCTATTGGTTTTCTGTGATTAGGTATCAAAAAGCCTCGTCTTGCAGTGAGCTCCAAACAAGCAGATCCCTGCATTTCTTTGTAGATGCAGTTTGTACAATGATCATTCCCCCAAACAAACAAAACAAGCTCTATTCCTTATTCTTTATGCTGACAGGCAGGAAGGCTAATTGTTTAGAATTGCATTTCAAATGTCCCAGTTGAGATAAGTGCCAGGAGGTAGAGGTAAATCACACAACTACCCACTTGCTGCCTCAGAGTTTAAATAAATAGAAATACAGGGCTAATTAATATTTAGGAAATGCAAAACTTGTCATCTTAAATCAGGCTGAAACACAATAATCACATTAAGTGCTTACTTCAGCAAAATACCACTGAAATGCTAAGTGTTAGTGAACTACGTGTGTATTTATCCACTTAATTGACTCCTGGCTCCGACAGAACTCTATTACCCAGGAGTTAGAAGGAAATTTAATTCTGATCTGTGTGTTTGCACTCAAGGACTTCTGTTTGACTTCAGCTTAGTTTCAGTTGCAGAACTGAAGGGCTACATTTTTCCAGATGTAATAGTACTAAGTTGAGCAACAAATGTGACATTTAGCTTTTCATGTGATGACCTTCCCTTCAGAGTTTGGAAGATTTTTCATCCTGTTCTACTTCAGTTTCACTTCCAGATGTCCTTTCTAGCAGCTGCTTGGTGCATTCACGCACACAGAGGCTGGTAGGGAGTCCTAATGCAAATAGCCAACTACACTCAATCTTTTCTTAGGCTAAATGGGCAGCCTTCATTTTACTTGGTACCTAAGTTCTGTAATACAGTGTGCCACTGACATGCCAGCATCAGCTGCGTGCTCCCCTTCTTCAACATAACTTCCTCCCATTAGAGAGGCTCAGAGGGGAGAAACAAAGTTTTAGCTCTGTGCAGCAATTGTCTGTTTGACCACCATTTCCCATACAGGCCCACAAATACAAAAACCCAACGCCACTCCATTTTTTTGCAGGGTGCTCTTGCGCAGATGCCTTCAGAAGGCACAGTTAATGTGACAGCTTGACATGGCAGATATCTGTGCAATGCTTCTCCTAAAAGCCAGGCTAAAAAGAACCCAAACATTTAATAATCTCTCTGCTTTAACAGGAGGAAGCACGATCACATAGCTCATCTGACAGTCTAACATTTGCTGAAAGGCTTGCTCTGGGTTTCATAGCAGACTGGGACCTCTGGCTGCAGGCAGCAAAGGTCTGTATGTCAGCAGCTCGGAGCACTGGGCACTTCCAGGGGATTTCTCCTCTCTCTTCCTGCACGTGCTCTGAAAACCAGTTTGTTTCATCCTGTAGGGACAAGGCTGGAATGGCCCTGCTGCTCCTTTCAGTTCTCCTTCTATGTGTGACACATTTAAATATTTAACAAGTTCATAAGGTCTCTGTCACTAACTAACTTGCCTGTGTTAATACACTATGAAAATCTTCACATTTCCTGCTTGTCACCTTTCAACATGAAACAAGATCAGCTAATTGTGCCTCAGATTGAAAACCGATTTCAACAGACATTGTTCTCCGATTTATCACACACGGGACTAAACAGAGGAACATAAAAACATTTACAAGATTGTCAGGACACAGGACTTCATAGATTAAAGACAATGTCTTGAGTCACGTGAAGAAGTAAAACAAAGCAATGTTGCCTACAACATACAAAGAAATCTTACTGAAATCAATGGGACTCACTTTGCAGGTTCAGTGTGTCTTTAACCAGATCTTATTTTAGCATCTATTTCTGAGTGTTTTCAATGCAATAACCTGGCCTAGAGAGAGTCGTTCTAAATTCAGTACTTCCATCCCAGGCACTGCTGTTAAGGGACAGATGCTGATGCCAGTTTTTGATTCAAGAAAATCCCCCAAGTAAGAGAAATGCTCACAGGTAACGGAGCAGGGGGAGCTGGTGCAGTGAAGGGGAGTGCCTGAGAGGGGCCAGCACAAGGAGGCCAACAGTGCGGTCAGATAGGAAGCAAAAAAGCCTCAGAAATAGCAGCATTGGGCAAAACAACGTAAGGGATCCCTTGCCTAGCTCCAGTGCTCTGAGACACGCCAACTGCAACCAAACTGCTCTCCTTCTCTGCCTCAAGGAAATAAAATAAAACATTGGGAGCTGTTTTGCTGCTCAATGAGGAAATTGAGATAAGGTTCGTGCACAAAGCCAAAGTGACACTCCTGCTTCACTTGAAAACAGAAATCGATGTTTCAGATCCCTTTTAGAGACCATCAGATAAAGAGAGTGCCTTTGATTTCCACTCTGTGAGGACAGGTATGGAACAAAGCCTTTGATGGACACTCCAGCCCCTGTCAGGGCCTGCACTTTACACAGCACCGGCGGGGCTTTGCAGGCTCTGTCCTGAGGACAAAGTCCGCCCCTAACCTCCACATTTTTGGCTCTGGCTTGCTGCACCCGACAGCCAAATACCAGAAGGAGCTTGGGGCAGTGCAGATGCAATGGGAGGAAGGGCACAGAGTGCTCTGTCCCCGCCGTGTGCCCTCCGAGAGCCGATGAGGCCTGCTTGGTGAGACCAAAGCCAGGGAACATGGCAGGAACGAAGGCCGGGCAAAGCGGAGGCACTGGTCACCAGTGGCAAGAGGTGGCCACCAGCACAGGCACCTTGCTGCACAGTCACTTGCACTGGGTAAAACCGAGTTAAACCCTCACAGTGATGAAGGATAACTGCAAAGGCTTCCCATGCCTGCATTTGGGGTGTCTTTCACAGGCCATGGGCCTTAAAGATGTCTGTGTAGCAATGCAAGTGCTAAAGCACCACTTCAATAATCCTGTTCAATGTGCTTTAACTTTCTTTTTCATGAAAATAAGCCGCAGAAAAGACCCTCAATGAGTTGCAAATACAGCCTGGAAAAGCTCATTAAAGGCAGAGCTTGACAAAGTCATTATTATGTATATGTCAAGTTTAATTCTGCAAAGAAACAAATGCCATTAGTGCTCTCTCAGGAATCAATACACACCTCGTATCTGCCTACAACAGGAAATGAAAAAGATGGGGGGGGGATGGAGGGGGGACACTGAACAAACCACCACACACGTTCGTGAAGTCTAAGTACTCAGACTCCTTTATTTCCATACTATCCTTACTTGAGTCATTAGGAGGCATTTGGTACTGTTTCCAGTCATGAAGACTTGCCGCAGGCCAGGATTAATGAGTCTGACTTTTATTGACTCAATTGCACCCAGATCAGAAACACTGGAGCTCCAGCCCAAGTTCCAGACAATATATAAATAAAAGCTCTTGATAATGGAGCAAAGGATCAGACCCACAACGAGATATGAGCTATCAAGTGCCCCATTGTTTCTTTCTTTTCCCGTCTAGCTGCGTGACCCTGTGCAAATAGCTCCCTGCACTTCCCTTCCCCAACCCGGAACAAATTACAGAAAACCGAACCACAAAATACCCCACACAGGGAATTTTCTTGTAGTCAGATGTGTGTGAGTGTGTACAAAAGCACAAAATTGCATACATCTCTGTATAAGTCAGTGCTGAATTAAATGCACATTAGAGGAAAGGAGACTCAGTGTTGCAATAACACAAAGTATTCGTTTTATAGCATCAATTCCAAAACAAAACCACGAAGCCAAGATGTCAGTGAAGTTGCCTTGTTTGCTGCACAGCCTTACAAAGCAATCAAAATCTGCAAAGAGAAGGAGGGGTTACAATTAACAGGTTTTCCAGTTAGTCTCCCTACTCTTGATTTATTTAAATAAACAAATGATCATTAAGCAGGTCAAAAGAGTGGCCAAAAATTAAGGACACTATCCTACAATTCAAGATCAATTCTTTTTTTTTTTTTTTCTTTCTGTGTGAACTAGAAGTGACTTAAGCCTGTGTGCCTCAGTTTCCTTGTAAAACTGAGCTAATACTTTCCTACCCTATATGTTCAAATATCATGGTAGTTGCTATAAGCAAGTAACATACACCATGCTTAACATATAGTATGAACAACCCTTGTTCTTTTAACTATGCATGCCTGGACATCTGATTTTTTTAATTGCTTGTTCTGGTATTTTCAGTTGAAAGATTTTTACCTGCAACTCAGTTTAACAGTAAAGAAATGAGAAGAACGGTTGCATCCCAAAAGAAGGTCCTGACAAGGAAGACAAGGTACTTATTTACTCTTCACCCCTCCTTTTCAAGAGTCAAAAAAAAACCACCTATAAGGATAATTACACTTAATGGGTTTGATTACAAACATCACATCATTCCGCACTGGATCTCAGATGAGCTCAAGACAAAATTTCTTGCACAGTAACCTCCTTGTTCCACACACCTGCGCACTTCGTAAACTGTTCCATACGCTTAATCGAAAAGAAATCTAATTACCTTAATTTACTTCATCCAAAAGTAGAAGAGTAAACTATATGTTTAATTATAAACTTTCCACTTCGGGCAGCTATAATTAATGAGTCAAGGAATCATGCAATATGCCTAGAGCAACCTTTATTACTCCTGAGGTACCCGAGCACCACTCATGGTTTAGAGCGAGTCACTTCCTATTAGTATTAGGAGCCGAGGTGCCTACCTAAGGCATTAATCATGGAGTGCTACAGCTCTAAGACTTTTAATTATGTACAGTGTGTATGCTATACATGGATTGCACACACACAGTGCGATGTTAATAAATAGCCTTCCTGGGGCTACCAAGGGCCTTGGTTTGGTTTATTTCACGTTGTTAACTTTTATGCAGACGTGGGCCAGGTTGTTAGAAAAATGAGACCGTGACTCCTAGCGCTGGTCCCGTACAGGCTTGGACTGAGCTGCAGCTTGCAAATATTGAAGAGCGAGTACGGTCCGGAGGGTGGGATGCTGATGGGGGAGCTCTGGCACTTCCTTCAGCCAGCTTTCTCCCCTCTCTGAGAACATCTTACCTCCAAGTCCTCTCGACAATGGATTCCTCTGTACATCTCTCTTCTGCCTCTCCCTAGGTTCTGAGCTAGGATTTCGGGGTCAATTATTATTATTATTTTCGCTTGTTTTATGTTGAAATGACACGTCAGGCTGCACAAAAATAATGATGTCAAGCAAGTTACAATTCCCTCCATGCTGTAAGGAAAACACTACAGAAGAGACTAGATGGTCTCCTAGATTCACCACATTTGATCATGAATGAATGGCTTTTACTGAGGTCATTTTTCTCCACTGCAAGGAGAGCCAGTGCTCTTCTTGAGCACAGCTAGGAAGGCTGACCTCCAGAGGACTCTGCACAGCTATTAGCATGAAGAAAAAAAGGGCTTTGACAAAGTATAGATACAAACAGAATAGATGGGGAAAGGGAGAGGAGAGGTATTTATATAATTCCACAGTTTGTGTCAGTGCCAAATGGGAAAAGCCAGAGAGATAACAGGTAGGGTAATTGCTAGCCCAGAAGAGAAATAGAGCATCTTTGGTAGCCAGTTGGGCTTATATTTGAACATGGAAAACAAACACAATTTAAAAAATAATCTGCAAGAACAATCAGTTCAATATTTTCCTTTAGTAAAACACAACAAAATAAAGTCTCTAGAGTATGCCCTCCCCAAGATCCTCAGCTTTTTTTTTTTTTCTTTTCCACAGATCTGCCTTTTGTGCACTTCTGTCATTTCCCCTTCCAACGCTACGGAAAATGGTGCAAGTGCTTTCCAGGCACGGCCTTGTGTGCTGGCTCCATGCAAAGCAAACAGGTTTGCTTAGGCCAAATATTTGCTTGTGCTGGTTTTAGCTGCACTGATTTCAACAAGGTTTCAAAGGACAATGACTGCAGTCAGCGGTGCCTCTGCCAAGTCACGCTAGCTGAGGCTCCAGGCCTGTGTTTCAGGGTGCGAGCTGCCTGTATTGCTCTGACTTTCACTGCTGGATTGTGGTTCTCTGAACACCTTGGGCACAAACAAATTCTGAAGCTGAAATCAGTGGCAGAATGAACCAGGTATCCAGCTGGGATGCATTTACTGTTCAGTACAGGTTCAGCTGCATGACCGCAGGTGGTGAAATCAGTGGAATATCACCCGTAAGAACCACCAGGCCCATAAGAACCACCACTACCAATCCCTATCTGGGCAGAAACCACCTACAAATACCAGACACAAGCTCCTAACAAATTTTACCACACGTCTCTCAATTTCATTTTAAAGCATTACAGATGTGTTATTAGTCCACATTTATGTCTCTGCTTCTGGTGTAACCGTGCCCGTAATGCCTACCTAAAAAGCATGTTTTAGCTCACACTGTATAGACTTAATTAAAAAAAAAAAAAAAAAGCTAATCCGCATGTTTAAGAGTCTCACAGACTGATTCTCAAATCTTGTTTCATCAGGGCATCACAGTAAGTACAAGAGCCCAAAGGATCCCTCTGTAATATTTATACCGTGCTGTGCCTGCTTGCCCAAGGCTGCTGAAATTTTCATTCAAAGACGAGGCAGTAAAAGCAAGCAGTTTTGTACACCAGGAGTGTGTGCACCAAAAAGGAAAGGGGGGACCTAACCCATCTCAGTTCTTGTTGGACTCTCAACATAGATTTATACATAATTCTTTTATTCTCAACAGGTTCTTGAACAAGAAACCTGTGAGAGAAAAGTCAATCAGCCATTCACTCCGACGCTATAATCTGCCTACCGACTACCTTATGAGCAGCTGTAATTGTAAAAATCTCTCCTTTGAAACTCAGTAGATAACTCCTTTTGTTCTTCAAGTGCATCATGCATTATTCCTAGGTTCATGACAAATGCCTCTGAAGAAAAGATCTCCAGAAAGCCCTGTCACACTGACTACGTTCTGAAGAGCTCTTGAAGTATTCATGCAACGCTGTAAAGCATTTCCAAGGCAGCCTTTACATATCTGTTACTTGAGGCCACCCATTTGGTTTCAAGTATGGGAACAGTTCCTCCAGTTTTAGGTACAAGACTGCCTCTTGTTTTCACCTGCGTTCATTACGGATACTCCCTCAAATTGAGGAAAGAAACAAAGGCTTGTCTGTACAGCTGCCTCGAACAGCTTTGCACCAGCTGCACTTGTCCCTGAGTACTCCCAATAAACAAACAGGATTCAAAGATACTCTTCTGGTCATCACAACACAGATGAATGCAGAAAACAAGCAAAAAGGAACCTAAGGAACTAAGAAACTTTCAATAATTTCTCCCTCTGGGAGTGGCTACGGGTACATTTGCATGCCATGAGAACTAAGAACTTCTTTTGTCCTACTTGACTTCTTGGATTCTTTCTGATGAGCTTGGACCCCACTGAATTTTCACCAGGAGCTCCCCGGTACACACCTCTCCTTTCAACAAGGGCAGCTTCCTGCATGAGCAGCAACAAAATCATCCCAATTCCTATTTTCCTTTTATTTTGTTCATGCTCAGCCATCTCTGTTGCCGGCTAATTACTTCGGAGGCACCAGCAGCATGCAGCCCCGTGAACCCTCCCATGATGAAGCAGCGAGACTGAGGTCCCATTTGCAGGACAGGGCCCCTTTTACAGTGAGAGCATCTAGACAGGCAACTGGTTTATAGCAGCAATATACAGTAATTCAGATAATAACTCTCAGGAAAGGCTTGGTACCAGGAAAAATGAGTACCATTGGCAGAAAATAAAGTAATAAGCTAAAGGAGACGTTTCACAGGTGATCTTTACAAGATGGGTAGCCTGGAGAAGTCCATTAAAGAGACCATGAGTGTCTTTCTTCACTAACATGCCTGAAATCTAGCTTTCCATCTCAGTCTTTTACTCGCTGGCAATTTCTTCAAAGTGCAGTCTAACCATGCTGACCTTAGCTTGCCCTTTACAACGAAAGCTGTGTGGGCTGTAATGCTGGAGCATCAGCCCCACCGGGCTTGCTTTGGTGCTGACCCCACTTGCTCTCTGCTCTTGGTCAGACAAGCTGTCACCGTTCCCATCCTACGACACGCTGCTCACCCCAATTGTTCGAGTGCTAAGAGACTGTATTACAACAATGGCCTAGGTCACCCGCTGTGCTGTCACTTTTCATGGGACATCCAGCAGGATCTTATGGCTTTTATAGCTTCATTTTGAGTAAGTGGGAACTCCAGGCTGCTTCTGCTGTCAGTGTGCTACTGGAATGAGAAATCTCGGCTGGGATAAAGCACAAATTCAGAGGTGATCCCTATTCTAGATCAGGAAGCAAATGAGACAGCTAGGTGGTGTGAAAAAGGATCCTCCTCATTTAATGGGACTTAAGAGGGATGGAGAAATTAGGGTAAAGTTGGAACAAGTGACAGAGCCAAGGGTTGGGCTCAGACCCCACTGTTCTGAGCCACTGAATTTGCTGACGAACCCTGAATTGGCAAGGGGTTCAAGGAAAAGGGGAAAAAAGCAAAACAACAAAGCAAAGAAAAAGGTTCCTTCAGGAACAGGAACACCTCTGATGACTTCTCCACATGGAAGGGTTTAACAAATGAACTGCTAATTACCTCAAATGAGTGAGTTGGCCATAAATCATGGTTTAAGCATGGGCTGACCACCTGACACCTGGACATTATTCCCTAAGCTTGGTGTAGGGAAGGACCATGCAGAACTGCATTTTGCGAGTGGCTCAGCAGGCTGCACCGTCTGCAAGAATCAGCCATCAAAGACTGTGAATGGCCCTTCAGGGGAACTGCACCACAATCAGAGGAAAACAGATTTGGAGTTCTTTTAGGCTGAATCAGAAAAGTTTCCAAATATTTCTTAACTTCAGCCTGGTTAAAAGCCTGGCTCCCGTGGCTGGAGCCATGCCTCTACTGTGAGCATCTCCCAGTGGCAGCTACGTGGTGCTCAGTGTTTGCCAGAATTACCCCTTCAACCCCTCTGATAGCAAGGATTTGTGAAAATAGAAGCACTTAGTTGAGCAGGGAACATTTTCAGTTAGCATAAACTTGTGTGACTCCTGTGAAATCAATCAGGCTACTTGGATTTTGATCCTCTGTACTCCCTCCCACACTCCTTTCCCCAGTTTCAGGAACAGACCTACATAATGAATGTCTATAAATGTAAATTAGCACTTAAGCGCTAATAATTACTATATTTGATCGCCTGTAAGCAGCTACAGTTTTATATTTGTGCTTCTTGATGTAAAGAAAAAAGAAGAACATTTTAGGCACAGTTATTCTTTAAGAAATGTATCAAAAGACTTAAAATGATAGATCCTTAGATATCTGATTTCATTATTATTATTATTTGGTCTTGATTAACTGTTTCCATTTATGACATTTACTACAGAAGAAAATGGTGGTTGCCAACTGGATTAAACCTATCCTCTGTCTTAAAAAGTTATGCTTCCAAACGACACTTAAAAGGCTTCTCTTCCACAATGTTTGTCCATGATGAGCAGGATCAGGACTCCCCCTCTACCCCTGAGCTTCTAAGCTCAGTGAGCTGTGAAGTAAGATGTAGTCCTTGCTCCACACGACACACAGCTTAAATACACACCCTTAACACTCCCCAAATCAGGCATGATTTGCATTCTACAGATGAAGCAACGAGGCCAAAAGAGACAAAAAGACTTGCTTCCAGTCCTGAACTTACTTGGTAGTAAAGCCTAAATTTAAACTTCTTTTGAGCTCCAGTGAAAAGGCAGAAAAAACGACTCCCCACAAACAACAGCGCATTATCTGACCAAGTTCTCTGTTTGATATTTCATAGCAGGTATTTAGTGCTATACACAAAGAATATGAAAGGAATGACTGATGGTTACTTTCTCTTTTCTCTCCTTCACTCTCACCTGAAAAATCTAGCTTAGACAGATTTTTCATGGTCCATAAAATCTGTCTCAGATGAACAAGTACATTTCCACGTAAGGAGCCGTCTCATGCACACTCTGCTGATAAAAACTGCATAGTTGATAACTGATTATATGCCAATCACAGCATCATGGTTTGTTGGCTTGCAGAAGACAGGCATGTTTCTGAACCTTATTATACATGATCCCCAGAATTCTTTCTTTCAAAACAAATTCCATGTGGTGTGGTGAAATGCCTGCAAACTTCAGAGAAGCAAACTAATTTCCATTTCAGAAAAAAAGAAGATGAAATGATGCCCCGGTTAATTTTTCTACTCATTCAGAAACATTACAAACAGAAGAATAAAGAAAAAAGAGACAGGGGAGAGGAACACATATTAAGGCTATTAAGGTTGGGTTTGAGTAAAGAGAAGAGGAATTTGGTTTGGTGGTGGAATGTGGAATAAGAGCGACTTTACCACGGTGGGCTGTGCTGCAAAACCTGAAACGGGGCCAGAATGCTGCAGAGAGGTTTTCAAAACCGTAGTGGCGAACTGATCTCACAAATGATAGATAAACCTAGGTCATATTTGTTTAGGTGAGTGCTTCTCCTTCACTCAGCCCAAAGGCTGAAGAGAAGGATGGTCTTGAGGTTGTCCGAGTTGTTCACAAGAACTGGACTCAGAACTTGGACCTGGCAAATTCTTGGATAAATTCAGACTTACCGCCTTACAGACTCCTCGTATGGCTCAGCTTTAGGAGCCAAATAGCCACCCAGACTCCGTATTTCCCTTACATTCAAGGAAAAGTGAGATGTCCCTCAGAGCAGGAGCCTACACTACTAAACAACGTGCTGAAGAATCACTCCTTGTCTCATAATGAGTGGAAAACCCTCTTCTGCCACCACATTGACTTCATCTTACTAGCTGACAATTCCTTGGTGCAGGGATTTACTACAAATTTCCTTGGCTTTACCCCAGACAGAGCCAAGACTTCATGGGACTCTGGCATCTATTCCATCCCCTCTGTAATCATGTGAATTATTTCGAATTAGCTTACTGGGGTCTTAGCTGCGAGTTAAGTTCTGCACCTTCTGCTCATATCTGAGCTAAAGATGATGATCATGGCATTTATTGGCTATAGTATCTCTTTTTTTAGCACATTTATTAATGACTAATCCTCATGTGAGCGCTAGGCACCTTTGTGCTAGTCTTTTCATGCTTACATTCATTTAACCAGGGCCAGAGATTAATTTCCTTTGCATTATCATTGCAGTGGTGACCTGCAGTAAATGTTGAGTTATGGCCAAACTTATCACGAGATACTGTTGCTGTTCATCATATCCAGCAATAATTCTCATTTTTACTCCATAGCTCAAAATGGAGAAGCAGCGAGATTCCTACAGTAAATCTTGCGAGATATTGTCTGTTAACATTTAATGCGTGGCACCATGGCGTAGTAAATAATTCCTTTTGTGAAACACCTAGAACTTATCCCATTTTATTATTCTTTGAACAGTGGCAAAGACAAAACCAAAATCCAGCTTGTCTTGGGTATTAAATGATATCACCGAGATCATAAACTTCTATACCTCACATGTACTAGCAGTGAGTGACACTCAGCTAGAAAATTTGGATATGCATTTTTAAGGGCCCCAATGCCTCCCGCCCCCTTTTGTCTTTCTGGACCTCATCAGCCCCGTGTGGCATGCACTCTGCCTTCCACAGCCATCTTTAATGTCTAGTGCTATATACTGTAATGAAACTTCTTACAATCAGACACTGAAAAGTCATCATTTTAATGACTTCACAGAGCATAATTGGTATTGTAACATGTACCTTAAATAGCTGTTTGAGTGAGACATGGCTTCATTAGCTTCACCCTAGAATCAAATTGCCCCCTCCCAAATGAAACAATACAATTTAATTCAAGAGATTATTTGCTTCTACAAAAATTTATCCATAACAAATTCTTTTTTTTTTTTTCTTTTTTTTTTCTTTTTTTCTTCTTTTAAACAGATTTCACAGAATCATCTAAGCTGGCAAAGACTCAAAGATCACCAGGTACAACCACCAAGCTGAGTCCCATCACTGAACCATGTCCCTTAGTGCTGCATCCATGCGTCTCTTAAATACCTTGTAGAGATTTACCAAATTTTTTATACTTAGATATATTGCAGACTTGAAAGCTTACAAAACAGCCTAAAGGCTGGTCCAGCTTGACCAGTTCTGCCTCTGAGTGGCAATAAGAGATGTTATTTAAGCAGAACATATGAATCATGCCATTTCTTTGGTCTGTTCTCACATTCCCCTGCATCCAGGATTGCTGTATTAAATAACTCTTCTAGCACCCATTTATGTATCAATTGTCTACGAATTTGTCTAATCCATTTGAACCTCCAACACTGTTTGCCTCTGCAACCTCCTGTGCAAGTGCCAGAAATCCACTACCCTCTAAGTAAAGTATCTGTTTTAAACCAATTTCCTAATTTTTATAGTGCTGAAGTTATAGCTAAAGTATTCAGATTTTAACTTGCCTAAAAAGAAAGAGGGCATTAACAGATTCAAGCATTTGCATTTTAAAATGAATTACTGTTTCTTCTATTACTTTAGACAGAAAAACGAAAAGAAAGCACACGACCGGAACTCACTTATGATGCAAACACAAACTTCAATCTAAGTATGCACTTCAAGGGTTTGAGGGAAAAATACCAGTAAGGAAGAGGAGTATCAACATGGAATTCAGTAACTAAGGTCACACAAAAAGGCTATTTTACACGTAAAGTGAGAGTACAGAGGACAGGAGGGATAAACAGCATGTGATGAAACCAAAACAAACCTCAAACTCACACTACAATATGTATTGATAACGTGCAGCTTCCTTTTCCTTGGGTCTTTGTGCCTTTAAAAACAGAGGATAAATATTTACTCTGCTGAATGCACACAAAATGACTATGCTGTGTGCTACTTTTAGCCAAATTTCATCTTCTCAGTATAGTACTGCAACAAGATACCATCCCATATTTGAACATATGCTTGCTTCATTAGCACTTTCACTTGCAGGGGAGAGAGATTGAATGCAGTTTCTGTGAACACTGCAGAAGATGTATGCCAGTAGAGATGGAAACACTAATACCCCGCAGTGACAAATCACTGTTTTATTTTAATCTCAAAGTTCTTTATCATGGATTGAAATAATCCAATTTTTCATGAAAGAGACTCAGGCACATACAGATCTAATCATCATAATTGAAAATAATAATTTTGTTGGAAGAATGTGTTAAGACTGATCAATAAGAAATCTTCGTGGTAGGCAGCATACAAACAAACTAGAAGCAGTAGCCAATTCCCATCTCAAAGAGCTTATGACCCAAGTATGAAAGTGTCAGTGACAGATCCAAAAGCAGAAACTAAAAACAGAATAAAAAAGGCCCTAAATGGATCCAGATGGACCCTGCCCAGTATCCTGCAGTGAGACTTCTGGAAAGCAATAAATAAACCTCAACACTGACATCTGACAAAATGCTATTGGTTTCAAAGCTAAACATTTGAGGGGAGGCTTGACTTTCTGTGCTGGGTATCGAAGTCCACCAATGGAACACCGAGACATACAAAAACGTAGCAAATTTCTCAGTAAAAACAGAAAAGTGTTCGTGATGCCTATGGAGAAGCTGGACTTTCCCCTGGAATGAGAAACAGGGAAAAGAATGACTCTGGGCAATTTGAAAGGACCTCAGTGGAGAGTTTTTCTAAGGAAGCAGATAGTTGTCCAGGTAAAGCATACACGTCACAACCACCAAAACAGAAAAATTCAGTCAAGCAGAGACAAATTCAAGAGGTATCACAGTGCCTGCAAACTTGTATTCCTTGCCACAAAACAATCACAGGTGGAACACCTTCCATAGCTCTAATTGAAAGTCAAAGGCTCCTAAAGTTACTTACCCATTTTTGAAGGCATTGCCTGAAGTGCTTTCTGTTTGCTTCTGATCCCATAATGCAACTTCCAGTCCTCTTGTAAGCTTCCTAATCCTTTTGCAGTTACAGCTACAAGTTGCCAATATAATTTTATGTTTGATCCCCTTGCTCTCAAAATGTGCTGCTGTGCAACTCCAAATGAACTCTGTTAGCACTGACCATGAAATCACTTGCTGTGATTTGTTTGCATATATATTGAAAAATCAAGTGATGTTAGTTCAGATTTGTGAAGAAGGGGTAGGGGGAGAGAAGAGAAAAAACCTTAGTTGCCTACAATCCATAAACTCAGCAACCTGCTGCTTAACACTGCAGGGGGCTCTTCTGTTTCCTCCGTACCTTCTATCTATTTATGGTTCACATAGCAATATCCAGTAAAACAGAATTAGCTTTGAGTTTATGCAGTGGCAAGTTTATTATAGATATAAACATAGCGGTCAGAGAATAGGTCGAAGAAATGTAATGAATGGGATCATTGAATTTCAGTCTAAAACTGTGAGGAACACACAAGAAGATGATGCTTTTTTTTTGCCTGACCCTTCACTAAAGAGCATCCCTTCTATCAGCATCCCTTCTACTCACAGAGGGCCCAGCTGACTGCTGGTGTATAACAGTGTAGCCACACTGACTTTTGCAGGACCATGCCAACTGAGGGTCTGGCACAAATATCATAATGTGAAGCCAGAGCTGACAAACACTAAGTAGAATAAAAGAATTCAATCCCGGAGAAAATGAGAAAACAGTATTCTTCATTAAGAGCACTGCGTGCTTCTACCAGCTGATCGTTCCAAAGCGATGGAGAATAAATTCTGGTCTCAGCAGTTCTCCTGTATTGCACATCCAGACTGATAACTCCACTGCACCCAGCAGCGTTTATATTATATTTAGGAGTGGTCCTAGCAAAGGACTGGAATGGTAGGACTAGGTTGCAGTGCTACAACCCGAATTTATCACTAAGCTCTGACTCTCACACACATTTATGCAGCTTTTACCCTCTGAATCACCACACTGCTCACGTGGGTGACAATTAGGAGGAGAAGGAAGAGGTGGCATGGAGCAAGTTGCGAATAGCAAATCAATGCAGCCAAGTCATCACAACATCTCGTATGTGCCCTGGATGGTGTTTTCCAGCTGCCTTCCTTCACTGTGCTCCATCTGATGCATGCGCTATGCTCAGAATTACAAAGCACTGTAGCTGTGAAGGTTAATAATTGACAATGGACAGTAAAGAGTATCTTAGCCATCTAGCTGAAAGTCAATGATGCTAAACGCATAATTGTCCAGTACAGCTATATTTGTTTCAGGTATACTGCAGAACATTTTCTCATGCCCAAGATATTACTCTCCTGCGATCGCAGGAATATCTGAACCAGATCAGCCTGCAAATGCTTCTGGAGGAAATTGGGTTTCTCCGCTCTATTAGGAGCATTCCATTTTTATGATTAAAATCAGAAAACAATGTTCTTCCCAGTTAAAGTGAAATGTGCAAAATACGACTTTCCTATAACTAGATTTCCAAATACTTATCTAAAGTGCTCTGAAAAGGTATTAATAAATAAGGATGAAAAATGAAAGCTGCATAGCAAGCATGTTTCATAAACTATATTTGCTGTGAGTTATGGACAACATGCTTTAGAGAAATAATAATAATACTTTACACGTCTGTACAGCACCTTTCAGTTGAGAGGCTTCCATAAATAAAGTGCTCAGCCTTAATCAGAAAGGAAGGCATCAATTTCTCCATTACACAAAATCAGGTAAAAATCCAGGCAAAGACTAATAACCAGCCAACAGCTCAAACCGTAGCCAACAAACTTCTGCATGGACCCTTGCTGACTGAAGTACTTTGGTATCTGCTCATGATCCACTCAAAGCAAAGGCACACCAGGCTACAGCTAAAATTAAGCACATACCCATGTGGTTGGAGTTTGTGTGTTTGGGGGACTTTTTTTTTTTTTTTTTTCACTAGGATAATGTGTTGTTCCATGGATAGGCAGAAATATAAATTGATAGATGAATTACTCAAGATTGTATCTCATTCTGAGAAAATGTATTATTTTGGAAGATCTTTACAGCAAAACAAGGAAGAACAACTGACAGATCCTAGAGGCATCTAGCCAACTGGTTCCTGCCATCACAATACATATTAGGGAGCAAAATATTTGTGATAGTCTGGACTGAAATGATTTAATCTAGCATTGCACAGGTAGGCTTGCGCTGAAGTCCCTCAGGCTCCACGTAGTCAGCTGGACCTGTCCCCATTTGTATCTCAGCAGGTAAGGCAGCTAACAGTCAATCTTTTGGGGTGTTTGGTGACTCACAGAATACACTGCGGGGAAGAATTATGTTTTCACTCTAGTATGTGAGCATGGATTCTACAGGGGCAGACAAAAAATCCAAAAGATGAGGTACATACCGAAAATGTAATGCGACCGACAAATGGAAATAACTGAGCGGCCTTTTCTTCAACACAACCAAAAAACCCTAGGCTCCAGGACTTTGCATCTTCCAGATCACAGAAATGGAAGAGCAGCAGGCTTTTGCGGGTTACAAATGTCTAAAAATGTGCCGTGTGGCTTGCGATGAAGGACAGCTGAGAGGAAAGGGGTACAGTTGAATTTTGATTAAAAAAATAATAATAATGAAAGTCCTTAAGGCAAAAAAGGGAAAAAAAAAAAAAAAAAAAGGAGAGGGGGTTACTTGGCATACGGGGATATGCAGGAAGCTCTGAAAGACCAGAATAATGCACCATCAAAACACAACCTTTTTAAAAGAGTACCTTTTCTTCTCTGCTCAGGTTGTCGTCTTTTGTTCCATCTCATTTCAGTGACCATCAATACATCTGTCTTTTCCCTTCTCAGCTGGATGTGGTTGACAGTAATCCAATTGGATATAAGCCCAGATGCATTTCTTTCTTTCTTCCTTCTTTGTAATCTGTATTAAAAAAAAATCCACAGAAGACAAGCATTACTTACAATTTGAAGCCAACCTCTATTTCAAAGCAAGCCCCCGCCCTAACAGAAAATAGCACAGAAAATCTATTACACAAATGAAGCTGACAAAAATTATTTCCTTTCCCCTCAGTTTCTGTTCCCTTTTAACGTAGAGCAGGGCAACCTGACTCTGATAATCCACTCCACTAAATATAATGCATAAAAGCCTTCTGATCCATCTTTAATTAGCTAATAACGCTGAACTCTGCAGAAACAGGGCAGCCAACTTCTTGGTTCAAACACCGACCTGCTGGGGTTGGAAGGGACCCCTTGGAGATTGCCGAGCTCAACCCCCTGCTCAAACCAGGGTCAACTACGACAGGTTACTCGCAGTCTCGTCCAACTGTGTTTTGAATATCTCCGAGGACAGAGACCCCACGACCTCTTCCAGTATTTGATCTCAAACAATCTTTTCCTGCCAGGAGTCGCATGCCGTGGTCTCCATTTCCGAGCTGGCTCCGCAAAGATCCTGCCTGTACCTCCTTCTGTACACCTGGGGGCGCAGGGAAGTCACCGAATCATCGACTCATTCAGGTGGGGAAAGACCTCTAAGATCATCTGGTCCAACCTTCCACCTAGCACTGCCAAGTCCTACACTGAACCAGGTCACGAAGCTCTACATCTACGCGTCTTTTGGAGACCTCCAGGGATGGCGATGACCCACCACTTCCCCGGGCAGCCTGTTCCAGCACTTCACAACCATTTCGGTGAAGATATTTTTCCTAATATCCAACCCTGGTGCAACTTAAGGCCATTTCTCCTCGTCTTATCAATTGGTGCTTGGGAGAAGAGCCCGATCCTCACCTTGCTGCTATCACCTCCTATAAACCTCCAAGTTCCCGAAGACCTGCCTGCACAGATCCCCATCTGCGTGCCCTTCTCCATGAAGCACTCTGCAAAATATAGTGGGTTTTGGCTGTTTTGGGTGCACAAACCTCTGTGCTTGCTGAAGCTGTGCTCCAGGCCAGCACGTACCGTGGGCTCACCCCCCTACCCGCTGAAAGTCTGCGTGACCCTCAGGGTGACCCTCGGTTTGATTAACTGCCTTTGAAAAAAATCTTTCTTCCTGATCCGGTATTTCTTTGTCGGAGAGACAAAACTTCAATCTTGCAGTTTTAGAAAAGGACAACCTGGCCTTTAAAGCAAACAGATCAGAAATGGACCCCTGAGAGAAACTTTCCAAGCTGCTGTACAATTTCAGCCCCGGTTGCAGACACTCAGAGATGTGCTGAACTATCTGGGGGTAAAGGGCTGCTCTTGATTGCCTCCTGAGATCTCCTAAAATTCAGTAGTTGCTTCGCCAATCCAACACAGCCATGCTTTGGTGCCTATGAAAGTATTCCTTAGGACTCACCTCCCTTTTTTTCTTTTTAGGTAGAAGTTAGCTATTACATCTGCAGAGAACAGGCTGAAAACATGAGTTTAATGCACCTTAAAATCTCAGAAACCAGGACAAAACAAACAATTCTCCCTCCCAGCACTCCCCTCTTTCAGCACACCTGATTCCAAATTTCTGAATATTCAGAGCCCATAATGCTGCAGGATGTTTTTTTTTTTTTTTTTTTTTTGCACAAAACGTGTTGCTGTTAGGGTAACGGGGGCTGACGTGTTCCCGTTAGCTTTTTCACAACTGGCCACATCTGCACCTGCAGGAACTCAGCAGGGGCCAAAGGCTGTGCAGAGGCAAGGCACAGAGAAATCGCCAGCCAGGGAGCACCTCCTGGGTTTATCCGAGCATCTGCAGGCGCCGTGGAGCAGCCTGCTCAAGCTGGGGAAGCACCTCGCTGCTGCAGACAGCAGCTTTCCGAGCCAGCTCACTCTGCAACACCTGCAGAGCCATGGGGACGTGGTAAACACAGGTTCCCTGCCTTCTGGAGCTGCTGGCGTTTTGTTTTCCTCAAGTCTATGTCAGCTGGCACCGATGTGAACGCAGTACGAGAGAATTGGAAATCTCTGGCTCTGCCTTCTGTCAATTTAATCGACCCTGCTCTTACATCCGTCTGCGGGACGTTCCTCTGGCCTCCCAAACACCAGCGAGCTGCGCAGGCTCTATAAACGCCTCCTCCTCCAGCATATGCATTACAAAACACACTATTTTGTGCTCTCCTGAGCCAGCCAGCAGCTCCACGTTACATAAGCTTGGGCAGAGATCAACATTTGTCGCACGGATTCCTCTTCAGGAGCTCGAGTTGACGGAGCTTTGAAGTTCTTCCCCCTCGAGATCCGTCTCGTCTGAATTTACCCTGACACGAGGGAGGCCAGAAGGCTCTCTGCAGGGAAGTCAAAGAGGGCAAAACTGTCCTGGGTAACATAAAGAACTGGAGAAGAGCTAGGGAAATGTAAGTCCAATTTCTACTTCTACGGACACCTTCTCATGCTTTGAAAGGGATCGTGCAATCTTTCGAGACCTGATATTCTCACTAGTGCAAAAGGTACAAGTAGTTTTCCATTCTCAACGCTGCCTCTGACACCGGGCTCAGTCAGTGCTTATTCTCACTCATGGCCTCAGGATATCACAGCTCTAACAGCAGCCACAGAGCTCACTGCTAACAGCCAACAAACCGGGAAATGCAGCCATGACCATTCCACAACCTCAAGTTCCCTGCTCTCAGTGGTAACGCCAGGGACTGCATCCAGCAAGAAATTTCCTTTCCCAACTTCCCAGCAGCCCTCCGCAGCCACTAACGCATGTCCAAGTACCAATTACCAGAAACAAACAATAAATAAAGTTCTCTTATTTTCCATCCTGGGCTTTATCTGCCTCTGGACATTTAAAATAAAATGTTTTAACCAGGGATGTTTAAAAGCCATCTTTTTATTTATTATTTACGAAGCATTATTTAACGAAGCAGGTATTTTCCCCTCTCCTGTTCCCTCCTCTGCTGTGCATCATCACCACGGTCATTAATTTTAAATAGCACTAATCACCATCTTTTGCTCTTTGAAAAAACATCTCACCCATCTGCACCGGCAAGACCTAACCACGGGGAAAACGGGGTTTGAGCCTCGTCAAAGTCAAGGAGGACAGCAAGGGAGAATGTGCTAAGATACACCCAAGCTGGTGAAGAGGAGGTGTAAAAGACACCATCTGGATAGCCCGCATCACAGGGTGGATTTGCTCAAAATTAGGATAGATGAGGTTGAAGTGGTAATATTACTCCTCTCCTTCAGGGCAGCCACGGCTCCTCCAGGTTTAGAAGGGCTGCACCAGGCCAGCCCCAAGGGTCCAGCACCATGGCTGGTCGGGACAGCAGCACGAGGAACTGCACAGGAGCAAAACTTCTCCTGGTACACGCTCCTAGCCACCAGCAGCAGTGCTTTCAAGGTCTGCATTGCCATATTTTATTAGATAAGCAACCAACTCGAAGCCCCTGTGCACCAAAGTGGTTGCTTTCCCAACACTGCTCATGTTCTGACTACCTGCTTTCTTCCAGGAGCGAACCCGAACCCAGAAAGCCCACCAGCCACTTCTCTGGGGAGACAGGCGTGCTGAAATAAAGACATCACACAAAGGTAGAGGCTAATGCAAGGCAACAGGCTGGTAATGTCCCGGCTCCATTATTCGAGGATAATTGAGCCCCACGTCTCTCAAGACAAAAGCCCCTGCCCAAAATCAGCTGGACTCTGGCTCATGCTAAATTAATAGAACTGAGGACAAAAAGGAATTATTAGCTCCCCTGGTGTGACATGCTATGCAGCATGCTCAGTATTGAGGTCAAGCTAAACAAATCCATTCCCAGGCCCTGAAGTCACAGTGAAACTGAAATGGACTTTTTTTTTTTTTTTTTAACATCTCTGTGTAAAGCTTCTTTTCATCTCTGGTCATTTCTTTGTGCCAATTAGTTGCAAATTAAGGAAGAGGAGGAAACCGCAGCAAATTTCTGTCTCCTGTTAAACTTCCAGCTCAGTTTTACACACCTCAAAACTTCTCACACTTCAAATCAGCCACGGACAAACTTGTGTATCTGAAGCAAACCTCCAAACCTTTTGAATTTTCCCTGGCATATGCAGGGAAGACAGCTGCCAGTCTCAGTGTACATCTACTTAGACTGCCGTGCAGAAATACACAGAAACTATTTTATAACAGACTCTTTCTATGATTCAGCTTCAGCTTCTGCGTTCAATGACTAAATATTGGTTACATGAGGAGGATTTTGGCCTGTGTTTTCCAGTGCTGATCATGGCATCTATTTGCTCCATTAACCGTGACACCGATTTGCCTTTCGTTTGAGCGCTGCGGAGTCATCTGCATCTGTTTAAACTGCTGAGCGTTCACTTGTAATACTGCTTGCAGAAGCTGGAAGATGCTTGGAAAGTCCCTAAATCCTGCTTCCAGTGATGCTAGTGCAACCCACACAGGTTTCCAGCAGAAAAACCAATGCGTGATGCCAGCCTTAAGACCTCCTGGAGTAAGGCGCTCCAGGCGTACACCCGAAATCTTATGCTAACCCCCAAAACATGTAGAAATCATTGTTTTGTAGAAAAATAACTCCCCCTGCCCCATGAGCTGCTACCATCCGGGGAAAGCTGCGTCCCCACTGCCTTGGCTGGAAGCCTGCAGAGCTGAGGCTGAGTTTCTCCCCGCAGGTGGCTGCGCTGTGCCCAGGCAGACCTGGGATTTCTTGAACGCTTCCCTTTCTGAACACAAAACCACTGAGCTGTTGAGCTGCTACCAACCCGTATTTGCAAGCTGGAAAGCAAACAGGAGAAGTAAAAATAAAACGAGCTAAGCAGGCTCAGTTATCGCAGCTTTGTTGCAAAGCTTTCTCCGGTTAAATTCAAGCTCAGCTGAAGGAACAATGCAGCCTCTCTCCTTGTGTTTCCCTGCACTGGGCACCTCTACAAATAAACATTTAAGAAACACAATCTTTCTCCCCTTCTCTCGCTTCCTACCACTGTGATTTACAAGGTGAAATTAAAAATACACACATCCTAGAGCCTGGAGTTTTACATCTTGGGTCGCTGATTTATAAAAGCTGCCAGTGAATTTTAAATGCTCCGTTTTGATTTAGAAATCATCGCTTCAAAGTTGCATTTATCTCAAATATTCAGCTGTATTGCACATCACTGGAAATCTGATTTATGGATTGCAAAATGTATGCAGATAGACTACAAAACATATTTATAGATCACTCCCCCTAATAATAATACATGCAGCTCACCCACCCAAAAGATATTCACGTATTCATACGTGTGTAAATGTAGATATGCGTAGATCTCGCATCTTTCTATTAAATCCTCCTTCCCTTCACTCCATTTTTTGATGCTGAGATCGGGTACCACGTCAATATATAATGAGAGGCTCTGTGATGTCTTCCTTCCACCCCCTCACCTGATCACTCCTGCTAACACAGATAAAATTCAGCTTTAAGCTCCATTTCCAGCTCCCCAGGTACCTCTTTCTCCTGCTGCTGCTGTCAAAGGCAGAGGCTGGATCCCAGCACAAGAGCTTGAAGCTGCACGATGGCAACAACGGGCTAAGGAATTGGGTTCTTTACCCGATCCCTTTGGTGAGGGTGTGGGATTGCCTCTGTCGTCCCATCCTTTCCTCACCAGGCTGGAAATACAAGAGATTAAATCAAGCCATGAGGGCGTAGTTTTCCTTATGCTTGAAAGGAAAAGACCTGCTTTTCCCTCTGGACTCATACAAGGAACGCTGGAAGAAAAAGATGAAGGCCAGATCCTTTATGGGAAAATGGAGGGACTTCCAGGGGAGCAACTTTTACAACAGGCTCATTTTCTTTTCCCAATTTTGCTCCTTCAAAAGCTAATGATTCCTCACCTCTCACATGCAAAGCACATCACCTGCTAACAAGCATCACACAATGCCTCATCACCTACTGATTTTGATTAATTAAGCCCAACAGCAGCAAGAAGTTGGGCCCCATTGTGTCTGATGCCCTAAAAAGCTCTGGCCATACAGCCAAAAGAGCTCTCAGCCTAAACCAGCAGCTTTTGCAGGGAGCAGAGCTTGGGAAGGGATGAGATGAGTACTGCATGCATAAAATAGATGCATGGGCTGTTTTAGGCACTAGTCTTGGGCTTCCCCACCTAATTTAGCTGATTTCAGCTTGAAGTGCCTTACGCTCTTCATGCTCCTGGATGTGCTGATGAATGACTCGATGGATTAATTATTGTTGAGGAAAAGGGTTGGAGGCTCACCTTGGCCTGATGCAGAGTCGGAGGCTTCTCCCTGCTTCTCTCTTTGCTGGCTTCATCGTGACCTCCAGAAATTCAGCTACAGAAATCACACCTCCCCTCGCCCTCTGCAACCCAGATGGATGATTGGTTTCCTGATTGGTTTCGTTGATTCCTGCTGCTTTGGGATCACCAGGCAGAAGGCAAGCAGAGGTGTGCAAGGGGTGTTTAGAGCACCTTGACATTGTGCAAAGGACCAGAGCAAAAAAAACCAAACAACTAGGAAACTTTTGAAATTCACCCTTATGCTGGCTCCTCCTCGCAGAGGTTAACCTGTGCTAATGATTAAAAACCAGCTAGCCCAGTCATCCGCAATTATTTATAGACCGAGGTGGTGGCATATATTGTGCTAGCAGCACTTTTCACACTGATTAAGTTTGTGTTACAACCTCGTGTACACCGAGAGCTGCTGACAGGTTCCTCCAGGTTAAACACGATGCTCTCCATCGAAGCAGAGGCAGAAACGCCTTGGACTTTCCTCCCTCCTTCCCTGAGAACATCAGGAGCTGGGGAGGGATGAGGAAGAGAGGACAATCCTCTTTAACCTATGCCATAGAGAGGAACAAATTCAAATTAGGCCCACCAAAAAAATCTATTTTCCCAATCTAGAGTTGTACTAACCCAGCTCATAAAGGCTTTGCCTTGATTCCTTGAGGGAAGGGATTTGGGGGCTACCAGGGAACTGGACAGAGCATCCCTCTCTCTCCTGGGGAGGCCTTTCTGTGCTAAAAGCTGTCGAGAGGAGAAAATGCACACGTGGAGGGAAGGAAGGGGAAAAGCGACTCCTGGGGGATGGTTATTTGCTCAACTTTCTGTACAACAAATTCCCTGTGTGCAGTAAGTTTTGGGTATTAATAGGTATTTACCCATTTACCAGCCAGAAGGCAGGTTTACGAAGACACTGAGCCGAGATAAATAATAATAAAAATATAATATGAGGGAATCCATTATCTGACTTAAAGCAGGGTAATTAAAAGCCGCAAGTTTCAGCTGCCAGAAGTGGTAATTCACCTCGTGCTGCAACTTTACGGACACGTTTCCATTAACACCATCAGTTATGAGTAATATAATTTCCTCTTCATTGAGCACTGCTTACCCAATTTCACCTTTTCCTTAATAATGCACATTACTAAATTCTCCAAACAGTTGTGTAATTTAACTAGGTGTGGTGAAAAACCCACTGATTAGCCTGCCTGCAATTTGGAACATGCAAAGCAACACACAGAATGTGATTCTTCAAGAAAAATTCAAATTTAGGAGAGCAATGGGATTTGGGGCAATGGTCTAAAAGGTGCAATTACGATAATATGCTAGGAAGGCAAAAGATTAAGCTTTTTATTATTCCGTAACATTTTTTATATTTTATTGCCAATAATTACATAGGTTTCTCCTCTATTTTCACTGCCTCAACATCCCCTAGGTTAATTATGCTGTCAAGATCATGTCAAAAAGCCACCGCTAAAATTATGATTCTCATTACATGATGATCTAATCAATTTTGTGTGGTAATTTTGGCCCAACCTATTCTACCAACATACACATCTTGTACATGGAAAAATCTATTTCTCTGTCACACTATATTATCCCGATCTTCTTGTGCCACTACAGCTAAGAGCCTGTCAGCAGTTCTGCTGCAACCTCTTATGTCCAACACAGACGTTAAAAAAAATCATTTCTGGCTGACACTTGACAGACATTTTCATTACAGAGGCCAATTATATTTATTTGGATTTTCGGTTCCATTTGAATAGACAGGATCAAGCCTCACCTGTTATCCCAAGGGCTGTTAAAACTAGATGTTGATCCAGGAACCGGTACCATGAATCTAAACCACTCCTGGAAAAGAAAAAATGCCTTGCTTGATACTTAGGTAACCAAACTAAGGGTTTAATTTTACTGGCATCACAGAGCTGAACTACATTTTGTTAACCAAGCACACAATTATCGAAGGATCTGCGCCCTAGCAAATGTGAGAAGATGAGATACAAACAAAAATCCCTGAAAACATCCCTAACACAAAGCTAAAATGACCATAATCTGTGTGAAACCCTCTGCTTTACTGTTGATAATGATAATGATTGTTTAAATAAATGTACACAGGGTGTTATATAAATGGGGAATTACCAGTTCTTAAGTTTTATTCTGGGACAGCAAGCACTTCTGAGGTTCAGCATAGGTGGAAATGTGAAATAGGTGGTCAGAAGCAAATAGAAAGGTCAGGAGATGTCTGGAGATGGCCAGCTCTAAAGAGATGATGCAAAAGTTGCCAGACTTTCTCCTTCCCATGGTTAACTAGAAATGCTTCAGGCCTGCCTGCATGCCCACATCTTGTGTTTGCTTCCTACAAACATTTCAGTGGTTGGCTTTTTCCTGCCAAAAATGTCTCGGGGAGGGGAGTTTCAAAATGGCATATGCGAACATGCCTGACGACAATGTTGTAAAACATACCCGCGCTCAAGTTTTTGCTCCCGAACAGCTTGCGTGATCAGCAGTCAGAAATAATGCTTCGTGGTTTATCAGGCTCATCACGGAGTGAATGGCAGAGTCACAGACTTGCAGCTCCTGGAGCAAGAAAGATGCAAGTAACTAATCCAGTGGAGACAACTACGACGTGCTCGTGCCCAAACAGCAGTGAGGCTGTATTATGTTCCCATGCAAAGGCCAAAACAAGACCAAAAACGTTGCTCCAGCCCCACCAAAGTCCCACCAAGATCCAAGCAGCGCAGAGAGCTTGCTTTATTGCACGGAGAATGCCTAACGCTTGAACTGAATTATTCAGCGCAAAAATATTTTCCGAGCTGTAATCACCTTGGCACACTTTGCACGAAGAGGAATACAGGTGGGGAAGGTATTAAAATCCTAATCTCTATGATCACGACGCGCTAGTCTCTCGCAATCCCTAAACAGCATACATAACAATTTAAACCACATGTGGTTTCCAAGCAGAATTCAATATATATCCACACAAATAAGAAATCATGCAGTACCATTAAAAAAGATGGGTCAGCTCTGCACAGAGCAGCCTAGCTCAAATGAATTCAGCAGAAGAACCAAAGCACGCATTAGTCAAGGATCAGGCACAAAGCAGTAGCTTGAGTTATACTGCTGGCAAGATACCGATTTTAAATGGGCTTTGCATCTAATAACAATTTGAACTCTCGAATAAAAACAAAAGCATTCCCTCCTTGTAGCACTCAGAACGACAAAAAAAAAATAATAATATTAAAGCAGGCTTATTCATTACCTGCCCTGAATTCCTCCAAACTGCAGAACTGAAAAGTTGCATCAACCTTTATGTGAGAAATAGGGAAAATCAGCTTGTGTGGACAAACTGCCCTCTGCCTCTCAGCCCAGCCACGATCCATCCATCTCAGCTTGCTTTATGGTATCAGGAGCTGCCTTCCCTTGCCCAGCACACCTCCTGCCTCTGGCTCTCACATCTCGCCCCTCTGGAGAACACAACAGGTACTTCTGCTCTCTTAGATTACTCTTTGAGGAGCCTGGGCCGACAAACAGATCACCTCCTCACCTCCTGGAAGCCAGGAACCCAACGGGACATCTGCTGAGGTTTGACACGTGTGATAAATGCACTTCATACGAGCAAGCGACCGATGTTTCTTTCTGCTTAGCCAATGCCTCTGCAATTTTTCAACTGATAGTCAATCATCACTGGAGTGTAAATAGTTTGCTGTGTGGATTGGCTAAGCTACCTATTAATCAACCAGATTAAAAAGATGATGGCAAATCTCCAATAATTATGCAGCGTAATTAAAAGGCTGGGAAGCCTGATTTAGGGCTTATTAGCCCTCTAAGTCCTTCATTAGCCATATTAGTTTCCTGCATCAGATTCCAAGGGGAAAATATTAACGTTGTGCTGTGAGTCACAAATATTTGACCACTACTTTTCAATATGACATTTACTCCTGAATTTTTTGACCTTGGGGATTTCAGTGTACAAGACCAAACCTGCAGTCTTTAAGTGGAAAAAAAAAAAAAAACAAAAACAAAAAACAAAACAAAACAAAACAAAAAAAACATACTTTACATACGGGAAATATCCTTTTTTATAGGTCAGGATAAAAACAAGATCAATGATGAATAACCTGTTTTACCCTAATGGATGTTCCTCTGTACCTCCATTCTTCTGTCTTTCAAATGGGTAAAGAGTATTGATCTGGCTTAATAAAATATTTTGATGTTCATTCTTTTTCATCTCATGCGTACAAATTTATATTTTTTGATATATGAACTGCACCGTAGGAAAAAGAAGAGTGGGCAAGTCAGTGATTCCCCCCTCAAAAAGGTGACCAAAACCCAAGTCAGATATCATTAAATAACCTTGCAATCTCTTTGTCCCTCTTTAACTAGAGTCAGACGATCTCTTCCAATTTGCCACTAACGCTTAAGATGATGGAGACAAATGTAGATGACAAGGGCAGAGTTCGCAGAAGCTGTCCTGCAAATCAATCTGCTTTCCTACGTGCAAGTTCTCCAAAACAAAAGATAATTCTCCCCAAACTTAAATGCTAAACAGACTGCTCCAATGCACCGAGGTCAGGACAATTATGAAGATGTAGAAATGGCACCAGGAATCTCTAGAGATCTCAGGTTGCTCTCTCAGAGTCTGTAGGCAGGGAGAGCTCCCCTGTGATCAGACCCTCCAACAGATCACCCAGCCTGGTCTGGTTTCTGCTCAGCAGCCTGGGACCGTCCCCTCCCACCAAATACGAGGCAGAGCTGTAAATCGTAGGACACAAATGCCAAACCACAGAAGCTATTATTGCACAAACAGCATCTGGCACCTTTTGACGGGCTGCAGCAGCAGATGCCAGCGCACAAATGCCAGGACTTCTCAAGTGGCTCACCCAGTGTGATACCAACTGGCTACTTTCCCGCTCCGCTCCCAGCTGCCAATGATTCTTCTGTGCAACCTCCTCACCTTTGAGCAAGAATTGACATACAGCCCTGCAAAGCTCAGGAAGATGTGCCATTTTTTTTTCTTCCGTAAAAATAGAGTTCTGCTGGGTTAGTGGTTTCTGTGCTGTAGATCAACAGCTCCCAGTGTCACCTTCTCGTTTTCTCTGCTGTCTCCCACGTCGCACTGGGATCCCAATCCTTCAGCCATCACCGAAGCACAACCAGACACCCGACAAATCCCCCCCCAGGAACTTCTCATGCTGTAATTTCAGGTACCCATCCCCAGACCACAGTCATGTTTCTTAAGCACGTGTTGTAGATCATAATAATTCATAAGATCATTAGCAATGTAGATCATGACAATACATGAGTTCCCACCGAGACAGAGGCACACCAGGCTCTACAGTCGACTTAGTTTCTCAAGTTAAAAACCCCATTGCTCTGCAACTCTGCTCCTTTCATCTTTTTTTTTTAGGCTGCAGGTTGTCTTGGACAGGTATTGGCATAGTCCCTGTTAGCATGGTTCTGCTCTTTAGTTTTTAATGAACTTCACTGTTATAATCTCTGTGTTTGATGAGAAAAACCTCATTTAGACAATCGGATGGAGGAGCTGCCGGTCAGCCAAGGACAGTCACCCAAATGCACTGCTGCCACCCACATCAGGGCAGGATCCACGCCACCCACAACTGCCACACTCCGTTATCAAACAACTGTCTCTCCTCCAACACATCTGTAAAACGAGAAGCTCCTCCTTCCCTCCTCTTTAATGGAGCTTTCCAAGCCCGATGAATTATTATTTTGGCTGGGCCAGCAATGAGCTAATCAGAGCTGCTTGTTTCTAAAAGCCTCTAAAGCAAAATCCAGATTGCTGCTTGTCTCCGTCTCTCCGTGGTGCTGAGGCACCGCTCTTCCTAGGACGATGCTTTTCTACAAAACAACATCCCTGCTGTAAAACGTGAAGGGATCTGTTAATTAAGTCAGATTGCCAGTGGCTCCTGGTGGGGAGGCAGCTGCACTGCATGTTCCAGTGTTTTAAAAGCATCCTGGTGTTCAAGAACATTGTCATTATTTTCTGTATGGCATCCTCCCGAACACCATTAGACACACTGAAACAGCGCGTTTGCTCGTCTATCACGTTGCAGGTGATCGGGTCTCACTGGAAGGCGATGGCTGCGCATCGCATCGACTTTGCACGCTTCCTTCCTCTCTGCTCTTCCAAGCAGGCAGCGAGGGTGCTGGTTTTAAAGGGCTTACAACCTAAATACATAAAAAACTTAGATAACAGCCAAATCCAATCAACAGAGAGTCAGGGTGAGAAGTACAAGGTAACTACATACAATTATTTTCAGTGTTTCAGGCAGGCACAGCCAGCCAGCTGCTCTGTCATCGCTTGCACATAGACTCAGTACAGCTTCATCCCCGTTACTGAAGCATGAAAAGGTCAAACCCCCAAAAGGCTGCGGAGCCACCAGTTCCAGCTGTAGGAGAACCGTTGTCATTGTGGAAAATAGCCATAGATTGTCTGAAGGGAAACATTTTACAACTCTGACCAGGTTTAGGGTGCTGTGGAGAAAGTCAGGGATTGCAACACGTCAGCTCCAAGCAGCAAACTGCCTCTGGGCCAAGCCTGAAGGGCTCTAATTTTGCTTTGCATCCTGTAGCCAAGCAGCTTTATAAGTATTCTGCATCTAGAGCATCCTAGCACATCACCTGGACTTATTCAAAGCGAGTGTGCAGGCATCGTGGCCTGAGGAGCTCTGCTAATGACCTTGCTTCTTTGCAGGAGCTGGGCTGCTGTGGAGGCACTGCTGGTAGCCAGGTAGCTTGGAGTGAGCCTGGACAACCCCTGCAAGGCACGCTGACAGCTTGGGGTGCACATCTGAGCTGTTTCCTGAGCAACCCAAAGTGGTGCAACAACAGGACAAAGGCTTCTTCACCCACCTCGGGATTGCAGATGGAAGAGCACCGAGAGCTGGCCGGAGAGAGCAGAAGGAAGGAGGGGGACTTTTGGATCAAGGGCTCTTCTCAGCGAGGACAAAAGCTTTTATGGAGAAATGAGGAGACTGGGAAAGGTTAACATGGTGGTTAGGAAGGGTTGATGACTTAGCACAGCTTAAGAGGTGACAAGGTAAGTGGGACCGAGCTGTGGAGACCTGTTAAGACACAGACACGCAGCTCTCTTCGCAGGGCACCCACAGTCCAAAGCAGCAGCTTGATTGTTCTGTTCTGACTGCTTTATGTCAGTAATGGCAAAACACGTCTGCTCAGCTGCTGAAAAGACAAAAACCAGGTTCACTTAATGTCTCCATAATCATAGAGATAAAAACAGATCTCTTACAGCACCTCATTAGGATCCGTTGCTTTCAGTTTGTCTGATGAAACTGACACCAGGGCACAGGCAATTCCAGTTTTATCTTAGTGAAATTGCTGCAAATTTAAAATTATGTGTATGTATGATGGGAATAAATGCCTCTTTCTCAACTTCTAGTCGGGAGGAAAAAACACACACGTGAGTTAAAAACAACACCAGCAGCTGCATCTTAATGAACCCTCATCTAACGAAGCCCCTTAAAGCTTTAAGCTGACGATCATCTGTGTAAACTGGAAAGCCCCAGCATGGTTTGGTTCTCACACAGCTGCATTTTCTCAGTCTTGGCAACACAACTTTGGAGAACCTGCAACATGCTGAAAGCCTCTGGAGCAGGAGCATCCTTTTGTACAGTCGACACCTTCCTTTCTCTGGGAGCTAAAAGAGGAGCAGGTGGAGATGACAGAGCTTCAGTGGTTTGAGTGACGAGATCCTGCCATATAAAAAATCCTTCATTTTTCTTCTGTTCCCAAAATATTAAGAGGGCAGAAAAGAGAGTTAAACGGCCCGTCTGGAACACCACCACCACGGGGGCAGAGACAAAGGCAGTCTGAATCCTGTGACACATCAGACAGGCAAAATAGCTGAAGGCAGCTTAATGTGATGCAATTAGCCCAGCGCTCCTCCTCTCCTGCCATTCACAAGGAGGGAAGGGCTTAATCAGCGTGGCGAGAGCAAACGAGAGACAGATCTGAAAGTTGCCTTCTCCAAGCACGAGACTATAGGGAACCCTCTAGCTGAGGGATGGATATCACCAAAAGATCCTATTTCTGCTGCTTTCAACCGGACCTAGTCCTAGGCAAAGCACCTGGGTTTTCAGTTCATAAAGCAGGGCCAGGAGATAACTGCTACTATTACAAATAATTGCCTGGAAAAAAAAATGCATTAGGGTAAGAAAATACAGAGCACATAAAAGCTCTCGTTAACATTCTTTATACGTGCTTATCATGAATTTTATACAGGGTTAAATATATTTTCTGGTGACTAACACTGCAAGGCTGAGGATTAAAAAGGATAATGTACAATGTGATTTATGAAGTTTTAATGGAAAATCCCCATGGGTTGTGTATAAATCTTATTTATAGCTTTAAAAGTATGTAATATACTTATTGTATATTTTAAAAACTGTGGGAGTGCAGTCTCTGTCATAGTTAATCCATTAAAAAAAGCAACTCCTAGGGGGCTCCTAGGGATAAAGCATTTGATATTTTAGAGACTATCAGTGTGTTCAGTGTGAAATGTCCAATGTGATTTAGTTAGTGGGGGGAAAAGGGGAATAAAAGAACCCAAACCGTCTTGAAGGAAGGAACAAAATGGCTGTTTTAGAAGTTAAGCTTGATCCATTTGGATAAAGGGGACAAACATCGGGGTGAGAGGAAATTAAATCATTTGCTGTGGGCTCTGTCCTGATGTCTTTGCTAGCTTATCTCTGCCGGAGGCCTGAACTGAGCGCTCCATCTTTGTTTTTAGATTAGAAGAGCCACCGTGGGTCCCCTTGTCTTAGTTTGTGAAATGGTGCATGTTCTCCTGGATGAAGATAATCATATTAAGTTGAACCCACAGAATCCAGGGGCTGGAGCTGGGGAGGGAAGGGAAGGCATGGTGTTCTCTAGCTGTTTTCCTAAGCTGCTTTCTCTTATCCTTGTGAAAGTCATTTTTATTTTTTTTTCCTAAAGGTTATGAAATCAATTTTACATCAATTCAGGATATTAGCCCATGTACTCTGCGCTTTAGCTTGACTTAAAAGGGGGAAAAGGAGAAAGTGAGTTGTCTCTAAAAAAGACTGTCATCAGTGTAGATAAGCTGATAAAAGGACTAACAAAAAATTTCTGTTTCAGACCGCAATGGTTTGTTCTTTTTCAGTGGTGAATGTTCATCCTCTGGGCATTGGCCCAGAATACCCCCGTAGCTCCTAATGAAGAAGTAAGATTATCTTGCAAGATAAAACCAGGCTATATGAAATATCCTGTTATATATTGTGTGAGGTTGTTGGTTGGTTATCTTTAATAATGGGGTAAAATCCTAGGGTCTAGCCAGGGAAACTAAATCCCTAACCTCATCTAAATTGGGTACAGAGGTTGGAAAAAGGGTGCCTGAAAGTTAATTTTGCTTTCTTGTATTTCTTACAAGTTCTTCGAAGGATGTTGATATATGTGAATTCCTAGACTAGGCAATCAGAGCCAACGATTCATTTCCAATGTGCCAAAATGAGATAGCATGGTACTTTGGATGAGAATATTGCATGAAATAAGATTTTTTAATGATATTTCTGAGAAATGATCACTCTTCTCTCCAACCACGCTCCACTCAGATTTATTCCAGCTATGTTATGTTGCTCAACATTACTGCTGGGTGTCTTAATAAGAATGTGAGGAATTCAGACATATTTTGGGCTACCCACAAAATAAAAGGTAAGCATGTGCCAGACATGCTTACCTTTTGAAAGGTGCTCAATGTGATCATTCAGGTAATATATTGATGTTTCAAGTATTTTACTTCCAGGTCAACCTCTGGTTTTCTATTTTAAGAAGGCAACTTGAGGATATAAATCATGAGCACCCTGATGAAACTGGATGTTTGATGAGATCCGTAGTTTGCTCAGTTGCAATAAATCTGGTCTCTAACGGAGCACTGACACTGCACCAGGACCAGGGCCCCTCTACACCAGGCCAAATAAACCCACATGGAAAGAAACAGTCCTCACCTGAATTAACCTACAAGCTAAATCAGTAGAAAAAATAAAGGGAAATTTAACATCAGGAATTACGGAAGGAACACAAGTCTTGCCAGCCTTACAGTGCTGTGTCTTATTAATGCATCGCACCTTTCTTTCCCAAAGCACAGCCATGATCTAAATCTGCCTTCTCCCTTCCAAGTTCACACATTCAGACAGAGATCATCTCTTATGCTCCCTGCAATAAAAATAGGGATGATTCCAAAGTGGAGCACCCGTCTCCAGTAACTGAACTGGAAGCCTACAGACTTATGTATGTCCCCACCTTCCTCCTTGGGGGAATAATCAGGGCCTCGCAGAACGATGGAAGGGATTTTTGCAGAGGTACATCCTCTCTGAAGGAACTGTCTCCTTCTACAACCCCCCTTTTTCCATGGTGTCTCCGTCGCCATTGTTTTTAACCTTGATAAATTGGCGCACACGGTCTTGTTTCCTCTTCCTGCAGTAAATTACCTGCTTCAGTGCTGGTGCCACACACCAGATGCACTCAACATATGGCACACGGAGGACTGCCAGAGAGGCCCATTACGTCCTGATGTTCAGTTCATTTGAAAAGATGTCATGCAGCGTGAGCCCAGGCAGAATTGCCACTCCCTCTGAGCTGTGAGCACTGGAGAAGGGTTTCACATCACCGATACCTCAGGCGTCTAGCTTAGGTGAAACCAAGGATTTGAGCAAAGGACCTTAGCTCCTTTTGCAGGGGGAAGAGGGTGCTGCTGCTGAAGGAACAAGCTTGAGCACCTGAGATAAATCTGAAGTAGTCTAAATGGATCGTGCCCCCATTTCCTATGCTCAGGGCACTTCTCGGCTCAAGAAGAAGGTTACATCCAGCCTTTTGGTACCAAAAGGGATGCGCTTGCATCACAGCAGAGAAACAGCAGGGAGAAATAGCACATGTCAACACGCAGCATTTCCTTCACCACCTATGAAAACACCTTGAAGGGATCCTTCACGAGATACAGAAACACAAAATAAAGCAAGTCGCCGTTAGAGGCTGTGCAGGTAGAGGAAAGGCTGAGCAGGGAATGCAGAAGCAATGTGCCCCTACAACAACTGTCAGCATTTTATCAACCTGGCCCAAAAGGTTCTCGAGGACTTCGAGAAGTGCTAACTTATTGGCAAGCCAAATCATCACCTATAAAATATTTACGCTTCTGACAGCCTTATAATCTGAAATTCAGAAAGAGAGATCTCCCCAGCATTTTTCAGAATGGGAAAGACAGCTGAGAAATTAAAGAAGGGTGATAAAGTTTTAGCAGATAATTGCAAAAAAGCAAGCTTGAAAACAGCCCGGCTAAAGATACATTACCCAGCAAAATGGTCTCTTGCTGTTATCAGAATAATCCTTAGGGGCATCTTCAGTCCTATAGAATTTAATAGGAATGAAGCCCAAGAGGATTTTGAAGCAAGTGCATTAGAAGTCTGTATTTGTTATAGAAAATGATAACCTTTCTATAGGGTTTTAGAAGCTCTCCAGCAGAATTATATAGCATAGCAAACATTTCCTATCACATTTTGTAGGATGATTTAAAGTCTTTTTTTTAATGCCAGTGTTACAGATACTGAAAAGATCACTACTGTTTATCTTAGAGAGGAAGAAAATACCTAGTAGCAGAGGAAAAGTATGATGAAATAAACCCTAGAGAAAATAGGATGAAAATTTCCGTACACCCTTTTGTGAACTGTTAGGACAAAAATAGCTTTTCAACATCATATTCAGATATCATGAAAAACAGGAGTCAACTCATATCGGAAAAAGGAGTCAGCAGAAATCAAGAACAATTAGAGTTATGGGATTAGCCCTGGATTTGGGCTTCAGGGTCACAACGTAAATATTTTGTCATGAATTAATTTAACAAAATTGTTCAAGTAATGGCATCGGCAGCCTCTCCCCACAATCAGACATGAAATTAATAGGGAGAAATTGTTACCTAATGCTCAGTGAATAGCAGTGGCTGGCTCTCTCCAAATCTCATTTCTACAAAGCTACTTTACAGCAGAGTACAGCAGTCTCCAATTGGAGATAAACATCAGGCAAAGGCCTTTCTATTTTGCCAAAGGAACATAAAGGTGCCTTTTCAGAAAATGAGAAAGTGCCTGTACTTTCACTGCCAGCTCAGAGACCGGTGTACCTCAGCACCCATTACAAATCAAAGGCGTGACACTCTTTTAACATCAGTTCAAGGTTTTGTCCTTAATATTTAAAAGGACAGTCTGCGATCCCAGGAAATTCTTGTAAATGTGAATGCTTCACGCACAAATATGCCATGACATGCCTCAAATATAGCTGTACAGTGAGGGTTAAAAAACTGCCAGAGTCTAAAACACTTTCATGAATTCAAAAAACAACAAAAAAACAGACGTCAAAATCCTCCTTTCATACGACTATATTGCTAGTACATCATTAGCTCCTGGGGACTTATTTCTGATTTGTAGAAGAGAATGGGAGAAGTGAGACCTATTTATCTCCCTGCTGGAAAGTCTCTCCTACATTAAAGAAATCTTCTTAGCCCTTTGCTTTTCTATTGAGTTTTCAAAAGCAGAAAATCTAGAAAAGCGTTATACTCATAACTATTTTTTTGCCTTTAGTATTCAGTCTCTCACAAGGCTGCCAATGCAGAAATTATATTAAAAGCAGCAGCAAATTAGGTTAGAGGATTAAGGAACAGCAAAGCTTTTAGAGGTGTGTTGTGCATCTGATTTTCCCCTGCTTTTCACCTCAGGTGGAGATTGCAGGTACTCGTGCAAAGCGAGCACACAACCTTGGAAAAGCAGCAGAGAGGCAAGTCTGCAGTCTGTAGTTAATATTACTCCACCATCAATAGGAAAAATGTTATGTAGGGGGAAAAAAACGTCAGTTCCCTCCTAGTAGAAAGACCCAGGAAGGCAGAAGAGGTAAAGAGCTTGATCAAACTCTATAAAGTCTGGGATCTGCTTCATGAAAATTAGTTCCACTTTCCTGTAGCACCGACTGCACCTAAGGAAAAGTGAAACCCCAAACAAGCATCTCTCCCTACATACGGATATCTGCAGTCTGTACGTCTCAGGCCAGCCTTACCCTTGCATTTTGTCTTCAACCCAGAGCAGATGCTAAACTTTGAGATGAGTCAAAGGGCAGGACTTTGTATCTGTCTGTACACGCACACGTGGTATTGCATTTACAACCCGTACCAAAAACCTTGAAAGTCAAAACAAATCCAGAAATAAATTACGACTACTTAGTTCTGAATTAGGTGGTCTAAGCAGAAGTTCAATATAACTTAACGTTGGTCAAACTAGGTCAACTGGTTCGGTTAAATTAGGTCAACCTAAATTTACACTTGTGAGTGTCCCACATAAACCCATTGACTAGGTTAGCTATCAAAGAGGCGACTTGCTACTAGCAGGTTTATAGCAGGATGCAGCTTTAAAAGCCCCCATGAGCTCGGCTGTTCGTGGGTAGATACTGAAATATGAAGGACAGTTTTCTTTAGATGCAAGTTTGTGAGATATATTCAGCTGAAGCTCAATCCCCGTGGCTCGAGAGTCCTGATTCATTTCACTTTATTTTTCTTCCTCTCTGGTGGTAATTTGTAAGTCTGACAGAGCTCTTCCTACTGCAAGGTAGGGAAAAATTTGGGAGGAAGCTGGTACAAGAATCTAGCAGGAATGCTGGTAACATTTCAGTGGAGAGACAGCAGCAGAGGGCTGGATACTCACCAAAATGAAGCAGGGAGCGGTACTGGGCTGGGCAGAACCAAATGCACTCACACCACCTAAGAATCAAACCTGAGCGTGGCATTTAGAGGTTAAAATCAAAATGAATCATTCAGAAACCGGTCCCTTACCAGCTGATTGTGCCAGCTGTCTACTTCCTCTAGCTGTGATTAATTCCTTGTCATTGCCCAACATGTGCACTGAGAAGCTGGTAACGAGGAGTTCTTATTAATAGCAGGTGTACAGCTGGGTCATGTCTGCAGAACACAAGCATTCCTTACCATGAGCAAGGTCTAACCTAGTCAGGAAAGGGAGCTTTCAGCTGAGAAAGGAAACAGATACAGAAGGACCAGCAAATCAGCTGTCCCCCAGCTATTCAGCTAACCGGGCACAGGCTGCAAGCTGCAAGTTTGAAGGAACTTCTTTAGCTTGAAGACACCCACTGGTGCAGAAGGAGCAAGACAGAAATGTGTATGCTTGTGCATTTAGGTAGCAGGATGATATTCATCGGCTCTTGAGAAAAATGCATCCTAATAGTTGGTACCAGATGTCCTCCAATCTGCACACACAACCCCTACTGCCATTTCGTTTTGGAAGGGGTGCAGAACTAGCCGTCTGAGCGCGCGCGATCATTAAGAGATCTGATGGCATTTAACAGCCCCAGAACCCTTGCCAAGATCCAATTTGCTTTATCACCTCCTGCCTAACCAGAGTCTCTTCGTGTAAAATCAGCGTATAGTTTTTGACAGGAGGCCAAGTAAAACCCGAACTGCAAACTTTTGCTAACTCTGGACCGTTCTCAGAAAAATAAAATGAGCCGATAGCGGGGAAATCCCAGTCTCCAGCAGCATATTAAAATAATATATGGAGACAAGGCAGACAACTAAGGAAGAGCTATTTCTCTCTAAAAATATACTCATGAAGGCTACAAAATCCATGGTAGACACCAGAAGTGGAGCCAGATGTTCAGAACCTGCTGCCTTAACAACAAAACTCCTCACCTGCAATTAGTGTTGTAAACACAAGCAAATTCAGTTCACCTAAGGTCAGTCCGGGCTGCCCTGATCTTAGGGACAACCCAAGCAGGATGGCACGCTTGTGCAAGCTTCTCCCACTGCTGGGGTCCTCCTGTAAGGAATTTCCTGACCGCTGACCTAGTTCAGGAGCCTGCTCTGATGCAAGCCCTCAAATAAGGAGCTGGGCTTCACCCCGTAAAGCCGCCGTGCAGCACGGATCCTCCCGTTAGCGCTGAGCATCATCCCCAGGCAAGCACGGCGTAGCTGAGTCAGCACAGTGTGGCAACCAGCCTAATTACCCATGTTAAGAAGATAATTATCCCAGGCAAAGCACCATAATGATGCTGCTTCTGGGACTCGAGCTAATATCTCCGCGCAGGCACAGCGGTTTGCTGGGATGGGTAAAGCCATTTCGGGTCGGGCCACGCAAGTGCTCTCCATGCCCTGCTGAAAAGGGAGGAGAAGGTGAGGGATGGCACTTCCACTCCTCAATGCCCTCACCAGGATGTTTGTAAGATTTATGGGCTTGGAAGGGAGACAAAGCTCGAGCAACTTCTTCAGCTCCTGGATTTCAAATGGGACTCTGAGCGGCTGGTAGGCTGGGTTTGCTTTCATGGCCAGGTCCCAGGTGAAACTAAGTAGAAGAGCAGCTTTAAAAAAGAAAACAGCAACAGCACACCCCTTTATCCGCGTGTTCGTTAATGGTCCAGAACCTGCTGAGAGACCTGTGGTCGTGGGTCTGCATCCACTGCCTTCTGCTTTATGCTTTTTCCTCTCTCATTATGATGTGCGTTCTTCCGAAATCTCAGCTGACAGCTTTTAAAAAAGTTTTTTTTTAAGCAGATCTCACGGCAACAATCACACGCAAGAATTCATTGAGAGGAATCGAGTGCTCTTTGGAAGGAGAGTATGGAGGGGTGGGAAAGAGGGGGAAAAGAAATATGATGCTTTCCGGGCAGCTTTTTTTCTAAGAAAAAGTGGGTCACGGTGTCATAGCCAAACTCAGCAGCAGTGAGAGCTTAAGATCGATGGTAATCCAGGAGGAAACGTGGTAGCACATCCCCGATATACTTTCTGAAGCACAGCCTGGAAGCGAGCACACAAACCGACCATCCCAGATCTGACAGTAACAACCCTCTTGTGTGCAATGGTCTTATAAACAGGGGCCTCTCTCAGCACATTAAATGGGAAAGCCGAGGCAGGGAAGCGACCTGCAGGTCACACAGCAGGTCTGTGGCACAGACAGCAACTGTGCATGGATCTCTTGGCTTCCTCTGCTCTGGTCATCCCATCAGGCTGCTTGCTGAAGATAAAACCAACTGCCCACAGCCCCGGCGTGGCTTTTTGTTGCATCTTTCAAGTGATGGCTAAACTAGGGCTGCAGCAATTTCTCCCAATACTCATGCACTAGGAAGAATTGACACCTGATTTCCAGCAAGAGATGAGATTTTTTTTTTTTCCCGAAGACAATTTCCAGCTATTAGAAATTGTTATTTCATTATCTCTCTGACTAAAAGGCCCTTTATAATCACATGACTTCTCCTTGTGGGGATAGACTGTGATCAAGTTTCCTTTCAGCAGTATTTTGATTAACTTAATAAATTGAACTCCTTAATATTTTTGTTCTAATGGGTATTTCCACCCTTTTTCTCTGAGCCTGATCTTCAGTAATAGTGATATCCCTGAAGAATAAAAGCCTGTTTTCCTTTCAAACTTGGAAACCTGATGACAAAGGAAAACCTGTTACTATTAGCAGAGCATTTTATCTGGTGTTAAAGCGAAAAACCTGCAGCTGCCGCTAGAAGAAAGAGAAAAAAAGCAATTCCAAAACCTGCTCCTTAAAAAACAAACATTTTGTTAGCAGGGGAATTTTGTTCTACTAAATACTGGCTTCTCGATATATGATCAAGATGCTATAAACCCTGCTCCCCAAGTTGTCATGTAATCCCTGAATGCCTGTGAAGCCGCAGCACCAGGAGCATCTCAGTGGTGGTGACAAAGCCACGTGTTGGCAGTGCCTGCGGATCCTCCACGGCTGCAAAGGGGAGTGCCAGATGCTGACACCAAACGTCTCTCCTTGCAGACCTCAGAAGCAAAGTTTGCAAGAATATGAACAGGAACCCAAAGGAATATGTTAACTTTTTTTTTTTTTCTTTTTCCTTTTAAAATTGTTTCAAGAAACGTCCATCTCCTTGACTTTAAATAATCACAGAGACTTGTAATTCTACCTAGACCAGTCCTCAGTTTTGCCTCGGTGCTATCTCCTCCTCTTCACATGAGTGAGTTTCTCACAACGTGGGCTACTTGGCAACTTTGTCGTTTTGTTCTCCCCTCCAGGTTTAGCATTTTCTTTGTTTTAGCTGATTTGGTGAACTCAGACCGCACACGCTTGTGCTCCCCTGTGATTCACAAGTGACTTAAGCAATACAGGCTCATCAGTATAGCTAAGGAATCTGGGAAACTGCTAATATAAAAAGAAAAGGCATATAAATGTGAAAAGAAAAAGAAGTTTAGTAAGAATTTCAAGTCGCTAGGAAGCTATCAAACAAAACAAAGAATTACTAACATTATTGCAGTAACAGTCTCATCTGACACCTGCTGGGGGCTAGGAGTACCAGAAGCAAGGGACACTCCTTCTTTTGAAACAAACTTTTTGGTCTAGTGGCACGTGATGTTCAGTGATGCCCAAGCTAGTAACTGGTGCACAAACTCATCCTCTTCCTCTCTTCCCTCCAGGTTAATGCTAAACCTCAGCTAGCCTTACACTAGGCACTTCAATATGCTTACCCAGTTGCAGCCTGCGAACGTTGGTGATTCAGATTCGTATGGCTTATGTCCTTTCTATAACTCATTTGTCCTGTGATACCAGACAGGAACTTTCAATTCAGACTGAGCAGAGCCCAAGGGGAGTGTTTTTGTCAAAGGACTCCAGTTCCAATGTTGCTGTTGGCCCACGTTATTCCCTTCCAGACGTACCTGCTGGCTTGTACCTTACTGCAGAAGGCATATATATTGATTTTCCTCTTCTGATTCTGTACATTTAAAGACAACTAAAGATCACTGAGTATGAGGAACGAGCTTTCCTGACTGCTTCTCAGTAACTCCTGCATGATCAATGCAGAGCCTGTGCTGCTCCTGCTCCGTCAGCAGAGCAGCCCCAACACACCTGGTACATCAGAATTGGCCTCTCTCTTTCGACAGACGTGCCCTGCTTGTTTTCCAAATGATCCTGAGGGTGCTCAGGCTGTTGCAATGTATCCCCTAGGGCCCCATTACACTGAATATTCAAGCCTCAAGCAACCCGTCTTTGGGCATCTACTACAGAAACTACATCAAAATAATGTCCTACCCCTACAAAATTGCCATTAAAAAAATGCTTTTCTGAAAATAGACTTGATAATTAGTATCTCTGATTGCACAGGGAAAACTGTTGAATCTGTTAGAATACATTTTAAATGCCAGCTTTCACTTCCAATGCAGTGTGAGGAAACTGAAATTCCCAGCCCACCACCCACACAATCCCAGGTACCACTAAAAAATTAATGACTTTTCCAGGCCACCTAATGCTAAAAAGAACAGAAACAGGTTTTCAACACCCGTGGTTTTGCCTTTTACAGATGGAACAGGCTTGATATAAACGGGTAGGACTAGAAAAACACAACTTTGGGGCTATTATTAGCTGCAAACATCCGCATTGTGGCCCTACCCAGACATCCCATTTAGGACTTAGCACCAGTAGACACCGTTGAAGCAAAAAGTTTCTTTCCCTCTTGGCATGCAGTCAATAAGGAGGGCATAATAAGTCTAGTATGCTAAGCCCATAGAAAGAAATCAATACAGAGTTTGTAACACAAGAGACAGATACAATATAGGAAATAACTTTTCAATATTGAGCACTACCTCGCAGCTCAGCTCCCATGCACAAATTACCCAACCCAAGAGCCATAAAAAATTTTAGAAATCCCAAGCCTCGCTGCACTCAATGAAATTTAGATACTCCAGCCCCCTGTATCTACCTCCTCGGTGGGAACTGCCTTCTGTGCTCTGCAAAAATGTTTAGAACTATGCCAGAATCGTTATGTGGCTTCAAATATAAGGTGAGGATGAATATTCCAGAGATACCCTTCAGTCATGCTTCCTAAGCCACTGTACAAGCAAAACGACTTGAGGGTATTGCTGCACCTGGAAAAAAAATTTCCCATATTCTACGTTACTGTTGATGATCTTTATCTCACACTTCTTCCTATTTCTCCATTTTAGCAGCTATAAAACATATGTAAAGACTGGAAACTTGTGGGTTTTACATCCTCTAGGTGATGTACACCAGAGCTGAAGTACTGAGCACCATGAATTTGTCCCAACGGCAGTGGTTCAGAAAAAAAAGCCAAGTTCTCTAAAGCCAGCTATTATAGTAGAAGACTTTCCCAGTCCAAATCCTACAGGATTTCTTGCCCTTTGTTTTAAAATGTCAAAAATCATTAGTGCACTTACATGGGTAAAGCAAGAATATTTTTACTAATGCAACCTACGTAATTTGGTGAGGTCCTGTAAAGGTGGCAGCAGCAGCAATGGTTTGCCTTCATTAGCTACGTTGACCACGGTTCTTGCAGGCTCGCTCCGATTGCTGTTAGCGATATGCTCTGCTATAGGAAAGGCCTTAAAACTCCAAGACACAAATTTGTGAATTAATTCTAAGCAAATTTTTCATGCTTATCACTAGCCAAACCTCAAAATATCTAGTTGTTGGGAGTTGGATGAGTAGAAACCATATCGAGACGTTCAGATTTTCTACAGGTAAAGAGACCTAAAGCAACAAGACAGGCAGAGTGTTAGAGGACCATTTCTTTGCACCTTCCAGGGGTTATATTAAGCAGAAAGGAATTCAGTGACACAGCCACTCACCTTGTGACAGAGTCAGGAACCAAAGTCACGTCTTCCGAACTTCTGTTTTATGCCTTATACAAAATTTTTTGTCTTGTAAACTCCTCTAATGAGAGTGGTGGCTTCAAAGGTGCTCACAAAGGCTACACAGATCTTTTCAACAGCAGCACTGTCATCGACTCACTTTGAAACACATTAAGTGAAACAGAAGAGTCAGAGTGATGAACACTGCTTCTATAAAACCAAGACAACCTTGCAACAGATGGGCAGGAATTTCAGCACCCTCTGTTCAACATCCCCTAATTACTGCTCTGATTTTCTCTTTTCTGGCCCTTCAAGTGACCACGCAGAAACAGCGGTGCTTGTGATACATATTCAAGACACAAGACAATTGCTGACAATAATTGGATTTAGCAGGTTTTTAGAGCAGAAGGCTGATGCATACAACAGCCATAACTGTACTGGCAAGATGGATCTAACAGCCATTAAATTTTAAAGCACTGCAGGACCCATACGATATTTGGCAAGCGACTATACCGACAAAATTATTTTCTTCGTAGTTCATAATGGCATGTAAGGCACCTAAGTTGTGCCCAAAACGGGAGATGGCTGTTTCTGATGCCACGTTTTTGATGAGGGGGCAACTGATTAGATTCAGATTAAGATGGCCAGAACCTGGTGTGCTTTCAGAAGGACTGAAAACATGATCCAGAAGTTGAACATAGCTGTGTTCAAAGGGGAGCAGAAAACGGCCTGCAAGTATATATATGAAAATACTATAAATATTTAATACTTATATATTAAAAAATCCTGCACAAAAAATGCTTTCCACACCCATGGACAGAGCTCATATTATACCAGAAGACATGCAAGCTAGAGAAAAGCTTTTGCAGTTGAGAAGGCCCTGAAATAGCTGCTGCTTCCGAGTTTGTGACATCTCTGATGGCTTTGTGAAGTCTCTCCCAGCCCTATCACCCACAATAGCTGAGCCCCTCAAACTGAGTGAAACAAAAGCCAATACCTGGTAGATGGTGCTACACAAATTCAGCCAAAAGATGCAGTTTCTGAAAGCAGACAGCTACTCAAATAGTGTAGTTAGGAAACCGGCAAATTCTGTGTTTCTTGGAGTCCTAAATCGAGGCTCTATTTCCTCCTGAAAGCTATCTGAAGGGTCCCAGAGGCATTAAAGTGTGTGTAATGCAGATGTTAGGGAGGGACAGCTTTCTAGCCCGTGTTTCATAGGATATAAAAGCTGATTATCAAACGATTCTTTCTGGCCTTAGTAAAGGACTCTCTATGAATTAGAAGCTGCAGAAGAAAAAAAAAAAATCGGATGAGAGATTTCTTTCATGAATTTGAGAGAGATAGCATCAAAATTCATGTCTTGAGGTAAATTACAGCATTACTCAAAGTCCATGAACAAACTGTTAGCTTGCAAGTAAGAAAAAATCAGATCACAAAATGCCAGTCCTTCAGGCAGGAGGATGCAGCTAGGTCTCACCGAATTTCTTTTAATTCAGAAAAAAAAAAAACATGTAGGCTAAGGGCTTTTTTTTTTATTACTATTTCTTTTTAAAGGATCTCAGTAGCATATACTAAAATAACCGGCTTCAGTGTGTTACAAAGAAGAAACCTTCGTCTCCACAATTGAGGCAGGGGGAACAAGTCCTTTAAGGCTGTTATCAATTACTACACCACGGAGGAAGGATATTAATAGGGCTCTTTTGTAAGTTATAAGCATACTGTGTACTTAATATTTTGCTTGGTTTCTTGGTGCCACTTATTTCCCAACAACATCCTGGCTGTCAACAGGCATACACAGAAGTACTCATTAGCAGTATTGAAGGATGGTTTATAGAAGGTCAAATAATGGGCCATGACAAAGCAATTATGTTCCCAGCTATAAAGGTCACTTTTACTCATCATACTAATTATCTTGACAGGACTACATTTACTTCCACTGATTTCAATGCAGAAACTTCACCAGCACCTTAGCCTTTCTGATTTCAATGCTGCAGTTGCCCCGATTGCTCTCGCTAATGCACGCTTCCTGGTGCAAGACAAACAGCAAAACCAGTCTCCTGGGGGGAACGAGCAAGCAAGCGTAAAAAAACCACCACTACCACGAAGCACTGCAATTAAAAGTTAGGTATGAAGTTAGCTGGCAGTTTTAAGGCCAGATTTTCACAGGTTTAGCCTTTACCGTGGTGTGAGGAATCACTGTGGTGCAAAAGGCAGGATTTGAAAATCAGCATGGAATCACACAGGGCTTGGGAACCCGGGCACTTCAATTTTCTGGATCTAAGGGGTGTTACACGTAAGATTTTCAGACTGCCACAGGAAGCCTTCTCTCAGACTCTGAGTCTAAGCACCTAAATTATATCACAGCAATACATACATGTATATAAGTTATACACACAGCGATATCACTCCGTGGCATACTCACAAAAACGTTCTGCCTTCAATTCTTTTCCTAAATTCCCAATCGTCCAGCCTTTCTTGCCAATAGGATTCTCAATCAGTGTCTTTAATAGTTAATTTGTTTAGTCTGATCTATGAATAGACAAAGGCTGTGCACTCTTACTCTCTGCCAATCCTCTCCAATAAAATTGATCGGTCTCTCCAAAGTTAACAGTTTTCCAAGGTGCAGAACACCTGAGCTGGATCCTACAAACTTCCTGCAGCCTGTTTTGTTCTGAGAGGTGACAGCTGGGCTGCCAAACACCACAGAAGTGCTCCCAAATCATCCTTGGAGACTGCAGTCCTTTGCCCAGGTCGAATAAGAAGGATTTGGGTGCTCACACCTCTCAGCTGTCAGCAGGCTCGTAGCGCTTTGTGGTCCTCACACTGCTATTTTCTTGCAGTAGGGTAAGTACAAAATAAAATTAAAACCTTTAACAGAGTCCTTGATTCTCTGATATAATCAGGACTACGTTTGTGACTCTGTGGTGGTACGTGGCCCAGTTTCAAGGCCTCAACATTGTGAAGAGATACTGAAAGAGAGAGGCAAATGCAAACATCTTCCCACCTCATGTCTGTTTTATTCTCCCTTGGCTGAGTGACTCCTGCTGCTGAATCTGCTCTGTTTCTTGGTGGTTTAACCAAGGAGATGGTGAGAATGAAGAACAAGAGGGAAAAATGCATTCCCTACCAATAATTATTTCCAATATTGTGCTCAAATACATTTAGAGCATCGCTGGAAGACGGCAGCCTTCCTTCCAAGGCTGCTGAGCACCTGAAATCCCTCCTGAGTTTAGGCTGCACTCTGAGCGCCAAACCCAAGGAGAGGGTTTGCTGCCACTCCACCTTTTCATTTTAGGGCCACAAACCAAGGTTTACATCCTGCTTTTACACACTCACATCATGGTCTCTGGTCCAGGCAACCCCTGGTGCTGCGGGGTGTGATGGGGCATTCTGTGACAATGACCAAGCCGCTGATTTTGGGGGCAGAGCACCGCGTTCGTCCTGTGGCTCGACATGCTGGGTCCCTGTAGATGAGTTGCTTTATGTAATCTGGCAATTATAATATCCTTGTTCCTTTGCAAAGCGCTTCAAGGCCACGTGTGAAATGAAAAGTATTATTAATGAGACAGCAACCATCTCTTTCAGGCAATAACCGTTTTCTCTCTGAATTAGCGGCTGACTTGCCCTTATTAAGAACCAAGCCTTCATTTCCAGAGGATGGGCAGGTCTCATACACGGCTCCGCAGCGGAGTCAACAAAATGTAAACAGCCCCTGCACGTACTGAGAGGGTACGAGCACGAAAGCAGCCCCCCTCCTCTCAAAGCATCCTCCACGCTGCCAGGAAATACAGGATCAATCAAACGCAGCAGCCCTCGGGTCAGTGGTTTCACACGCGTAGGAAAGGTCAGTGATTTGTTTACAGCCTTCCTGGCACCACACCACAAGATGAAGGGAGGAAAATAGTTCCACGTATGGCTCGTATAAATCATCTTAACTAAATTACTGGCCAGCTTTATTCCATACATCACAAAGTGTACTGAAAAGAGAGCCCGCTCTCATTTACCAAGAAAAAAATGAAGGAAACTAACTCCTTCACATATCAGAGTAATATGGTCATGATCCCATAAATATGTCATATTTCAGATTGTTTTTAAAGTAATCTTTATAGGAAGTTCACATGCTGATTTACAGCCAATGAGAAAATACTGCGCTGAAACGGCTGTAAATGCCAGAGGGAAGAGAAAGCAACGTTTCTGCTCCTGGTGCTCCCACCCTGACTTCATTTAGCAACAACAAAACTGGGTCAGAGCAAGATAAGCAGCAGGTTATTCAGGAGAAATGAGACAATTCGAAATAGATTGTCTCGTACAGTTGGTATCACACAATTAAAAAAAGTCAATTCCCAGTTAGGCTGTACAATGGCCAGATTAAAAAATAAAATAAAAAACCTGAGTCCAGGCAAAACCAAAACCAAGAAAGCTGAAACGGTGGCCAGAGCTACCACAGTGGGAATTTCTGTGGGCTGATTTTCGAAAATTTATTACTAGTGTAAGTTTGCAATCAAATTCGGTTATTATTATTTTTTTTAATCAAAATCTTAGAGCTGGAGAGAAATCCTTGGTCACTATGGGATGAGCACGGCCCTGCCGGCACGCCACATGCTGCCCGTACTCCTTTGGGGCTACGGAGGTGGTGAAGTTTCTGAAAAGCTCAAAACCTTTCACAGAAGCAAATTAGGCCCTGGGAAGTCTATCTAGCAGGAACACAGTAACTTTTGAACAAACCCAGCACATCAGGGGAAAACATCCACTTTTGATTTTTAAATGAGTTCTAAAAAAAAATAATCAAGTAAACATAAAAGCAAACCAAGCTTTCGGCACAAAGGACATGCAAATACTCAGACACCCGCTTCGTTCCAGGGCTATTTTTCCTGCATTTCCTCGACTATTATTTGCCTTGATGAACACATGTAATCACTCCCCAGAAAACTCTCCCCACACACAAGTATTTTTAGGGGAGAAGGAAGAAAATATTTCTGATTTCTCATTACCTATTTCTATTTCTGCCCCCCCCCTCAAATTTCCCTTTAATGCTAACTATAAAAGGGACCCGAGGAACATGGAAGGCTCTTTAGTCATCAGTTTAAATCTGGATTCCTCCTTTTATTTCATACAAACCCGGTGTTTTAATCGGAAGCAAATGTAGGACACTTACCTACTGAAATTAACAGACTTCACTGTTAATTTCACTGAAACAGTGTGGCCCTCCAGTATTAATTAAATCCTAAATTGCTTTCTGGGGCAGAATTGCTGGTCTACTTTTTATGGTCACAAGAGCATTGCCGAGAACAGGCTCTGCGACGTGCCCAAAGACATCCAATGCGAGATTCAGGAGAAACGAGAAAGAAATGGAGAGTCAAAGCCTCAATTTTCCCCAGCAAACACTCTACTGCACTCCAAACTTTAAAATGAAATGACTGGCACAGCCTGAAGCGGCCAGAGAGAGGAAAGTGAGGACAAGACAAAAGCTCAGGCTCACATCAAGAGGGCAAGCTCTTGTTTGTCCAATTATTTGAACCCAGGGAAAATTAGACGGGGACTTAGTATGAAAGGGATGAGAATGATAACAGATAATGAGGTTGTTTTTCATTTATAGCAAGGTCTCCTTGTAACACTCAGCCTTAAAATGGCAGAAAAATAGGCCCTAATCATTTCTCTTTTGCAGAGACTGTTACCTCCGCGGCTAATGCAAGGACTTGCCTCTTGGTACCACTCCCACTGCAAGGTGAAGTGAGCAGCAAATCAGGACCACGTCGAGGAACTGATTACGAAGGCTGCTACGCGCATCCTTTGTCTTCGGAGGCCAACATTATTCTGAGTGCATCAAAAAAAGTCCGTGACCCCGAACTGTGGGAAGCACCAGGCTGTCTTGCAATTGTCTTTGCTTCCTACTCCCTCTTTCCAAACACGAGCTACAACAGTAGCTAAAGTTCAGGCCAAACGCGATGCCAGCTCAGACATCAGCCTCCCAGCCGACAGCCAGGAAATACATTGGGAAGCAGATGTCTGGCGTATATTTTTCAGAGCTTTGTCTGAATAAACATGATTTCCTAACACTGAAGGACAGGCCTGGTTTCTATAACACAAACATATTTTCCCAGGGACAATAGACTCATATTTACGTGCTAATTAGGAAAGAAAAACAGAAAAGAAAAAAAAAAAAAAAAGCATTTTAGTTTTCAGTCACACATGGCACCAGCAGTGCTCCTGGGGCCGTTTCCTTACCAGGCTGTGCCCTGTGGGGTGGGAAGGCAGCCGACAGGGCACGCAGTTCAGGATTATCCAGCCTCGAGCTCCTTTCTTGATGTACTGGCAGAAGAAAAGGAAGGGAGAAAATAAGAATCACCTCTGCTTCCCTCACCTTCAGGCCTACAGCAACCTTGTCACTGTGATATTCCTAATCTGAGCTTATTTTACAGGTCATCAATTCAATTTCTCAACTTCTTACACTTTTTGGTGCTCCCTCTTAAAATAATGTCATGTCAATCAATCATTATCTCAAGGGCTCCAATTTTCGCTTCAAGCCTCTTTAAAAACCTGAGCTTTCATTCCCCCTTCCTTACTCCTTGCCTTAAATTCACCTACTTCAGCTACTCAATATCTTCAATTGTCACCTTCCTGATTTTATTTTATCTCTGCATGCTTGGTAGGCAGAGATAACAAACACACACAAGTCTGGATTCAATAAATCTCACCTGCACTTCTGGGCATTCCGTTTCAGTGCAATGACTTATTACAGGGCCAGGAAAAAAGATACTAAAAGTAATAATTGCTTTCAAAACAAACAGAAATGCCTGATTCAAAAACTTGAAGTGTGGAGAAAGGGAGTCGAGAATATGCCACAGCTGAAAATAATGCCTTAAATCCCACCATCCTTCAAAAGAAGGACTCGGTCAAATTCAGCTCTCACCTGCAGGCTTCAAAGTACTTCAAAGAAAGACTCCTCAACACTGCATTTTCAAAGCCCCTGGAAAAATATATTCACCAAAAACCTCAAATATGAAGAAGTCCCTAAGTGCAATCAACTCTGAGCTTTTAGCACACAAGCGACTGTGTTTTCACCCTCTCCTCAGCTACCAGAAGGGCAGAAATCTCAGCGTTCACTCAAACAAGAAAAACAAACGAAGAAAAAAACCCAGCACCAGGTAAGATTCTGATGTTTCATAGAACTACAGAACTAGGGGGGGCTAAGTACAACAGCACAAGAGTTTGTACCTCAGAATTATAGAAATGTGCATGCTACTCGGAAAGATCTGCTTTGCCAAATTGACCAAACTGTGCGTTCTTTTGAATGGCTGCATGGGCAAGAAGCTGAGCTTCTTATTTGAGTCTTTCAGTAGAGATTTTGAAATTTCAGTCAACAGAGCAACCTGTACCTGTATATACATGTATCTAGTATCTTTGGGAAACCTGAACTACACAGCTTGTAAAAGATTAAAAACCAGCTTACCAACGCTTCACGTTTGATATGTAAGAATACAGAAAAACTGCAATCAGATGTTCAGACCAAATCTTCAGTCAAGGAAACGCTCCTAAGCTGCTTCAGCAATCCAAAGGAATGAAACATCCAAAATTAGAGAGGAAAGAAAACAAAGCAACCTAGTAATTGTTTTCCCTTATTCCTCCCTTCCCTGAATAACACTGATTCTCCTTCCCTTGTTTGAGCAGATCCTGAAAGCAAGCATTAACTCTCAGGCAATGAGTCTGAATTGGATTGAAATGTATGAGCACAGCTACTCTACTTTTAAGTAAACATTTCTGTCCACTACGTGGTAAGGTTTTTTTATACAAACATAAAGAGTTATTGCAACTTCCTTGAAATACACAGGCTTTGCATTAATATATCCAAAGACCTCAGAAAATTTTGAGGCCCACAAGTATTAAGCAGGGTTCAGAAAGATAGTGACTTGTGAGAGAGGCAGGATTTAGGTAGGTGAGTTATTGTATTTGACAGAGCTTTTTATCACCTTTATTTATCAGGAGAGCATTTGAGAGTACACAATAACCTTTACAGAGCTAGTTAGAAGAAAACCCGCAATGATGAAATTCAAAGGCTAAAGTAACGGTATTAGTAGGGTAAGTATTTAATTGGTTACACACTGCTCGAAAGGTGATGGATTTATATCTGTTTTGCTGAGCTCCTGCTTTCCTGTATTCTGCAAGAGAGATGGATTGCATTAGGAAGAACCTGGAAGTCTTCCAGAAGAGTACAGGGCAAACACAAAGTTCACTTATTTGTTAGCGAGCCGCTGCTTATTATGTTTCAAGTTGATTAGTAGCAAAAATTAACATTTCATTAAGCCCGCTGACAGGAGACAGGACCCTTTCATTAAACAAAAAAATACATAATTAGCAATAAATATACATGGGCTTCTTTGTGCATGGTTCTTTATCTTTGAGATGCAACAGGAAAACACTATTTGCACCCGTCGCTGTGAGCTGGAAGACACCAATGCATTAAAAACCACAGCCCCTTTCGTAATTGGCACTGATCTTCACTTCATCAATTTTAAACACTCACAGCAACGAAAAAATATTCCCTGTTGCAAATAGCTAGCAGCTTAAGTCCGAGCTACGTACATTTTATGTGCTTAGGCAACTAGTCTAGGCCAGAAGATGTACTCTTTTTTCCTTTTTTTTTTTTTTTCTTCCCTATTTTTAAACTAATGAAGTTATAACTAAGACTTTTGGTTTATGCATGTGAAGTAACAGGCTCGGTATGTCTATGAGTTTCAATTAACTCGTGAAAAAATCCTATCCTTAGTTCACTGGTGAGGTTGAACGCTGTTTAGGATTGCTGACACAGTTCATTTATTTAAATTGGGAATTTAATAAGGAAAAATCTTTTCCTAAGGTGAAACCCAAGCTGTCTCCACATGTAACCAGTGACATCTTTGTCAGTACTCTGAAGCCCCTAAGTCTTTCCAAAAATTTCCTGGCAGAGGCCAAACCTCAGCAGGGTGGTGGCTTGGCAATTTAGTGCGTAAGTAGACACCCAGAGGTTGAAGGACTCCTTCCATTTCTTGATGTAATCTCTGAACGATGCCTCGGGAACAGGGATGTCAAGGAGACATGTTTTATATCTGCCCGGTTCAAAACTAGAGTGTATTAGCAGGTGTCTCCCTTTTATCCAATTCTTTCCCGCAAGGGCTTATCAATTTTGTAGCAGATTCAGTCACAGTCCATTTCTGTCACAGACTTATCAACACGGTAATTCAAATTTTGCAGGTGTGATTACCCCAACATGAATACTGATGAGCTGAAAGTCTGACAGGACTTTGAAAAATGTGGATTGATTGCAAACTGCTGCAACCGCTCACTACATCTCGGCCACGTTAACATGCAACAGGCACGCTGCCGGAGATGGAGGACCGAAAAAGAAAGGCACGTCAGCTATGAACTTTCATTTAAGACAAGGACCTAATTTTTGTTAGATGGAAAATAACAGAGCAACTGCAATTTCTATTCATTTGGGGTGACAGAACGCTCAAAGTTTCTGGAAATCCTGCCAGAAGATTTTATTTGAGGCGATGTCGATTTTGGGAAGAGGTAAATAAAAACAGGACCTTGGTCCTAAGTTTTAATGAGTCCCAGAGAACATACACTATTCAGTGTTTGCAATTCAATCAATCATCTGTGTGATCCCTAGTAAGTAAAAAAGGATACGAGGCTAGAATTCATATGACTCAGAAAACCTGGAGATCTGGGATTGAAAGTTAATAATTTTCCATGCCAAACACCTTCCTGAGAGAAAGCTACTGTAATGATAAAACCAGGGGTAGTGTGAGCGTAAGATTTTTTTGTTCCTTTTACAACAGATTGTTTTCAGAGAAGGAGTCAGGAGTAAAAATTTCCAAATGAGAATTGTTGAAACATTTTAAACTGATTGTTCCAAGACATTTGCCAGATACCAAAAGATAAACATCTGACTGATGTCAACAAGACAGAAAGAACTAGCAATTCTGATACCTGACAAGATGTATTACATCCGATTTTTTGCATCGGCATATTGTTGAAGACACCCCAGTCGTTTGGAAGCTTCTCAGATGGGCTCTCAATACAACGAGTTACTGCCGAAATCAATGCCTCAAGCGTTGGAGCACGATGTAAAGCTGCTCATCGCTTTCCCCCTGGATCCGTGGGGACACTTCTTTACGCTGACCATCTGTACTGATATCACATATACCTCACAACTGGTCAAGGTGGCACTTGAGGATGTAGGCTAGGATTCAACTTGGTCCTTCCGTACAGAGCTAAATTTTGTGTTCTGTAGAATGATATAAATGTTTTTAACTAAAAGTAAAGGATAATACACTGGAAAATATCAGAATAAACCCCACCTTTCTGCAAGCAGGACAGAAGCAATTTAGAGGAGCTGTACAAGTGGCCAAAATGTTACTGCTAAAAGTGAATCAACTTGAAAGACTGTAATGAGCCCTCTTCTTCCTCTCATTTGCACCTTTCCTTATTTTTCTCATGCAAATTGATTTCACTGCTTTATCCTCTGAAATAATCAACTCAAAGAGGTCGGTTACTCCAGCACATTTACTGGAGCAATAACATCAACCATTTAACATCAGCTAGGGTTTTGGCCCATATTGCATTTTAGCAGAAGGAGGAAACTGATAATAATCCACTGTGGATGCTAAAGAAAAAGTGAACTGTATCGTAACACATATTTGATGTAATGCCTCTGTGGCCATACTTTGTGTAAGCCTTCCAAGGGTCCTCTTTGACATTAGCAAAGCAACATACATTACCTAATCTAACATATATTAGCTAATCTCTCTTACCTTGCCTTGAGGATGCAGGTCAAGCTTTCAACCGCTGAAAATGCATGGCAACTGCCCAATATTGCCTTCCACACACCGTGCTCTTAAATGCTTGCTGAACACTCACATGCATGTTGAATGAGAAAATCTATCAGGACAAGAGACAAAGGTGGAGGGGAAGATGTGTTTCCTGAGCTCTATCTGCTAATCAGCCTTCCATCTTCACTGCAACGTGGCAGTCCAAGAATAACACGGCTGGAAATCTGACAGGCAGGAGCGCACTCGATTCAGAAGGGGAAAAAACTTTGCAGAACCTTTGACCAAGGCAAACCTCCACCAGCTGAACAATTTCAACTCTTCTGCAGCAAGTAGAGTCTTGACCCTGCCCCAGGACAGCCCAGCTCCCTCATTTCTGTTCTGCGTGTTTGCAAGGCTTCCAGAAAAGATCGGTCTGCTGTGCTAAAACCAGCCTGAACTCTCAGAAAAGCACAAATAAGTGATAGAGTTAAGACATAACCCAACTGATTTTTTTACATTTGCATTTAAAATTTTAGCTTTTAGGTGTTTTTTTCCCCTCTCAAACCTAGACACAGCAGGAAAGAGAACAGTATGTGTAAAAACAGGGCGCCTTGTGCAAGGCTGCCTATCTCAGCAGATAAGATTTTGAAAAGACAGTATAATGATAAAAGCTGGCAACACCTCATTTAGCACAGGGCTTTGACCTCCGTGGAGGGCTTGAAATGCTGCTGTAATAGAATAAAGTGACAATATTGCAGGTGCTGGATTGTGCTGGCCCAGATTCCGGGCTGCGTGAACCATCTCAAACTCAGCAGAAACAGCGACAAAAGCAGCCTTTGAGTACTCCAAACCAGCTTCTACAATCTTCAACGCTGAAGAAGTAAAAGCTCGAAAAAATAAGAAGTAAAAGCTCGAAAAAATAAGAAGTAAAAGCTCAAAAAAAAAAAAAAAAATCCCACTGCTGCACTTCCTCTTCTGTGTTCAATGACTCAGAGCTTTCCAGCTCGCTTTCCTCAGTAACCAGCAGAGATTTCTGCCTTTAAATGAGTGGCCACATTTCTGGGGCTTCCAAACAACAACACACTGTCAGCAGCATGATTTGTTCGCCCAGCTGGAAGTTGCACTCCTTCATATTTCATTTGTTTGGTAGGTTTTGGGCTTGCTTTCTCTCTAAAAACTCCCAGTCAAATTAATCAAAAAAGTAGCGATAAAAAGCAGACAAAAGAAGAAAAATAAGAAATCTGTCTCCTATCCACCTTTTGTGCATATTGTGCGATCGAAGCAACCAAATATTCTTCACCAGACAAGTCTCCTGTGGACAAGGACCCATGAAATCATTAGCACTACGGTCATTATGTGAGGTTAGGAACAAAGCTCTGCATTACATCTGCCTTTTAAGACCTGTCTGAGGCTGGAATTTGTGGCGAGTTCACTTCAATTAGCTCAAAAGGCTGCTTTACAAACCAGGCAGCTCCTCAATGTGCCAAACCATTCGGAAGCAGGTTTGTGGCGGGGCAGAACGACTTCACACAATGAAGCTCCTGCAGATTCCTTGCTCTGCCTCAAGCTCTCAGCCTTGCTTTTGTGAGGTCTTGGACTCCTATCAAGAGGAACGCATCCCAGGCCTACCTCGAAGACAGTTAATTAACACAGTGCCTAACAGAGAGCAGCATTTTTCTTTCTCTTGCTGCAGGTTCACGCTGATATGTTACTGATGCAATTGTTGTCTTACTGTTTAGACACACTGCCTTAGAACAGAACTGTTCCCCAGTGGTCATTACAAACGTTGGTTATGAGCCTGATTTTCTCATCCTGGACACAGAAACCCTATCAGTGGCCTCAGCAGAAGCTCAGACCTTCAACCAGTCCAGCCCAGAAGTGTTTGTTGTCCATCCTCAGACAGCAATACCTCTCTTTTTCTCTCAACACACACCCTGTAGGTAATGAGTTGACCTTCAAGTTGGTTCTCCCTCCACAAACTATTTATTCAGATTATTTATTGATGGTCGAGACAGCTGCATGCTTCTCTGGCCTCTCAAAGGAGCACAGAGGGTGTTAGCCTGGGGAAAACACCACCAAGATTTCTAGGAAAGTGAGTTCTCACATCCCTCACTGCTTCGTCCTTTGTAACTGGATGGTCTCCAAAAACAGGAGCCCAAGAAGCCAAAACTGAAGATGGTCCCACAAAAATCTAGGAGGTTTCCCCTTGACTCCCACATTTTCCTCCCCGTTTGCCTTTATTGACTTGTTTAGGGATTCACGGCATGACTTCAGCTGTCCTTGCAGAAACCCATTCAGCAGCAAGGAAACGGCCAGGCTTGCCAGTGTTTTTCTGTGCTCACTGACAACTTTCCAAGCTCACAAAAGACAGATGATGGGATTGGCTTACAAAAATCCCAGGACTTCTCTTGTTTCATCTTAAATCCCATTGATATGCAGTGCGAGCAGTCTCCAAACGCACACAGCAAAGCAACAGATCCGTGGGAGGGGAGTACTTATTTCAAAACATGGCAATAATAGACAAAAAAAAACACAAGACAATGGAATAAGAACAGCAAATGGATGTACCATTCAAGATACAGGCCTCTAGCTGTGGGTACACAAAGCTTACAGCAAGCTCGTATGCCAACCGGGTCTTGGAAATACTTGAGTACATTTTATAGCTATAGGAGACACCGCCGCTAACCTGACACAGAAAGAAATTCCCCCCTGATTTCTTTAGGACAGGAGCCTGCCTGAAGTCTAATTATCCCTTCTTTTGTCTAATGAGCATAAAGAAACTTGAAGTGTCGTGTCCTTCAGCGGTCTCTCAGCCCGCCTTCTCTACAAAATAGGCACGCTCGCTTTTGCTCTGCATCACGGCAGATTAACAAGGTATCAACAGGCATTTCTGTAATAGCTCCTCTCAAGGACAGTGGCTAGGCATTTGCCAAGACAGTCCAATGTAACTATTAATTCATGGAAATGCCCTGCGCTTGATTTGACTGGTGTCCTCCAAGTCCCATCTTTCCTTTTAGGAAATTCAAACTATGGGGAACACAATCCCAAAGGGAAGCCACGTCAGGAGAACATGAGAAAGTTCATTTTAGGCTACCGGGAGACAATGGGGAAGAAAAAGGGTTGCCCTAGAAAATCCCTGGCAGCATTGCTCAAAAAGAGCTGGCTTCTGGGGGAAGGAAGAGAAGGTGTTTGGGGGTAAAGAGCAGGATAAAGAAAGGGTTGGGGAAGCGAACAAAGAGACCATCTCCCGCTGCTCGATTCCTACTGCACTGAAGGAAACAGGAGTTCAGGTATATGCTGTAAGAAATGTGAATCCAAAGGAAATCCGACCTCATAACCAATTTCTTCTCTGAATGGAAATAACTTGATTAGACCTCAAATCCCAGTTAATAGCTCATGTCAAGCAGAGCAAAGGTAAGTTTTAATTTATCTTGACAAATAACTTACACTTAAGTGACCTTTTTCTGAATGTGCATCATTTTGGCTTCATTTCATACAGTCACAAAAACATATCCTTAAAGAAAATTTCCCCCGGCAGAGAGATTTTGTCTGCAGGGAAACTCGACAGGTTTTCACACCTGCCCACGAGCCTGCCCAAAGTTCTAATTTTTCGTGCTAACATATTGTAAGGAATAAATTGCTGAAATATCTCATTACACGGGATGGTTCCATCAAACAATTTTCTTGTCATTAGGTGCTCCGTAGATGCACTTAATGGGCAGCACTCAGATGCTAGCAGAGAAAGAAAACCAAATCCTTCTAAAAACTAACCCCAAACTAGTTGTTCATTAACTTAAAACATCTCTATAATAGGCAGTTACCAAAAGAGCATTATCTAATGCTGGATATATTTTCACCCAAGGAAAGAATGACTAATTAAGAGTGGTGTCGTTGCTGATATTTGTCTCTGGAAGCTTCACTGATTACAATTCTTCTTCTACGAAGCCTCTTCCCCTTGGTACGACCGAGAATGCAGACGAGACAAGCAGCAGAGACAAAGCACTGGGTAGCTCCCCGAGGTTTTCTACCGGGATTGCAAACACAGGGAGAACAAATGCTCCTGCTTGTTCAGCATCCATTTTGGAATCCAAATAGAAATACTACTGCAAATACAGCTTCTCCAGTGACATCGCTTCCACATCAAGGCCCAGCTAAATATGAGCAGCATCTTTACTCAGCTGTCACAAAACGTTTCATTAGCCCATTAAAAAAAAGCTATACAATACATAACAAAAACGCAGCTGTAAGAACTGCAAAGATGCCTGGGTGGGAGGATTGTATTTCCCAAATCTACGCATTTTACCCCCAGGAATCTGATACGTAAAGACCTAAAAGATTCACGTGTTTAGGCCCCATTTCTTCTGCTTAGGAAAAAACATTAAGCATAGGAGTAAATGTAAAATCCCAGTAAAGGTTATGGATCTAGAGCAGAGATGCTCTTCCAACAATAAGTCGCTGAATGAATTATTCTGTATTGTCATCTTCATAATACCGAGGGCTCTGAGCTTTTATTAAATCACAAAATGAGGTCTTATTGCTTTTATTAAAGTGTCACCTAGAAATTCCAGCCGCAGGCCAGTAACCCATAATGAAAGGTCCAATACAAACATAAAAAAAAAAAAAAGAAAGAAAAACCTCTCAGAGAAACAACACTGAAGGCAGTCTCAGTTTTATTTTTATCCTAGCCTTTAACAAAGGCCACTATCCTTTAACAAGGACCCTCTCTCTTCAGGGTTAATACAGTGGTGGCGTTTTGTACCAAAAGGAACTGACTTCAAAATCCTTCACACAATTGCAGTTCCCTCTGTTATCCGCCGGGTCTGCACAAATAAATAAAAGATCCCCTTCCCTGATGAGTTTTTCAAAGCTGTTTTGCGACGTGTGAGCACCTGGCAGGCCTGATGGGCCTTTCACGCGGACACGAGCCACGCTCGCCACTTGCACAGAGCAGGGCTGCGCTCGCCTGACCTACTTCATGCCATCTCAGGGCCAAAACTCGGTGCTGCCCTTCCTTGTTCTTTCCACCAGGTAACACCTCCTCCTATTCCTCAGGAGATAACGGCAAACAGAGCGGCTCCGGCGCCGGTTCAAAGCGCCGCCGCCACACACCCAGCCTCCTTTCTTGCCTTGCAGCACAATGAGATCAGTACAAAAGGGCCTTGGTTTTCTAAGCCGCCGTGCCAACTTAAATTACCTTAATCTAAAACCATGCCTGCTCTAAAATCTCCTCTCTTTCTTAGTAATACTAATAAGGAGCCAAACTGCATGGACACTGCGGAGACACAGTTTTAGATTTAATACCGTACGTTTAAATTAAATGGGCCTAACACTCTGCTTTCTTTTCCTTTTCAAGTCCCATCTTTCATCTCCGGATCCTACAGTTGTTTCGGCCTTGATAGAGTTAGAAAAATTGACAGCTCAAATATATAAATATTTTAAACATGCAAGGCGAGTCTAGGTCTCGAGGGAAATATCCGAGCTTTTCCAATATTCACTTCTGATTATTTATGCAGTTAAATAAGAAAGGAAATTGCTAACAAATCTACGTACCGGTTTGGCACGCTGTTCCAGTTTGCCTTTTCCTGCTCTCCTCCCGAAATTACCAGCTGATTAGGGGTGAGGAAGAGGAGCCTCGCTTTCCACACTGGAGTGAGACTTTGACACCGGTTTTCTTAACTCACAGCTCTGCCAAAGTCATCAGACAAAATCTTGGACAAGTCACCAGCCTGTATTTCCCCTCCATAACAACGGGAGCAGAGATGCTTCCTTTTGCCAACTGGTTTCTGCCATCTACTTCTTTTCTGCTTCACGATGGCTTTGCTTGCCTTACTTTGACACACTGGGCCAGGAGGTGAAGGGAAGCAACCTTTTAAACCCGTTTCTGGAACACTTTTTGTCCTGTATACAAATAAACCAAGCTGAGAGCTATAGAGAAGGCCTGTGAGCCACTGACACTTACCTTTATTAACACTAGAAATGTCGTGCAGATCAGCCTAAATGCCTCTATTTAAATCACACAAGTGGTGGCAGAGTGCTTGGGATCTCTCCATTTCCATTAAATTTGTGTCAGCTCCTTCTCCCTTGAACAACACTTTACCCTTATCACTAGATTCGCCTAGAAGCTCTGTATATATTTTGTGCAAAGAAATTTTGCCTCAATCACTTAAAAATTAGTCCTTTCTTCCCCTTGAATACTTATCTGCTCATGTTTATGAATAAGTTACAGCTACGAAGAATTTACTGGCATCAGTGAGCGCCTTCTGCTTATGTTGTTATTCTTTTCAGATCTTCGTATTCGCTCTATTTGAAACATTTGTTCTGTAGTTTTGCAACTTGCAAGGAAATAAATTGGAGGGAATGTAAGCAGATGAATATATGCCCATATTAATCTCTGCCACTTCAGAAGCAATACAATAGCACTTTGGTGCTTACATCAAGATTGCTTCTAGACATCATCTTGAAACTACTCCTGGAGCAACTTACCCTGTTATTGTCCCCTGCTGCTACCATTGAGCAGTAAGAAGCTTTCACCTTGCAGAAAGCATCCTTAATGCAGAACTATCCTGGAAGTGCTGCTTAAGCAGTTCAGCAAGAAGCCAGCTAGCTTCATGTATCCCATCCATTTAGTTGCCTAACCACATACCGAGGCAGACAACGTACCCACAACTGCTGTCAATTCTAGGACGGGGTCTTTGCACGCCTGAGGAGGTAGTGACATCTCTAACAGCCTAACCACTACGACCATAAACATGGCCTTCACTGTAACATTTGATGCTCCACTACACACACAAGCACTGAGCTACCACTGGGTAGGCTGAGATCATGCATTGGGAGGGGAATTGCAGATATTACTTCCCCAGAAAAAATGGGCCAGACAAAGGACTTGATAGTGGAGATCAGGCAAATCAACATGTTCTGTCACTCTACATCATTACATTGATGTTTTGAACTCACTTTCAAAAGTTTAACTTATGGACACTTGCATTTCATTTTTAATATACAATACATGCAAGAATGGGAAGATTCATGCTCTTCCAATTTCTTAGCTAATATGTTTGTTTTTGTGTGTTTTTTTTTTTTTTTTTTTTTTAATCTCGGACCTTCTGCACACACTCTTCAGCAATTCAGGTACCTACCTAGCAAACCACCGATGTGTTTGGACTGATACATGCAAAAGAACACACAAATATTCAACCTCCACTGTCTGTATGCCAACTCCATTTCCTTTGAGACCTACATGTTCACAGCAACCAAGGACTCAGTCTGTATTTAACAAGATTATCTTCCAGTCCACAAATTCATGGTGGTCCACTACAGGTGTGAAGACAATTTTCATCTTTTGACTTCAATCATGTAGAATTTAAACCTAGTTAAAAGTAACTGAGAGCGTCAAACTCAAGCTTGGCTTTTTATTTCTCTTGTACTCTGACAGACACACAAAAATAAAGCCAGAGAACTGAACCAGCTCAGTAGTTTTAGAAGTTACAATTACTTCCATTTGCCAGTTTTACTGGTACATATTAGGTATGTTCCATAACTTTTCATAATGCATATTTTTTGACTATATTTATCAGGATGTCAGAAGGTAACAGGTTGAATTCATTATGATGCAAACCTGACACCTGAATAGGAACGCTGAAGGATTCTGCCCTTTAAAATTTCAGGAAAATAGCAGCAAATTAGAACTGACAGGATGTTACTTTGATCTGACAATCATGACTGTAACTCACATTGAATATTGAATATCAGTTCCCTTTTAGTTCCAAGAAGAGTGGATACACACTATGCGGTTTGTGCATCTCATCATGTAACAACTGACAACACCAATAAGCTTTCTTAAAGTAGAGCTGCTTGGAAGAACTATGTATTATTTTGCTTTATTTTGACACCCACACACTCGACAGAATATATCTGAAGATATATTAAGAATCACGAGCATGGGCAAAGATTGTAATCTGTCACTCACTATATGAAACCATCTTCTATATAAATACTTCTCTTGCTGATGCAACAAAAGGAAGTGGGTTGAAGCAAGAAGAATTTTCCATTTGCAGTTTCTATATTCTGTGTATTTTATACCAGGTTGTTTTCAGTTAACAGATAAGCGATAACTCTATGCAGTGTTACATTATCAAAAAGTGAAATGCCATTTTCTTTTTATTAAAAAATCCTGAAATCTGCCCTCCTGTTCAGTTGAGTAGAGGAAAAATATTACCAGTAGAGCTACCACAAGTTCAGGGACTAAAGCAGGCTTTAAAGTTATTAAATTCTTCACAGGTAGGAGCTAGATGAAGTTTTGGAAATGACATCTTTGTATTCTCCATCCAACAGACAAAACACATATAAAGTCATTGAATGCCGTGATTTATATTCCCTTAAAACAAAGGAACAAAAACATATGTGTGTGCACACACTGGGATTGTATATCCCAGCTTTGGTACTTACTTTTCTGTTAGAACACCTTACATCCCCTACACGTGCTCTAATTCTCTTCAGGTTTGTCTGCTATTGCCATCATCGGGATACTATCACTTTCCGCCCTCTCTAAGGGTTTGATTGATGAACCCAGATAACTGGAAATCCATCAAGAAACCTTTGAACTGTGATCCTTCAATTTACGGAAAGGATGGGCTGCACACATGAAGATTAACAGGAATTAGTGGGACAACTCAAGGGACCAGTTTGCACAATCCAGTCGTCTCCAAAGCCTTCAGCATATTCTAATTCAGTAAAACCCAGAGTCCCATAGAAAAAAAGGATCAAAGCAACACAGTAACACTTTGGGCAAGTCACAGTAAATATCTATGGTATTCAATGAAATTTTACTCTGCCAGACAGGTGACTTATCACAGCCATAAAATACTTTAATGTTATCCTCCATCTCACGGTGTCATTCTTACCAGTGCAACATTACTCTGAACTGCTACGGCGATGATCCACTATCATTTGATGCTTTCAGCCACTATGCAACCATTCTGTGGGAAAACCCACACAACCAGCTCCAAGTACCTACACAAAACTGTGTCCACACCAGGCCCTCAATACTTGAGAGATGCCTATAGATGAAAATCAAGTCTACTGCACATTACCTGGTAGAAATAATGTTCTCAAAAATAGAAGTCACTCACTGGACACATTAGTGGGCAACCTGCTCTGGCTGCTCGAGCAGGGAGGCTGAGCTACGTGAGCTCAAGAGGTCCCTTCCAACCTCAACAGCTCGATGATTCTGTAACACAATTTTAGTGACAAGTGGACAAGATCAGGCAAGCAGCTAAAACCTTCAATTTTCCACCAGATTTGACTACTTCATTTCAGTAAGCGTTGGAAATGAAAATGATGATTCCATGCAGAAGGTAAGCAGTCTGCATTAAACGACTCTTTAAACGTCCAAAGTTCAGGAGTTAAATAGGCAGCACCAAGGTCATTATGGAACTTCATTACACTACAGACATAAGGTGCTCTAAAAATAACACTAAGCAGGGCTTCCATCACACTTTAAATCTTCGAAAGTACGTACAGACAGTCATTTATTCAATGCTAAACTAATTAATTTTTTCTCTCTGTATGCTGTCATAATTTCACATGGGAAATAAACGCCATGTAAAGCCATACTCTTACTGCCATGACTTGTGCTTCTCGTAGGTTCAGCAGGCTCAGGATCATTCAGGATATGGACAGGTTACAGGGCAGCTTTCGGACGTCTGATGAAGGAGGCAATGCTAGTTCTAGCCACCAGGGTGCTTGCTAGTTGAAACCTCAGGGTATCTCCACAAAAGTTCTGGAGCTTTAGTTCCAGCTGAGGCAATGATGCTCCTGCTGTCGTCAGCTCTTTCTGATCGTTACTATGAGATTTTCAGATGCACCCGGACTGACTCAGCAGCCACAGTCCGTCCAAGAATCTAGTCCTATTCAAGGAAAATAATGCTTGTGGATTCGTTTGTCCCTTGATTTGGTGAAACAGTAGTCATTTCTCCTCACAACAGGGAAAAGACATCTACCAACTAACAGGTTCCTGTGCTGGGAAGAAAAACATACCTTCTGGCCTTCATGCAACTCTCTGGCTTCTTCCTTGATGCGCTAGAAAATCATTCACCAGCTGCCAAGGTACAGACAAGGAACAGAGCAGGTACCACACCAGACAACACAAACACATCTCTGTGGCTCCTGAGGGCTTATATATTCCATCACTGACCCAAACCGGTTGGGAGCATGAAGAAATTACAGTGTGAGATCAGTGAGGAAGACAGGTCCTTTTCAAAGACTTCATCAACAGAGAGCAACAACACTGGTCTGGGCAGAAATTCTGTGATCTTCTCATTTCTTATCAGGATAGAGATAACTCCTCTTGAATAAGCGAAGTCCATATCATCACGTGAAGCAACCTCTAATAATTTCCCCAAATTAACAGCACTGTCTCTCCATACCTCTGTAGCTTCCTGGTAATTGAGAAGCCGCAAACATTAAAATTGCTTTGATGATCTTGCTGTACAGCTCCTGAAAAACAGCAAACAAACACGAAATTCACTACATTACTTCAACTGGCAGATGTTACCATTAAAACATTCCCACTTATTTACAAGGGGACAATTACATGAAGCAGGAAAAGCAGTAAAGAGCCTTCATTAGTCAAAAACTGTTTGTCATCTTGGAGCATAACTTTGTCACATTCAGCTACAGAGCAGAAAGCCTTTTGCGAGAAAATGCCTTAATACAGTTGTTTTAAGACAGCTGCAACGTTTGGACCTTCCAGCATTATTTCTCCTCTGCACAACACTTCTCAAAGAAAAGCCATCATCCTCCATTTGCAACACATGACAAGCAGCTATCTACACAGTGTAGTTTATGTCATTATCTCTTATTTCTTGATAGATTACATTCTTACACCAGGGCACATCAAGCAGCTTTGTCAGCTAATGGCAAGCAGTAGCGTGATAGGTTCTTGCCGTCCATGAAGCCATGTTAAAATAAATGCTTTGGGCTTCAAGCCTTAAAAGCACCGCGTCTCCCTCTAGTGCCTGATCTACTACGGCTGCCAAGCAGTGAATGCCCTTTTCTCTTAAAGGTTTGGAAGGGGCAGGATTCAGAACATGTAGAGTAAAATAACTCAAGATCCTTGCCCAAGGGACAGGGGCAGTCAAATCCTTTGTGCTGCCTACGTAGGCTACAGGTATGGTGGCAGAGCACACCTCCAAAAAATCACTTTCAGGAGCAAAGATCTGAGAAATAAGAGCTTTGGTGTTGTCCAATACACCCTTAAGTTAGCTGCACTGCACTGATTGCTTCCATCTCCCACGATTGTATTCTTTTCTCTCCCTTCCTTTCCCCAGATGGAGGGACCACAATGAATAAAGCAAGCTCTCACTTAACCAAGAGCTATTCAACACTTTGTCATCTCCTTCGGTGTTCAGCGAGAGGTCCTATACCTTATTTACAGCGTATTACTCTAAATCTTCCCTGAAGATACAATTAAGCTCCTCACAGGGTTTTTTATTGCTCTCAGCACTCTGTTCTTTATTTTTTTTCAGAAACAATTTATTTTTCACAGCATCTCTAAGAGATAAAAGACATAATGTCCAGATGACAGACAGCAAACTGAGAGAAAGAGGTCCTTTATGGTCAAGGGAGACCACTAACTTCAGGTGTTTCATTTCCAGTGCCTAGGATCTGATACAGACAGCTACACATGTTCAGATCAGGGGTTTCCATTGTTTTCAAGCGAGTGCAGCTCCGACTGCTCAGCAGTTCTGTGCTTTAATATGCAGACCAATAATGTTTTTATTGTAATGGTTGCAAGCGTATGAATGAAACTACATGCACCAGGAGAGGAATCTTTTGTAACATTAGTTCTCCCCCAGCCAGTACGTTTGCTTACAGGCAGACCAACTCCCCAAAGCAATTTATTTCAATCAGTAAGGGCACAGCTGTAAGATAAAATTCATCACTATAAAGAGATACAAGAATAGCTCCTATAAGCAATTTAGATCCTATTTTTGCAGTTTTAAATAGCACCTGGACCACGTGATGACACGTAAGACAGAATTTCATTTGTGCACTCTACTATGCTCTTTTCCATTCAATATTCACTTTTCCTGTTGTCTCTCAATACAAAACTAAAGTGTTCTTAAACAGTTGCTAATTGTAGTGCATATTTAAACAATAACCTACTGAACTGTTTGCCCTCCTGGTGGATGTAATCAGGTAAAACCAATTTGCATCTGCAAATGCAGGTATACAGATTAGACTGCACCTGAAAGCAAAGGAAAGCACAAAAAACAATCAGAAGCAGGTACTGACAAAAATCTAGAGAGGCTGGACAAAGCAAGCAGCCATTACCCAAAATGTTTAATAACCCTACACTATTAGTTGTTTTCTTAAGCACACTTCCTATTTCTGTTCCCAGGGCACTGAGTATGGAACAATCCTTTGCTCTCCTATCTTATTCAAGATATTATTGCCACATGAAGATCCAGCTTTTCAGAATGATGACACTGACTACCAAGTCAACTGAAAGGCTATTTCCAACATCCAGTCATTACCCAGTCAGAGCAGCTTCCCCTAAAAGCCAGATCCCATTGTGCACAGTAGCACAGATGCATAAAGCAGGTACAAGCTCTGTTCAAAATAGCATACATTTAACCGAACCAAACCAAGCAGAAAGAGACAGGGCTCTATTTTGCACAAAAGGGGTTGAAAGACTAAATAATTTGGCCTGAATTACAAGAAAGTGTATGGGTGGCAGAGGTCAAGTTTCAAACCCTCTCACATCAAGCCCCTAAACTACGCTATCCCTCTTAGCCTTTCAATCAACAAAACCAGAGCTGGTTGTACAGATGCACACTGGAGCACTTCACACAGGACGCTGTCATGATAAAATTATCAATACTAAGAAACAGAAAATGCTGGAAAAAGTATCTTTGGGAAATACTGACAGAGCTAAAGCAACATGGATTACTATTGCACTGAGTACATCTTTGCAGGCTTCCTGTGGGAAAGAGTTATTTCTGTGAGATTCACTTTTTGTGCAGTTTCAGATTCCTCTTCACACACATCCTTATTCCAAAGAACTAGCATAAGAGAGGATAGCAGCCCTGGGTTCCAGTACTAAACAGCTTTTGCTGTTAAATCATTGCCCTTCAACAAGATTTTCTACAATTTTCTGTATCTCTTCATAAATATGGAGTTTATTCAGATGTGTACAAGACTCGCTCCTGCAATCTAGTGCTCCATTGAGCTATAACCAGGAAGCTCTTTTCTATCCACTTCTTATGCTCCACCTATCCTAACCAGGAATTTAGTTATTTAGAGCCTCTTTTCCTTCCAACTTGCAGGCCCACAAGTATAATACAGTAACAAACAGCACCCTGCTCATCCAGTGTCCTCAGAAATCAATATCCTCATCACCTTGAAGATGACAACTCTGTCTCATGGACTCTAGCAGCATTCTAATATCCTTAGCTCTGTGCAACATGATGAATACCTTGAACAATAATGTGAGATCTACTGATATGGGAACAACGTGAAGAGAGCATAGGCCAGCATCTGTCAGCGTACACTCTGCTGTGTTGTACAAATGGGAGGGAGAAATAGAAGGATTAAGTTATTATTTAATTTAAACAGCTTGTTCCTCAGCAACACACTTGGCAACAGTTTTGCCCCTACTAGAAATAGAACCAAAACTTTTGCTATTGCTACTCTCCAGTAAGGTTATCTCACAGACATTCACAGCTCATTGACCTTTGTCCAAATTAACAATGTGAATGTAGTTGCAATCCACCATGCTGCATTTCTGTATAAAACTGCATCAAGAAGGCAGCAAGTCAAACACCATAACTGAGATCACCAACATTCACATGTCAACATCCACAGGCAGAAGGGAAGATGGTTCCATGCTTCAGGCTTCATTTCTGTAAATCTCCTCACCAGAAGGAAGAGGCAGGTCTGTGGCTCAGCTGAAGGAGTTAACCTCTGCTCCCCAAGCTTCCTCGGATCTAAAATCACAAAACAGTTAGAACTTGCAGCTCGGAAACATTTAGCTCTGCACATGTTTGTAAAACTGCATTAACATCTCATTCGCAGTATCGCAGGAGAGGCATAAAAACAGCATTCAGAACAGTAATCACTTCACGCCGTCTGCAGAGCTGATGTTAAGGGAACTCTGGACAAAACCACTCCTCCACAGCTAATGCAAGGACAGCTGCATTTCTTGCATTACATTTCACCTGCTTCAAATCTACGACATTTGAGGTGAGGTCTGGCTTGCAGGCCATGAATTTGATTGTCAATTTTAGTTTGGTATAAAACTGAACAAGCTCTGCTGCAAAGTCAAACAAAACCAGGTTCACCAAAGAATCATTTAATGCACAATCGAAAAAATATCCTAAAATCTTCAGCCTCTTGGACCCCCAAGACTATCAGCACAGCAGATAGAGTATTCCCATTCAGCCTGTGATGCTCTCAACCTCTTGCCTCACACTATTAGGCTGAAACAAACCAGCCAGCTTGGAAAGCAGCAAAGAAGGACCAGGACAAAGGAGAAAAGCCGCATTCCTCCTTATAACGTTGCTCCTAGTACTGGTGGAAATAATTTGCACAAGGCAAAATGGAACAAATCACAGCAAATCGCATCCTAGACTGGCATCTTCTGGTTCAAATCCATTCTGTTATGCTCTGCTCCTCAGCGTTAAAACCTCAGCAGCAGCATGTTTTAACCCGACTAGGAGTTGCAGCACTTTGCTAGCAGGGCCTCCTCCCTCTGTCCCATTTGCACAGTTGGTCACTGCTCTTAGTTCATGGGGTGGTTTGACTAACACGTCTGAGAGCTACTGGGAGACCAGGTAAGTTTGGCCTCCTCCAGTAACGAGTACTCCTCTCTGAGCTGCCATTTCCCCCTCAGAGCAAAGCCCCATTCTCAGCCCCGCACGTTAAGTAGCAACTGGGATTTCACAGTCTCTACAGATGGGGTTTATTCAACTTTTTTCATCCCATATGGATCCACACGTGCGCTACACAAAATCGGAACACCGGTTGGCTTAGCAGAGAAGCAGAAGCATTCCTTCACTGCTAGAAACAGGCCTTAGCAGACGTGATTCAGGCTGCCTCTGCCAAATGCTATTCCACAGAGGAAAACAGATGGCTCTGAGGGCTTCTCCTAACCCACCTCCACCTACCAGTACTGCCATCGCCCTCCCCTCTGCATCCCAGGTGTGACCATCACCTCCCAGCTTTCATACATCAGACTAAGATGCTACTCAGCTGAGTTGGTCTAAAGTACAGATGAAAGCCCAATTCTGGTATTTTAGTTCTCCTTCCTGCATTCTTTCCATCCTCAGATGTTGTTCTCCTCTCCCGAAGCCACCCCCGCCCAGCTCCCACCACTTTCCTCTTTCAGCAGCACTGCTGATAAAAACAAATGTTTATTCTAAGTTCATCAGCTGAGAGCTCTAAACCATTTACAGTGGAGGTGGGAGGGAGGGGAAGACTCAGGGTCTCACAGGGCAAATTGTTCAGCTTGCAGGCTTGGGGAAGCATCGCTTCCCTCAGAACTCCACATCACCACAGCCACGTTCACCTGTCATGGCCTGGGGCTCCCGGGATGGCTCCTGGAAACCAAGCGAGCCTTTTCCACATAGATGTGAAAAGGAAAATGGTGTGCATGAAGGATTCAGGGGTGAAAAAAAGAATAAAAATTAACTGAAAGCAGAGTCTGTTGGCTGTCCTCAAAAGCCAGGCTCGTTTGAAGCTCCTTCCATCTCCAGCGGCCATTACTCGTGCAGCCACCACAGCGAGCCTTGGCTGATCACACAGCCACTGTGACAGCACCTTCCTCAGGTCTTCCTGACCCTGTCACATCCCTTCTGGTGGGTTTGTTGTACTCTTAAGTATTCTGATGTGGCAATGTTTTGGTTTCAAGAGGTTAGTTCAAAGTATGCTCTCTTGAGGTGAACCCAAACACTTTGCTAGGCCCAGCGCTGGCCTTGCAATCACAGTGGCCTTGATCTCCATACACCAAGGCCCAAAGAATGCTGATGAATAAGCAACAACGCTTGTGTTTCTAAATAAAAATAAAAACATCTCAAAGTAGCTAGGGCATGTGCAAATATCAAAGCATAAATTCAAGAGTCCTAGGTCTCTCAAGGGAGACAGCTCAATCTGAAGTGTCCTTTAGGTAGAGCCCAATGTCTTTGATAGTTCACCATATTTGATCAAATAAAGCTATTGATCCTTAGCATGAGAGTTCAATACCAGCTATCAGTGCTGTAAGAGTAGTACAATAAAACCCTCAGTCTTTTTGATCTCTGCTGAAGCATTTCATCTTGACATTTGTTAAATGTATCAGTAGATTGCTTAAAATGAGAATGGGGTTTTAAAAGCTTACTGGAAAAGCAAAGCTCACATTAAAAATTCAACTTTTACATTTGGTAAGTTTTACATTTGGTGCTTTTCATTAACTGTATTGCCCAGCCAGGTATTATTATCCAATTCCATTTTAAGCAAGATGGTGAGACCTAAATGGATTTCTAAATATATGTTCTTGGCTTCATTCTTACAAGTGTTTTTTATGACGGTTTATCTGCTTCTGCACCTTTGCAGTTAATCATTCCTTCAGACCACCTCCTGACCCCAATCCAGCAACAGAAACATGGGGTTCAGACCAGAATATCCCTCAGCAGGACAGAAGCCAGATGGCATTGTTAGCAGGCAAATAAAGGAAAGGGAGGAACAAAAAGAACATTTTCAATCATCTGAGCCTCTGTAAGAGTCAGGACAGATTGCCACATCAGTGATACCAGTGCAACCCAAATGTAAATAAGCAAACCCAGATTTTATTACTGTTACTCTGGGCATAATCTAATATAGATTAAATATTAGATTTTAGATATGGGTATAATGGGATATGCAAACAGGCAGCACCATCTGAATCATAAAAACTTCTTTACCATCTAGTTGCTAAGCTCTAGAACAGGTTGTGCATCAAAGTCACTGCAATCTACATCCTCGGTGGTGACTTTTGAAACAGCAAGAGGTGGCCTTTGACAAGCTAACTCCTACCTTTAAAACAGGCTCCAGTTTGAGCAGAAAGCTGGACCTGCAGAGGTCCAATTTGCAAGTTTCTAACATCTTGTGACTTAAAATTCTGAACACATAGCAATGGTCACAATGCAGCATTAAGTCACTGCTAATTTCTCACTCCTTACCTCAGCGCCTGTCAAGGAGCCAGAATAAAATCAGCTTTCCAGATATCTGGCCTGGAGTGTGCCAGACCCTACCTAAGGTCTGGTAGCCTGAGGTAGGGGGGGGGAGCTGTGGATAATAATGTTACAAGGCCAGGCTGCTAGGAAAAACAGAGACAAGTCTAGCATTCACTTACTACCTGGTTTATAAACCGGTAGAGAAGGCAGACTGTACACACACACAAATGGACCGTGTGTCTTCAATTTCATAGGAGCAGCAGTATGCTTGGCGTATCTCATAGTCTTCCTATAAGTTGTTCTCTCCTGAGGTGATCTTAAGTATTCCAAACCTATTTTGTTATGCACAACACTTTACATTCAGCCCTGCACTTACCTCACCCTAGAATATCAAACCTGCCAGTATCTCATGAATCCTAAAACTATACAAACTCTGGGACAGATTCGCACCTGGAGTAAACTGATGTAGTCCACACAGGTTTATTAATTTACAGTCTTTAAGGCACTGATGCCTAATCTTTATCTTTTGAGAGAACTATGATTTCAGAAATATCTTTTTATTTGATTTTAAAAACCAGTCAAAGTTTTGTGCTTCAATCTGACATTTTGATCCTGACCACATTGTCCCTGTTGCTTTGTAAAATTGAGGAGACTGAGGAAAGTAAGGTGAAAGTTTTATGGAAGTGAGGAGAACTGAAAAAATAAATAGATTGGGAAAAATAGAAGACAACAATGGATACTCTCTCAAGAAACCACTATCATGAACTTGATTCTCCCTTGCCACACCATTCCCCAGGCAATAGTAGGCCTGTATCAGAGGGTGCTTGGAGAAGGAAGATGTTTCACTGGTGATCACCACACCCATTGTCCTGAGCAGCCCCATACACAAATACGGTGCAGAGACCAACAGACTGCTCTGCTTGGGGAAGACAATACATCCCAATGACCTCTAAAGCTGCTCCCTATGTTCTCAAGGCAGCAAGAAAGAACTTGAGAGCTGTTACCGCTACCCTACGTGCATGGCACCGCTGTCTTCCTTGAGGAGAGTCGCCTTTGGAAGCAAATGGCTTAGAATTACTAGTATTTCTGTGTGGATAAGTCTGTGTGATTTCAAATGAGATTTCAAAGCCTAGAGAAAAAGTCAAAGCTGCGTGCATGCAACCTTGAACTCCTGATGTTCCCCCACCATTAGGAATTTTTCTGAGGCAATAGAAGAAAAGTTAGCAAGTAACTTCAACTCAAAGCGTTTCTTTCCCTTCTTTGTGGTCAGCATCCAAGAAGCCCTGCTGAACAAAGATCAGGCTGAATCACTGAAAACAGAAGCACTCAGGGGAGCAGACAAAAAAAAGCAAAAAAAGCTCTTTCCCCTTCCCTTTAAGCTAAGTTTATAACTGTGTTGGAAAGAACAATCAAGACGATTCCTTTTGAGATAAGAGGGCAGGGAACTAGGGGAGAAAGAGGCCAGAGTGGTTTTTTCATTCTCTTTTTTAAAGTAATATTAGTATCAAAGAAACAATTGGTGGATTTGCTTCTCAAATGCTGGGAACTGGACTGGAATTTGCTAGTAGGCAGAAAATCAAAACAAAACCTGCAGGTAAGTTGCATCTCCTTAAGTAGCATTGGAAGTATTCTGCAGTTGATGCAATTTGTCTTTACAGAAGAGTCCAGTAAAACCTGACACCAGGCCATAAAAAATTTCCATACAAACATAAAACATTCCAGTAAATGGGCCCGTTTCCTCCCTGAGACCATTTGGCAAGCCTTGTAATCACAGGGCAGCTGTCAGGTTGAAAATGCTCTCTAGTTTCTCTTCTGTCCCTGGAATGAAAAGGGAAAGAGCCTCTGGTGGGCAGGGAAACGTCATAGGGTCTTCACAGGTTGTACCGGGAATTGTCTAAGAAGAGAAAGACAGCCTATCTTTGGGATTTAAAGCAGCATGCTACAGAAGCAGCAGGGAATTGAACAGTTCCCAGATCTGCTGAAAGGCAGCCTGCTGCAAGCTGCCCACATCCTATCAGGAGACAGCCCTCAGCAAAACTGGTGCCTGGGTACCAGACAGCCTTTCCTAGTGACATGAAGCAAGGGCACAAACTTGGTCCAACAAAAAGAGGTGAACTCAGAGGTGGCTGGGAAAACACACGTTGCACCAGCTAAAGCATCCAAGTCTTCTTCAAAGCAAGCCTGGAGGGGAGCGCATTGCAGTGATCTTGCCTGGAGGTAACACAGCCTGCACAGTTGGGAAAAAATTCTCAGGAAGACTAGCTGAAGCAGAATAACACAAACCCACAAGAAAGAACCTGCTTTGCTTTGCTGAGGAAACAAACCTCACTGCAGCCCGAGTTATACTCGAAGCAATACTGAGCACTGGATCTCTGCTTTGGGATGAAGTGGACACTGAGTGCTGAAGGGCCTCAAGCACAGCTTGAGCAAAGTCAGCAAGAATGAGGATGAGTCTTGAGACTGCTTGGTAGGATTCCACAAGCTCTACTAGATGCATTAATATTATAGTATTGCTTAGAGAGGACAGAGATTCTTACAGGAGATGCTATATAAAGAACAATCAAAAACATTATCTGTACTCCCCAAACTTCAGATAGGTGACAGTAGAAAAGAGAGAGAAATTTCTGAGTGTTTACACAACGCAGTGACAAGGCAATGACTATATCCCCAGAAGTCCTAACCCCCTGTCTGTCACCTCTTTTGCAATACTGCCTTCAACAGTTGCTTTGTGAGAGAACAAGCTGAACCAAACTAAATGCGTAATTTTTTCCCCACTGTGCTTTTCTACTGCTTTAACCTTTTTCCATTGTTGCCTGGCTAGTTTTGAAAAGCTTAATCAGAGACGATACTCTAAATCTCTCCTTGGCAATGTTATTAATCTGTTTATTATTTTCCTGCAAGAGTACAGCCCTGATATGAAGCCTAACATAACCAAAATGCTTAATTACTTTCTTTCCCTTGGGATGGGGGAAACATTTCAGCCTGTGTGAAAGCCAAAGTAGTTTTAGTGGAGAACACCTTCATTAGAGAAGGCAGAACAGCAGGATTAAAAAAGGAATGCAAACTTTAGTCAAGTGATACCGCTACCATTATCCCTCAAATCAAGGTGCTATATGAAAGATGAAGTCCTCATGTAACACAATGTACTACTGAAGTGTTGGTTTTGATTGCGAGCTTCTAGCATTCCAACTATTTAATGAGTTCTCTGTTTACTTGTTTTCCCTTAAACAAATAAAGTAAGCCAGAAAATGCACTGCAAAATTAATAATCATTATAGACTTCTCCACAAGCGCCTGCAGGAAGATAAAGAATAGCTATTAGGCTGATTTTCAAGACAGCAAACTCAAGAAGAGAGATCGATGAGCAACTCAACATGGGCCTGTGCTCAGGCTGGCTAAGGCACCCTACTCAGAAAGGCAGATCCTCATTCTGTGCAATGGGAGAGAGAAACCAGACAGACGTGCCCAGATCAACTCCAGCGTGATGAGTTGGTCTCAGAAACTCCCCACCTCTTCGCTGTCTCCAGATGGACTTTTGGGCAATTTTAGTGCCTAAAATGAGATGTGGTGAATCTGTGGCAAGTTCCATATGTCTAGCCAATGCATGGCAGTACAGAGAATTAAGTCCAGGCTTCCCAAATCAGTACCTTAACAACCTGCTTTTACTACACAGCATAGCCTCAGATTCATCAGCTATGACTTCCCATCTCAGTGGTGTAAAGGTGATGTAACACGGCTGAAGGCAATGGGATTTCAGTGGAACAAGGAGGAGTCGGCTGCTGTAAGCAGACAAATCAAAAAGCAAAGTTCCCTGTTTGGTTATCCTGGCTTAAATCTAACAGCACAAAAACTGTCTGTTGTTGGGGCTTAAAAGGGGATCATGCTTTGGGAAACTGCTGATCCTTGTGGCTAGATGGAACTGCAATGCTCAAAAGAATGACTGCATGACATACAGCTGAAAGGCTGCTCTGCCTGCGTCCTTGCTCATCTGTAAAGCACTGCATATGATGCTTAATGCTAAAATACCTGCAAGCCACATGTAGGCTGCTGCTGGAATTTCTGAGCAGTAAATATAACTAATTCCCAATAATGATTTTTCAAGTGGTCCATTGTCAATAGATTTAACACCACTGAGCACCAATGCACAAACAAATGAATGACCCTTCTCATCTCAAAGCACTGCTAATTTGTCAGCAGACACTTGTGCGTCTGGACAACTGTGCATACAAACAGATTCCTTCTTCTGTTTGCTTTAATGCAATATTATCCATGGAAAGATATCACTTGGCATACAAAGTAAGAGCTGCAAGTAAATTTCTTTACTAGAAGTCCAATCCTTTAGGTTGCTGAATAATGCAAGTCACGAAGCATCATCAGATCCTGTCAAGATATGTGATGTAACGTTGATTTTGCTTGGAAGAAAACAAACCAAAAAAGAATAAAAACAAAACCACCCAAAAAGCTATTGTATCTCAATATTCTGAGGGTGAAATTCAAAATTAGCAATTAAAATATTATCCATAAGCTAGTAAGACTTTCTTTGGATGGTCTTGAATGTATTTTGATCAACTGAAACAACAACAAAAAATATATCAGAAAATGTTTCAGAACAAATTGAGAATGCTCAAGCCATTTTATTAGGAAAATCTGAAAAATTAAATGAAGCCAACAATACCCCAATGTTTCCCTCTACCCCTTAATCAGGAAGGGGATCCAAAAGCAGCTGCTGCAGACCCGGTGCTACTGGTTCAAGTGACCAGCCCAGGGTCAGTGATAAAACTGGAAACACATCCAAAAACTGGCAGCAACAGAATCCAATACCAGAACACTTCCCTTGCTTATCAGGTCCTGCAGCAACATCAGTCTCAACAAAATTATGAGCCTGTTTATTAGCTGATACATTCAGGAGAAAAAATGTGCCATCCAGCTACCGAGAGAAATAGCATCAGTTATCTTCGCTGTCATCTGTAAACACCAACATGCAGCTGCACATTAGACTAAAATGGAGTAAGGTCAGACCATGGAAAGGTGTTGGCATTTATCACACACAGTGCAGTTGTGCTCAGTTATCACTTGCACCTGTTACCAGGAGGCTGTTTGGCTCTGTTCTGAAGCCAGAGCTAAGCTTGTTACAAAAGACATGACATTGCAGTCCAAAAAAACCCAAAACTAACATCAACAATGACAAAAAACAAAAACAAAAACAAAACAAAAAAAAAAAAACACAAACCAAAACAGCAACACACAAAAAAGCACAATACAAAAACACGCAAAAAAAGCTGCAGCAATGGTGCTTCCTTCCCTGCTTTTCAGAGATCCTGCTCTTCTGAGACAATTCTGGAAAACAGATTTGTTTTCAAATGCACCAGAGCACCTTATGCCTGCTGCTAAAAAAAAAAAAAAAAAAAAAAGAAAAATCCCCGTGTTTCAGATATTCCTCCTTTCCTTTGTAATAACAAATGCCCCAAGCTCAGCTCTGCCTTAAAAGCACAGTATACTCCAAGCCACTTTCTTATTTACTTCAAGTATTAAGCGGATTAACAAACCAAGAGGATATTAGCTGTATCTACATACCTGTTATAACCATTAATCTGTGTGCCATTGGTAGCGTAGAACAAGCTGATATTAAATAAAACGAGGAGCTAATCTCCCAAAGGGTACAAACCCTTCTGAGTCCTGTCCTCTTGCCTGGAAACGTGCCAACTACATAATTTATTTTTTTTTCCTTTTCAGGTGTCGCAGTCTTGCCAGATTCAGCTAGGAAAAACGCTTTGCTTCCATCTACTTCTGCATGGCTCAAGGGATGAAGGCAGGCAGGTTTGGATCAAAAGCCTCAGATTAATTGCCGGAGAGGCTGACAGTGCGCTCCCACAATGGAGCGATTCCTCTTCCACAAGTCCTTTTGCAAAAGGACTGGAAAATGAGCAGGAGCCCTCCTCTCAGGCCTGAAGCTTATGAGCTTGCCACTGGACCCTTGGAGAAGGAAAGTGGGAGACATACGCAGGGAACATCCAAGGGCAGAGCACAGGACAGACCCAGGAGCACCTTTGGGACTATGCTCCAACAACACAAGGACCATTAGGGCCGCTCAGTTGACAGTCCAGGGCAAGAAGATGTAGGACTTCTGGCATACTATTAATGGGTTACAGCCACACTCTTCACCAGCCCTCAGGTACCATCGCCATCACTCACTACCAAAACGACGGAGGAGCTGACGGAGGAGAACAAGGACCTCGTTCACACTAGCATAAACCAGGGATAAAGCACAATTATGCCAAAGTCAATGAAGTTCAGATGAGAACAGCTTCGGTCTTACTGAAGCAGGCATTTGGATATATTATGCAGGAACCTTTACAATGTAATGTTTGGCCTTGGAGATGACATTGTAATTTCCTCAGATAATTAAAAGATAGAACCAAACACTGCTTTAAGAGACACTAAAAAGATCCCCCCACACCTAAATAATACTAATGTTAGGATTGAAGTAACATTAAAAAGGGAGAGACTAATTTTGACCTTATTTTAACTAATCAAGACAATGCTCATCAGATGGTTTTATTAGGCAAGCAGAAGTAGAAATGGCCACATCAGCCCTCCCCCTATAATGTAATTAAACAACGCCCACAACCCCAATGCACTGTACACAGTCTCTGCAGACAGGAACTGAGGAGGAAAAGGCCATGAATAACAAAGGTTAATCACATTGCCTAATGCACTCAGATGCTCCAGTGGCCAGGACAGTAGCAAAACTAAATAAAATCCCTGACAGCATATAGACATCACGGGTCAATGCAGGACAGATGCAGTTAAGTAAGTCAAATGGTAACAACTGCTTTGTGGTTTCCATACGGAACCACTGGAAGGCCTTCTAAAATACATTAATGCCTTTAATGAGATACTGGGGGCTCCAGGAAGATAATTCAGACAAGCAATTGAGTTTACGGATCAGAAGGACTATTTATGATGAACTGCAACCCGTCAGCTCAGAAACAAACCAGGACAAGAAAGCCAGGATTAAGACAAAAAAAAAAAGTCTATGAATACCAGTAAAAACAGATTATTATACGTACAGATTATTTTTTTTTTTAAATCAGTGGCCCCTCAGTAACACCTGAAATCAACATCAAGTCTTGGTGAGGGGTAAGAGGGAGCAGACTGGGGACTGCATCTGGGGATGCAGTTCTTAGAACTGACCCTCAATCCCAGAAGGGAGGACTGTTTTGGACAAAATCTGTAACTATGAACTCAGTTTTGGGGCCAGGAAGAAAGTTTCTCTATTCCTCTAAACATCAGCATTTTCACTCTTGAGAAGATTGACAACCACATTGGATTGTCCCACTTCATCAAAAGGCTTTCCTTCAGAAACATTTTGCTGCTAAACCTCAGAAACACCGGTCAAATATATCACCCTCTAAGAATTTTAGAGAGGAATAAAACAAGAAAATTTGGAGACTCAGGATGAAAAACAAGACACGTCTTTTCACCTGGTATCTGAAAACTCAAGAAAACACTTTCAATCTACTGCATCTACATGGGTCAATGGATCGATGTACCTAGAAGTAAGTGCTAGTGCAGAGTTATAAATAATACTTACACTGTGTAATTGATGCCATTAACAAAATAAACAGTTCCTTTGTTTGGCTGCAGGATAAGAATTATCTATAGATCTTTTGCTAGAATCCTGCTAGAAGACAGATCCAAGATGACAACAAAATCCTCAGTGCAGGGTCGTGTATTAAGGCTGTACATTCAGACTCATCAGAAACAGCAATTTCTCTTTCAAATCATTGCTAAAGAGGTTAGATAAGATGTTATTTATGGTATTCTAGCCAGCCTTCAGTTTTTACACCACAGCCCTTTTCTAAATCAGTTTGAATGCATTTCCCTGCTCTATTTAAGACAGTACCCGAGGCTTTGCTGAAATGCAGATATTACTACAATAATTCATAAAGGGTGCCCCGCTCCTACCCAGAGATGCTTGTCTAATAACAACCATCCTTTATGCATCCAAGTACCGTGTGTTGTTCAGGGATCTCCACCTGACCCGAATTCTCCCCCTTCCAACAGAGTTGTGCCCTTCCAATTCAGTTCAGGCCTGGCCTGTTACATTTACAGGGGGGTAGCAACCAGATCCACTTTCCTCTCCCCTTTCAAAATCCTTTCTCAAGGCTGAAAAGAAACAGAGACTGCAATAATATGACCTCTAAGAGTAAGGACTATGCAGACCAGGAGACAAGATGGTTCTACCAAGACCAAAATGAATGTTCTTCAATATTAAATGGCAATTTTGAAGACGGCAGATTAGTTAACCTATTTCCAATCAACATGCCCTCAAAAAGTATGCTTCGAACCCACGCCCAAGTTACTCATTGTGCTTTCAAAGCCTGAAAACAATGCCCAGTTTGCCTTTTTTCCAGCCAGAAGTATCCCGGCATACTACTGGGTAGGGACTACATCCTCAGCCTCACAGAAGTGCTTAGGACTGAACTTTTTTTTAAACTTTCCGGAGTTTGAAATATATCCTACTAACCCTAATGGGCTCAATTTTCCACTACTTATAGCCACGCATAGTAAGGCATGTGCAAAGTAACATCTAAGTGGATGAAAAGCTATTACTGTGATTTGGCAGCATTTTACATTCACTTAGCACTAACTCTGCACAGGCTTAAATGACTACACTAGGTGCAAAGCAAGAAAAAAAATCAGCCACACTGAAGTCAATACAGTTATTTCTGACTTGGGATTAAGTGCGATCTGAATAGGACCACTGTCTCCTTGCTCAGATGGTAGAACTATTCCCAGCTTCCCATCCACCCCCTTCAACCACTTGGAGGCAGGGAGCTCCAGGCAAAACACTATCCAAGAATAAATCCTTATCAGTATTAGACACGTTTCCTTAGCAACAGGTGGAGATCTTCATCCGGTGACAAATAATTTTTCCCCCCATTGAATTTGAGAGAAACACTCATTTGTATGAGTCAAGGAAAAGAGAGCTCACATGAAAGAGAAAGAGCCCGTCCCTCCCAAGGATGCTACAGCAGGTAAATAGAACAAACCCCCTGAGGTGTCATGGGGGACTGCAACCTTCCACTTCCCTTGGTATGGCAAAACCAAGTCCATAAAACACAAATGTAAAACATGAACGAGGTCCTAGTCAATCTGAGTCATTTAGCCCCGAAGCTAAAAGAGTCAAGAACTCTCCGTCACCTCCCGTTGCTCAAAAAGGAATCTACGAAAAGCAAAAGAGATGAAAGGAATTCATCCTAGCCTGGCTATTCTGGGTGGGGGTGCGTGTTACAGCTTTCTGTGAGATGCTGCATTCCGGAGAGTGGCTGCACTGCCAAATGAGAAGCGTGCAGATGCATACAGGTTCCACATCTAGAGAAAGGCCTAATGTTATCTAGTAAAGTTATACGGGTTTGCAGGAAAAGAGTTACAGCTCTGAATAAAGTTTGAAGTTATGACCCTCGTTCTTTGCTGCGCTTTATGGAGTAATTTATGTTAAAGAAAGAGGAGTGCTAAATGCTACCAAGTCAGCATGGTGGCTTTTTGTGTTAATGGATGAATATTACTTCAGAGAAGCAAAAGATGCAACTCTGGCATGCCTCTGAGGTACTCTTGAGCATCATTGTCCTTTTTAAGCAAAGAATGGGAATAAAAAGGAAGGAATTTGACTTGATTTCTCTGGGTTGAATCAAGAACACAGAAAGCTGTGATTTAACATAGCAAAGAGTGTAGAAAACTAAGTACAGAACATTTTTTCTATGAAAAAATTTGGGTATCTGCTTTTCAGAGACATTAAATATCCCCTCGTCCTGTCAAAATGACTCTCCTTCCCCAGTCACACACATTAAGTGGCTCGCTACCTCAGTGACTATTTCATTAATGATTTCTGTAGGTCTTCAGGACTTTGGAGTCCTGCCACACTCAGCCTGCAATCACAGCCCACAGAAATAACTAGCCAGATAGCTGTTATTTCAGATAATCTGGACTAAGTACACTGAAATAAGCAGTTCCACCAAGCGCACGGCTGTGCAAGATCAGCATCTGAGGTTGGGTGGAACAGAATATGTTTGCTTTAAAACCAATCTGAGTGGCAAAAAATGTTCGCCTTAAGCAGATGATTATTAAGTATCTGAAGATATATGGCGCCTTTGAAGCACTCTGAATGATGCTATTTTAAGGAAAGAACTAGTCACAATATGCCAGAAGGCGTGACACGCGTAGCAGGGTTCAGTTCTAACAGCCATTCCCTATGCATTGATACAGGGATAAACTCGTGATTGACAACCCAGGCAAAATCTCTAAATTGAACCATCATCATTCTTTTTTATAAGGAGAAAAAAAGCGGAAACAAAAGTGGCTGCACAGAATATTTTCATGCTATTGCTGAGTTCTAAACAGGGACAGCTGGAAGAACATCACTTGGTGCTTTAAAATCAGGCTTTCCGCTGGCTCTGAAAGATTTCGGAATCGTTCACTCTCCCAATGTGGTCTCAGAGAGAAAAAGTCCCCCTGAAGCCAAAGGAGGAGACGAGGCAAGCTGGCAGCAGCCCGTCCCTAGCTCTGCCGTGCAGGCAGGCGTCTCCATGCCTGGCGATGCGTTTAGGCACGCACACGCTCCCTCCTGATACTCTCCCTGTTGGCAAAACCGGATTGAATGCTATAAAAAGCTGCTGCAAAAACAACCAGCAGCTAATGCAGGTGGGAGTAAGAATACAGAAGAGGATGTTTGTTACGGGATGCAAAACCACAGGGCTCCACAGTGGCGTCCCTGAGCTCTGCCACGCGATCCCAAGTCAGCTCCTCGAGGGCTCTACCCCAGCAGGGTTCCTATCCTAAAAGCGATGTCCCAGACCTCTGCGGAGGTCACTGCGATTGCTTCCACATAGGAGATGCTTGGAGACAATAACACAAAGCAACACGAAACCTCGAGGCTGAGGAAAAGACGGGCATTGGCAGAACTGACAATACCACTTCCCATTTCTTTCCCCAGGGATTTGATGCGATCCATGTTCTCTTCTGGTTTTGCACCACTGCTGGAAATAGCGCTCAGAATACATCACACGGGGCCACACTCCCCCGTGCACATTCAGAGGCAGTCCATTTTAAAAGAAGATGCTCCACACTTGACTCAACTTATGAACTGGTCACAGACAATTATTCTGTTTTAATTTCTTTCATTTCAGCACCTCCTGCATCTGCTGGCATTCAAGTTCATGCAGCGTTTTAAAGTGTTTTCCATCCGTGCCCCCCGGTGAGCGCAAGAGGTGGCTGGCTCATTATATTGAGCGTGACATATTGCAGACATCGGAATAGGTAAAAACTGAGCTTAAATTAAGAATAATAATAATAAAACACCCAAAGAGACCCTTCAGAAATCGAAGAACCAGAGGGGAAAAAAAGGTAGTTAGAGATTGTTTAGGGAGAACAGAGAGAATACTATAAATACCCGACAGAAAAGTTTCAAAAAATATCTGTACCAATACAGCCTAAAAAAAAAAAAAAAAAATCACTGTCTTATGCTTTAAATTCTTAATGACTTAAGTGAATGGGTAGCTAAAATTTTCTTCTTGTTTTGAAGGCATATCTTGGCTTCTGGGCAAATACCTGAAAATGGGGCCCAATGTATACTCTTCTTGGTCTAACCTGCCTCTGTCTACTTCAATTTGCCAGCATGTAAAAGGTGCTCTTGTTAAGTCCTCAAGAAGAAATCAGAAGTAGCTGAGTCCTCTTGCATATATGAATCTCAGCAAGTTCAAGTCTTCACAAGCACCTCAGGATTTGAGAATAATAAAAGTGATAAATGCTCATTTAAGCCTCGATCCAGCAGCATTTGAATAGGAACCTTGGAAATTACATCCATATCTGCAAGAGCAAATAATAACTGTGGGTGTAATTCTGTCTCCTTCCCAGTCCCACAGGCATTCAGCACTCCAGTATAGCTCCAGCAAAGCTCTGAAGTGCATTTACCCCCAGGTTGAAACGCCTCCCCAGGGAGCAGTTGGTGCTCCTGCAGGATTGAGCTCTATTGAAAGCGAAGAATGGCATGGTTTAAGGGCTCGAATGCACCACTGCTAATAGCAGCAAGACTGAACAACCATGGGAAACACCCCACACGCAAGCCCTGCAAGCTGGCCAAATCAGGGTAATGTTCACAATCCCGCCTGCCTTTAAGACCTTTTTTTTTTTTTTTCCAGATTAGTCCAATTTCTGAGTAATGAATTTTTTAAACCATCAAACCTCTACTCCTGCAATTGCTGGAGTTTTGAAATATGGAGAAAATTAACACAAAGTCACAAGAAAAAAATCAAGGTTCAAATAAACGTCTAGTAACTTTTAATATTTGCAGTAATAGGATTTGGTGCAGTAATTTATAATTTTTGTACAAGCAACAGCTAAGATTAATGTTGGTAGTTATTATATGCAATAATTATAGGCTTTTTAGAAGCTGCCTGGCTGGAGGGACACTGCCTGTTTGTACAAAAGATAATTATGGGACAAATTTAATTTTCCCATTCCCCTAGTTAGGCAGCTGCTGCAGATAAACACATACCTCATTTTCAAGTGCTTGTTCCTTATCACTGTCTTTGAAGTGTCACAACCCTTATCAAAACTGAATTTTCATTCACTGCCCAAACGCAGCAGAGTTTATCTAGGTACTTACACAGCTCCTGTCATTAGGGGCACTTCACTGCCTTACAGCCTGGTGGCTGTCAGCTGGAAATCCCACTCCCTCGAGGAGGACGTACCAGCAGGTACCAAACTTTTTTCACTCCTTGCAAACCTCAAATCCAGTTTGTCGTGAAAGCATCACCCAAGAGACCGCACTAAATGCCACCTGATGTGACCCCTGGATCACTTAAGGAGCTTCAGCACCTATTCCAGCCTAACCACCTCCTCCTCCTACAACAGTTTGTGTCTTGATACAGCCTTCAGGACCAAACCACACTCAGAGCAAGAGTAATACAACAGGAAAATGTGCAGTTATGAGGGGCCGTGCACCTCAGTCTGCAAGAGAGTAAGCTGGGAACATCCCATTCTTAGTTAATGCAGGAGGAGCACAGAGCACTTGGGGTATTTGGGTCTTTTGCTTAACTCATACGTACCAGGAATTGTACCTGGAAGGCCTCTAAAACAAAGTTTGTAACCCAGAAGAGCTCGAAGGCAAGGAGTTGCTGTGGTTTACGCAGCCTGTTTGATCATGGAGTCCATCTCGAGCATTTTCCCTTACAGGACTCCATTCGCTCATCTCAAGCCAAAGAGTTTTGCCATTAATTTCCTGGATTAAAAGCCGGATGAGGCTTTCAGCCCAGACCTCTGCTGGCTGCTACCTGCTAGAAGAAAAGCCTTCAAACATCCCTCTTGCTGTTACACAATTAATTTCTTTTCCCTGCAGGCTTTTAGGATCTATTGAATTTTACTTTTTTTTTTTTTCCTTTTGCCTCTGCTGACTCTTCCACCCTTTCTCAAAAGTGTTGCTTAGAAGTTAGCAGGCAGAAAAGAATTAATGAGATGAACACAAAGAGACTCCAAATGGTTTCCTCATTCAGAGCAAACTTCATCCTGTACAGGGTTGCCCATTTCCTGTAGTCAAAATCAATTATTAATAAAAACATAGGCTTTGAAACCAGCAATTTCCTGCTATCTTCCCTTTTTTTGTCAAAATATTTACTTTTTTTTTTTTTTCCTTCAGCACTGTCACCCCCTAATTCTGCTCTTCAAAACTCATCACACAGCGAGCTGCGAACACAGCACCAGGCACCGACGTTCCCAACGCGTGCTTGCAGCGCTTTGGAAGCCCCACTTATCTAAAAAACTTCTAATTTTATCTGCAAGACATTTAATTCCATGTTTCAGGCCTTGCCCCCCGCTTTGTGAAACATGCAGCAATTTGCTGTGATTCTCTTATCTTTTATCTACTTTGATTATAAAGCTCCTGTGCTGAGGGATGTCGGTCAACGAGCATCTACGACACCAACACAGAGACGCTTCCTTGAAATAAGGGCTCAAAATTACAATCCAGCTGATTTTCAGAATAGAAATAGAAATAACTCAGCACAAATAACTCAACTTGGAACTGTGTTCAATATAGCAGTTACCGCAAGTTCCACCCTTACCTTCTCTCCTCACCTTGTCTTCCCAGAACGACTCTTCCCAGGAGGAGGGTGCAGCCCTGGCACCACTTCTCCTGGGCTTTCTTGGTTCCTTGCTTGCTTTCGTGGACATTTCCCAGCAAAGAGCTCCACCAGACTTCCCCTTCTGAAGATTGCTCTATGCACATTTTATCCTTGAACTTATTTTAAATCACATGCATCAGAACTACGTTCTAAATTTGTCCTTCAAGCTAAGAAATCTATAATTTGGTGCTTGTTCAGAGAAAGATAAAGAGCATTAAAGCAGCTGGCAAGTACAAAAACTTGAGAACAAAACTAGTCCTGATACCAAAAACACATTTCAGTATAATGGACCATATAATTAATCCATGAACGAGATGACAAAGTCCCTAATCATAGAGAGAGTCAGCTGTTTCTTTGTCGATTTGGTTACTAACTCAACTGTTTCATTTAATACTCCGAGTTAATGAGGGGTCTCATATCCTAACAAGCTGAACATTAGTGAATTTCTAACACTGAATGGAAGAACCTCGGAAGGTTTAGTGGCAAGCTGAAGCAGTAATTAGTAAAATTAAAAGGTGACAAGGATGTTAGGAGTTTATATGAACTTCACAGTGGGTTCTAAACAGAAATCATTACCTTGGAAGGCAGTTTTACTTGGAGATTTATTTACTGAGAACATGAAACCTGTTAAAAACTGATTCCAATGCAGAGAAAGAAAACTCATGTAACTGAGACTGTGTGGGGAAAATCCCTTCCCAGTAAATACTTTGTGCGAAACAAGGTTAACATCTGTAAACACCTTTCAGCAAAGGCCTTGGCATGCTCTTTTTCTTAGCCCATAATAATTCTTCTGATACAACTGACTCCCACAGATTAATGACCTGGCATTATTAAAACGTTGTTTAGCATTCCCAATTAAAAGCCCTTTCTGTAATATCAATTTGCATAATTACATTGGATATTACAGGGCCCAGTTCCCCTATACCCTGGAGTCTCTTTACATCATCTCGATAGCATTTAGCTTTACACCACAGCATTACACCTGAATTGCTTTTCCTTTTAACCACGGCCTTTGTTCCACGTTTTTAGCTGTCAGCCTTGAGTTGGGGGCAGCTCACGCTGCTCGTGACGCAGGAGATAATTTACACCAATATTTGCAAGAAAAAGAAACCAGCAACATGTGCAGCAGTGCAGAATGCAAACCCAAATAAAGGGTATGGACAGCTGTCCTTGCGATGTGGTGTTATTTAGGATGTTTTAAAACATCATTAGTTTAATTGAATATATATTTAAATGGAGTGTTTCAATGGTTATTCTGAATGTACAGCTAGTTGGAGAAAATTAACACAATCTATTTCCTTCAAAAGGCTTCGGAATGAGTAAATCAACATCATTTACAAATTATATTATAGCACTTCGAACAATTTATGTCATTGAATTCACGAGTGCTGTAGGGAGCAGTTTGGTTGCAAATGTTTTGGGAAAGAGCTGGCTTAGGACTTTGGGAGTTTAGAAAGTGCTGCATAAATTCTTACAACAGCTAAAGCCGATGGCCTTCCCTTCTTCAAAACACATTGTTACTTAAGAGAGTTAAGTGGGCTTACACTTTAAATAACGATCCCTCTTTAGAAGGGAAAAGAACACTCAATATATCTCACACACACCCCCTTCCATAAATGTGTATTTGCTCTAGTTTCAATTTTTTTCAGCATATTCTGAATAACCTCGCATGAAAGAAGGAAAAATTCAGAGCTGCTACGTATCAGTGCTCTCCTGCTGCATCAGTGGGGCTGCCTGATTCCATCCCAGCCCCGAATCAAGCTGCAGAGCCTGAAGCAGAGCTTTGGCAGAGCTCTAAGGAATCGCTCAGGGCTCGAGTGCTGTAGGCAAAGCTGCTGTGAAGAAGCACGCTCACACAGAGCTTGGGGAGAGCGAGGCAAAGATGATGCCCTTAACCCTAATTAGGCAAGGAGTAACGTGGGAGAGAGATTGCCGAGATGGTGTCTAAAGGCTTCTCAAAAAAATACCTGGCACAGGAAATTCCTTTAGAGTTCTCCTTGTCTACGCTAAGGATAAGCACTTGAGTTTGTCCCTGACTTCTGGAGATTCAGAAGCACTGCATCTCCTCCAGCCCCCAAATGCTTTGGTTATTTCGAGGCAATTGAAGAGTGAACTCACCTAATCGCATGAAATATGAAGATGAAAACACATCATTCCTGCATATGTCTGAAACCATCTCAATGCTTGGAATGTGGGGCTCGCCACTGCCTTATTTTCTGCCCATCTGTGGGATAAAACACAACTTCCAAGTGAAAAAGCTGCTTAAAACCACAAAGCTTAGCAGATACTGTTATTATGAATTAAATATTTCCATCTAGCTCACATTGTAGTCACAAGCTGGTACTGGTATTTTTGCTTTCTGACGCACCTTTCCAAAAACAACCAAGAGAACCTCCATTTATATGTTCATTCACATATAAATGATCATGTTATGCTTTGAGGCCATCGCTTTGTATCAGAAGCTGCCAATTTTAGGCACCGAGGTTGAATTGGGTTTGTGTTCCAAAATGGATGCAGGGGATGCCACGAGAAGGCAGAAGGAACATGGATCAGTTCGTAAGACTGGGTTGCCATTCAGAAGGACAAAGGACATGTCCCTGGTCCCAGTCTATGCAGAGACCATCTTCAGCTCTCACACACACGATCTCCGTGGGCTTCACAGACCAAGCACATCTCTTTATTTACAAGTGAGAAGCTGAAGTGTGGATTTTTGACAAGACCTGCCCAACACTGGATTGCACGGCAGTGTTGGTAATGGCAAAAAGCGCTGGTCCCTCCCAACAGCCTGCGGCAGGAGAGCAGAGCTCTATTAGCACAAAAAAAAGACTCTATTAGGACACCGATATCCTGTCACTGTGATCAGGACAAGACTACATCTGCAGCAAATGGCTCATAAGATTTAGCCTGATGGATATCTTATTTTACATCCTTGAGCATCCCTAATGGTTTGTGAAACAAGAGTAAACAACATAATGGATCAAAGCTGGGATAAGCTACCCTCCAGAGACTTGATTTAGATAATAAGATGAAATAAGCTATGACAATTTAAAAAACTGGTACAAGAGCAAGATAGCTCTTTGCCAAAAAGGGGCTGACAAAGACACTGCTAATACTTTCCCCTCTGGCACCCCACTGTCAATAGCGATCCCATCTCAGATTTTAATTCCCCTTGCATAGCTCAGGGGCCAACTGAAATCGATGGTGTTATTAGTTGGTTTGGAACGTAACCGCATCTTACAAGGTGTTTTGTTGGACTGGATCTTTGCACAGAGGTAAACTGCATTGTTTACGTGTAGTTGCACAAAATAAGACATCTAGGAACACACTACACAGTGTCACCAAACTTCCACGTTAACTAAACACATAGCTTCTTGATCCTCCACACAACTTGATAATTGAAACTGGTTTGAATTCATTTAAATGGAAGAAAGACCTTCACAATAAAAGTTGTGATCTACGGGAACTGCACAAACGGATCATGACTTGGGTTCAAAATGGTTGCATGCACCCATTATTTAATTCAAAAAGTTATTGATCCTTTGGAGTTCTTGAGAAGATTATGGGAAACAAGGTCTTTTGATATTAGTTTTAACACTGTCCTACAATGGCCATCCACTTACGTAGCAATAAAATGTGTTATTTAATTATTTTTTTCTTCCCATAATTTCAGGGAAAGATTTTATTCCAATGAATAGACTTATTGTTACAGAAAGTACAGATATCATTAATAGATGTGTACTTAAGGGCTTGGGAAGGAAAAAAAGGGAGGAAGAATGGAGGAAAATCCTGATCCAAAGCCCAGTGGAACCACTGGAAAAAGATTTCTGGACTTTAACCATGCCCCAAAACAGGGTGATTCTCTCATTTCTTGTATTGAATTGATGGTTGCATCCTACTTTAACAGGTTGGATTGCAAGAAAGGGAGGAAATTTCTTTAAAACCCACTTGAATGAGACACTTTGAAGAAGAGGAAGCACATAAAGCATGTAAAGACATTTACTTAAAATACAAACGTGTAAAAAGTCATTCTTGTCCAAAAAAGAAGCAGAACCAGACCTAACTGGAGCAGCAAAACTATGCCTGTGTACGGACACCCGTCTACAATAGTCCATGGTCGTATTCCATTCATCCATCCCCTCCCTTCTGTACACCACGAATCACAATAAATCAATGAAACTGCCATCCAGCTTTTAATAACAGAGTCCAGTTTTGTTTGAGGAATTGGACATGGTCTTCCCAATGGAAAAGCGATATAAGCTAGTAAAAAAAAAAAAATCCCCAATTAGTGAAAAATACAAAGCTCTACCATCCTCAGTGGAGATCCGCCAGTTGGCGGCTGCTAAGGAACCCATCCCTCTGCATTTGAGGGGAAGGGACTCTATACAGCAGAGTTAATATAGTGGCCATTAAAAGTCAGCATGTGCCAACTGTCACCATGCTGTGGTACCAGAGATAACCATAATCTGTCTCTGCATTAGCCTAAGAAATTACAGTGACAGTTGTGTGATCTGTTGATTTGTATTCAAATAGCCCCTACTGCACCAGCATGAAAAGCAAATTATTCATTTGTGTTTTTTTTTTTCAAGTAAAAAGCAAATGGGGGGAGGGTAGAGAATTGATGATTATTATTATTTTTTAAAGCTGTTAAATGTCATCATATTAATTCTTACAGGGCTGAGAACACCCCGCAGGCTTAACCTTTAGGATTACTTAATTCCTGAAAGCAATAACAACCCTCTGCATTTGCCAGATAGCCCCTAGAATGACATCCTCATTTACACATTTAGCATCAAGACATATCTCTGAGGTTTGGTTGTACCATCGTGCCTTGAGATCCTTCACCAACACGTCCAAGAAGCGAGAGAAGTGGTCATGGCAACCTATGCCCCAAAGCAGGGCTGGATGAAACCCACGTTCAGCGACATTCGTGGCCATTCAGCTGATGCAAGGATGGAGACCACAGAGCCCAGGTCTCCACCAAAGTAACTGTGCTGTGCACAGCTCCAAGAACATTGTGGTCCAGTACCCAGTTTCCAACATCCATCAGTGTCACCTTTCATCGCTCTGATCCCGGCTGATGAAGCCAAGATTCCTGCTTTACCTCTCCCTTCCAGGCCAATTCAACTGGACGCTTTGCGCCGTGCACCTCGTTTGCCAGAAAAGCTAGAAAAGCCTATGGCAACGAGCAGAATGAATTAACGTAAATTGCTCCCTAAAATTCGCTTGTTTAACAGTTTGCTCCGCAACAGGTTGCGGGGAGGAAATGAGCCAGATGCTCAACTCATGCTAAATTAGATCCCATTTATACAGCCAAGCATCTGCATTATTACGCTTTAATATTTCTTCAGGTGGAATGTACTGAAAAAGGTCATTACTAACGTGAGCATCAAATCCTGTCCAAGTGTAAATCAACATTCAAGGTGTCTTTCTGCTTGCACAAGGCTGCGATGGTTAACACCAAAACAACAGCAGTTAATAAATACATGGAGATTCGTACGATATCCCTACCTTGCAGATCTCCAGCAAACATCAAGACCAAAGATACCGTTTTCCCTCTGAGTCTTGGATTATTCAACCCACAAGTCATTAGAGACATTAAGCAAAGCAGGTAACTAGTACAAATGATTTTTAGCTGTTCTTCAGACCGCTGTTTAATTTATTTTTTTCCCCTGCATCTCCATCTATAACATATGGTCATTTAAAATATCGTGAAGAAGTTTTACTCAAACTCAGCCGAAGTTATCAAACTCCCCTTACTGCAGCGGGGATTTGCTTCTTTAACTGTCCAATTTCTTTTACAGCAATCAGCATAGCCTAAATTTTTAAGTAGGCAGACAAGACCGCAGGTAAAAATTGCTTAGAGGGAAATTGTACCGGGAACTGTTTCCCTATCTTTACCTTCTGTTCCTTCTATACCTTCTTCATCCTTCTGTTTTCCCTGTCTTTACCACATCACAAAGCTGTCGGTATCATTAGAGCTCCACCGACGGATAGATATGGACATCAGAGCAGTGGAAACCACATCAATCAAGCTTTGCAATAACAAATACATCATGCCTACAGCACATACAGTTTAGGGAAAGTTTCATGTACAAAAACTGCTGCCACCTGGAACGCTTTTGCCATCGCACCAGCGCAGATAGGGGGCAGACCAAGGAGACCAGATCAGGAAAATGACCATACAGGGCTCTGGGCAGCAGCATTCTCATCTGGAAGCTGACGAATTTGGCCTCGATGAAGGGACTGTCAGATAGGTTGAAGACTGGCTGCAGCGCCAGGCTGAGAGTTGTGCCAGTTTTAAAATATGCATTTCCTACAAAGCATTTCAACCCTTGCAGCACTCCAAGAGCTCAATGTTTCACTTAACCCTTCCCTATATTCTCTCATTTGCATTATAGAGACACTTGAAGCCATGCTACTTTGATCCAAAACCAACATGCAACTCATGAAGCACAGATGAAATGCTAGCCCAGGTGACAGAAACCAAATAGCTACTTAAGAATTCTAAAATATTAAAGGATTCAAGCAGTCTATCACCACACACCCCAAAGCGTTATTAGAACAACCCAAAATCCTTCACCCAAACACCATAATGACATTCAACAAGGAGTTTACAGATGGCCTTGAATCCTAAAACATGCAAATAGTCTCGCAGCAATCCCTGCAACCCCCATTTAACAGGGAGCAGGGGGAATGCTCTTCTGTGAGCTGGCACCTTGGGAAGGTACCCTGCAAAGGTACCCTGCTCTGCTGCACGACTAAGCAGTAAATGAGCACAGCCCAAAAGAAAATCACTACTAAAAATTAAAATATGGTATTTGCATTGGAACAATATTAATTAACAACAACAAAGTAGTTTTTGTACTAAATTTTCGCCCACAAAATACCATCAGTTTTTATGTATTTTAAATAGAATAACAAAGGAAAGGGACAACCCTGAGCTTGACAGAGAACACCGGAACAGAGAAAGCTTCAGTTCAGTTACTACACCGTGTTGAGGGCCCTGTCAACCATATAATTCGCTACCTGGTTGGTCCGAATAGGTCAGAAGAAGAGATTAGGCACATTTTTGCCTTTTTCCTAGTGACACTGAATTACCCCAGGGCAGAACAGATGAACAGCTGCTGTTACTCCACGAGTCTAAGTCATCAGAGCACTGCCCTAGAGCGAAGGCATGATTTATTACTGTTACTTGCTGGTATAATAGGAGCCTAGATTTAATCCTAAACTGAAATTACGAAGTGGTTGATCTCAGCCAGATGTCAGGCTGACAGTAAAACCGATATGCTCTAAAATATCACGCCTATTTTAGAAGAATATATATAGTAGCTTTGTGGGCAAGCCTCATCCCCCAGCCCCGTACCGATGGAGCTGTGTGGGTGCAGCAGCACGTTCACTAACACACGGGATTTGCACGAGCATCTTGCTGCACAAGCAAAACTACACCTCTCCCCACCATTTTGTAGGGGGTTAGCCCATTCCTATACACCCAATAGCCACATAGCTAAGCCACACAATTTTTTCAAGAGTTATTTTGAAGTTATAAAAAGTTATTTTTTTATAATACATCAGTTATTTTTAAACCTCGGTGGGGGGAAAAAAAAACACCTGCACACCTACACCAATGTCGATCTGCTAGAAATAGGTGGTAAATGCCAGAAAAGCCTTTGGTTTTCAGTTAAATCTCAAAATAAGGAGGTTAATAATTGAGGTGTGGTGTTTGAGGAGTCCTTTCCACAACCAAAACGCCAGCAATCAACCTTCCTTCATCCCAAAGATCCAAACACACCCAAATTATTCCCTTCTGTGTTGCAGCAAAGCTCAGTGGAAGCTGAGGAATGGCCTTCTCCACCTTCCCATAGAAGTTACAACCCAAACAATGCTACCCCAGAGCAGGATGCATCCCCAATCTGTGCATATTTGAAGGGCCAGCAGCCCAACTCCACCTGGGCTGCAAGCATAGCAATCATCAGGGATGCATCCCTGGGCTGCACGGGGGATGCTAAAGTTGTAAGAACAACTGACTTGGGGGAGTGGAGTGGGTTTTTGTATATTTTATTTTTAACTCATTCTGGTAATGCAGTCACTTGACTTCTTGAAAACAAAGTGCGGTATTAAGAGACCATTTTATAATTCCAGAGCTCCTTACAGAGGAGCTGCTTCCACAATTTTGTTGATTACTGTTGTAAAATAGGAACATTTGATCTAATATGAATACCATACAGAAGACAGGTTTTTCTTTCACTTTTTTTTTTTTTTTTTTTGCATGCTAAATGACTGAATCAGGGACTCCTCATGAAGGGGCTGCCTGTCCCATCTTCTTGATTTATTGCTCTTATACAACAAGATTGAAATCTCTAAATGTTTTCATGACTCAAAGATTCTCATTAGGAGTTATCGGCAGAAAACTTGAAAAGGTGGGTTATTTTGGTGCTCAGTGGTTGAAAGACAGACCGGTGTTTAGCAATGACTTTTTTCCAATTCTCTTTGGGGAAATGTGTTTCTTTTATCACAGACAGTGTATCTATATTCATTCATAACTGTTTGGAGAATCAGCATAATATTCCCTTCCCTCCATTATCTTTTCTTAATAACTTTTTTCTGCTTAGTGATTTTTTTTTCTTAGGCGGTAGTTTAATATTCTCTTTGGACGGTAAGAAATATTATCCCTGAATAACAAATGCGATTTAGTAACCTTGTGCCTTTCTCCTTGACTCAATTATTATTCCGCCTGGATTTTACTCCTGCTACTTTCACTGAACATTCATGTAGTTTGGGGAAAGTTTCCCCCACTCTGCCGTGGTTGCAGTGGTTGCTGGCTTAACTCTGCATCTCCTTTTACCCAGGTGATTTCCAGGGAGATGAAATGGGGTTCAGTGGAAGAGCCAAACCTGGACTCACACACTTGGATTTAGTTCTCTGTCCTGCATGTGACCTTGAGTAAGGTCTAATATCCCTGGGTTTTGTTTCCCTGCAATTAAAAGTGGGAATACCAACACTTGTTTTGCATTGTAAAGCACTGAAGGCTCTAAAAATTGTTTTTTATTAATAAATATACACAGGAATTTCTGTTATTACCCCTGTGTGTTAGTACCTCAGGCAGGGAAAACGTGCAGGGAGCTTCCCAATTTTAAGACCAGAGAAGAACATCTCTGAACTCCTGCATAGCACAAACCATCAACTTTCATCCTGTTGCTCCTCCCCTGGGAGCTTTTCAAGTTACATTCCCAAGATTCAGGCTGGCACACACCCAGGCTGGCTCCTCCTTCTGAGGAAAAACTCTGACTGTATTCACGTTTGGGTTCTGCTGCGTGGAGCTGATATTTGTACAATACCTGGCACGGAATCCTTTCTGGAATAAAGGCCTCTACATGTTCCCGTGATGGAAGTAATAAATATGGAAGACTGTCTACAGGAAAAGCTGGCTGATGTTCTCATACAGTGATCAGTGAGAAATCAGATGATGGTTTAGCATAGAAGGGACTCTTCCGCAGGTAGGATAGCAAACAGAGGGATAAGACTGTAGGGCTGGGAAACCCCATCACTGTGCATCCCTGGATACACCCACCATGCTGGCCAATTCAAATGGAAAAGGGATGGCAGAGGGAGAAGCATGGTTGCATTGCTTTTTTCTACCCAGGCATGAATTTATCAGTCTTTTTGCAGCACGCAGAAGTGACTATTTGTCAGCCAAACAGCAGGCCACCCAGTTAAGAGGTGGAAGATACTGGTCCAGAAGCTCCAATATGCCATCAGCAGTAGACGTATGTTCAATTCCTACTCATGCCAGACTCTCCTAGACTGATCACAGGTAAAGCAAATCGAGGACACTTTAAAAATTGGATGGCAACCTCCCAGCTTTACACCTTGGAAAGCTCTCTCTGCAGCTTCACTAATCTACAAAATGGAATCAGTATCCCATTTTCAGCTAGTGCTTTGTCTATTTAGACTGAAGATCTTTCAGGAAGGAACAGACTCACCTTTTTATGTACCGTAATGCAAATGTGAATTATCAGGTTTCGGCTGCCTGCTGCCATGAACCCAGGAGCAGTGAAGCAGCACCCTGGGAAGTAGTTAAGGGCATACTTGGGTATGCATGAGCTGCACATCAGCAAGTGTTATCAGCTGCAATTTTGCATCTTTTTCCCATTCAATTCAAGTAACTCTAGCCTCCCATATCCCAAATTTCTCTGGAGATTTAACCAGATATTTTTCAGATCTTGAAAATAAAAGTGTCTGCGGTTTTGAACACCTTCCTGGATGGGGCAAGCAAAAAGGAAGAAATTTTGTGTTCAAATACTAGAAGCAGTAGAGCTTTCCAAGCAATGAAAGACTGTGTGTGATCCTACCTGAATGCACCTTTCATTTGGCAAGGACCCTGCCTTGAGACAACCACCTTTCTTCTGTAAGACAGCAAGGTGAGACAACCCTGTAAAGCTTAACCAGTTACAGAGAGAAAGACGATGGAAAGACTAGGAAAAAAAACTGCTGAAATAAATACATTCAGATGCACTCAGACCGTGGAGTTGTTTAAGCAGTGCTGGATGAGCCGTGACTTCAACAGGCATGGCAGTGGGGTTCTTCAGTGACCTGCCAGCTTTCTGACAAAAGCCCCGTGGACCCCACTTACAGCCACCAGCCAGATCCCGACAGAGAGCCGAAGGCCAGCCCCTGACCCGGCGGCTGAACACAAGCTGGGGACATCACACCAAGTGTCAGCATACAGCAGACTCAAGGAGTTGATGAGGAAATTAACTGGGATATGCTTCAAGGTCAGGCTAAGGAAAAAAAAAAAAAACCCTCTAGAGAAGTATGGGAACGCTTCCCGTCTCCCTGCTACGCTGGATATGGAAACAGCAGGTGGCAAATGAGATTTGTATCATTGAAAGAAGAAAAAAAAAACTTTTTTTTTTTTTTTTTTTCCAGCATGCACTCCCTTATCTGAGCTAAGATAGGAGCTGAAGTGTATCCAGGCTGACTGTCCAGTGATGTCAGAGGCTGGAGCATATGAGAAAATAGCTGGTAGCCAAAACATTACAGCTCCAAAAGCAGATGTCAGAATAGCTAAAGACAAGCTGTAAGACTAAACAGAAGTAATGGCACAGAAGATATTTAAACATCTTCCTCGGATTGAGCACAATGTAATTCCCTCGGGCAGGGGAAAGTCCTTCTGTATTCACTGAAATCCTCTGCAAGGCACCAATTCTCAGGGAGAGGGTGTAATGGAAGGGATAAAAAATTAATGCATTAAGTAAGTCAGCAAAGAACAGCCCAGGCTACTTCGAATATTTATGATGAAGTCTTCTACGAAAGACTTGTTTAGAGGAGAACTGACGACTCCAGAGCACGAGGGGACAAACAACAGCACCCAACTCCCATTAATCTCAGCGTAGTTACTGGGGTCCTTCAACTCCCAGTTTTAGCGGAGAGCAAGGAGAACACGCTAGCCAACCAAATTATTCTCATTAACTTCTGCTAATAGGCCTGATTAACCTTAAGGAAAAAGGTTAAACATCTCTTCAAACCGCAGCGCAGAAGCTATTTTTCCTGCATTCTGCAGCGATATGACAAACGATAGCACAGCTAACTTCCAAGGCTTGGCGAAGAAGGTCATATGAACTAAAAGGCGTCGGAGCTGAGGCCCCACATCCCATAAACAAAAAAAAAAAAGCCAAAAAAAAAAAAAGCTGGCATTTGTTCCTCCCCACCTAACCACAGAACAGAGGTGTCTGCAACAGAAGCAGTCTCGAAACAGTTGTGTTCATGCGTGCAATTCCCAATTAAGCCTGGATATTACAAATCCATATAAATCCACCCCTAATTCAGACCGTGCCTTCATCTGAATTAGTTTGGTTGTGTGCACAGCCTCAGCCAACCAGATGGCTATTTTGCAAGCATCACTTGGGCCCTGGAAAGGATGAAATACGCCACGTAGGTCAGTGCACTGAGCCAAGTATCAGAAGCAGCAAGAAAGACTCCAGTACATCTTCTTGGTACACGACATAAAGGTTTTTCCCCCAAAGGAAAATAAATAGCCAAGCAAAAATAAATGGTGTAGTCCAGAAGAAGCGATCAGTCCTCCAGTCAGTAATGAAAGCAGAGCTTTGAGGAGACAGTAATGTAGGAGCCTTCACATCTGCAAGCAGTGAAATCAATATTAAGAACAAGGCTGTGGCCAAGAATATCCTTTACAGTTGCAGCATGGTTCATGGGATGAAAGAAAACAGACAAATTAGGAAGATATGATTTATCTGCTTTGAGGAAAAAAAAAAAAAATTGTTAGATAGGAGCTTTCGAGTAATGGGGCTTCAATACTAATTAACCCAGAACACCAGCAACCAAAAACCAGAATAAGCTAAACAAAACAAAGATTTTTGTGCCTGCCCCACTATTAAATAAACTCAGTTCTTGTAAAAGCCAGATATGTTTATCAGCAGAAAACCTACGTATTATTGCCACTTCTATCAGACACTGAGTAGATGTTTACGAACACTTCTGTCTATCTACATAGCAACAGGATTGTGAAACTATTCTATTTTCTCAAGCATTTTTAGCGTTCTCTTGCCATTTTAATTGCATTTATTATTTATTAAAATCCCCAATTCTAAAGTCATGTGATGATGTCAGAAGCACCACATTTTTAAGCCTCCCAGCTATAAGGAATGAAAAGCATAAAAAATATCTCCTAAAGGGCTCCGCATTTATTTTTCATGATTTCTGGGGGACAGAGGAAAGGGAAAATGATTTATGATTTTTCAATGCTTAAGTTGTCACAGCTGCTTCACTCTCTTCTGTTATTTGGTAACAAAATAGAGCCATCCATTCTTAACGCATGGATAGAACAAGAATTTCCATGTTCTCCTGCGTAACACAAGGAGACGGGCTCAGAAAAGGAACCCAAACCTTCTCCCAAACACTTAGGATGTCCTGACCTGATTGTCAGTATTCTTTTCGGTATGGGGAGGGGGACAAAAGGCAGCCCGTGGAAGCCAGGCACCACGCTGCCACCATGCACAACACTCCAGAATAAAATTAGAGAGAAAAAGAAAGCAGCGAAGCCATTCCCCTTTCCTCCAGCTGAGCTCCTGGCCTCTGGTGGCAAAGCAGATCTGCCCTGCAAGGGGAACTCAGCTTCTTGTGTCACTTTGGTGAATTATATTTGCCTTGCACCTACTGATCCGAGCAGCCTGGGGAAGTAGCGACTGATCACAGCTCTCCTGCACGGCACTCGCTGACTTTCATGCTGAAAACCAAGGCGAGGTTCTTTGCAGCGCAGAGCCAAACCGCTAAATTCACCCCAATTTAAAGGTGCTTGGAGCCTGTTGGGAGTGGAGGAAAGGGGGAAAAATAGTATTGCACGGGAGCTTGGGTGTATAACAAGCATGCAAAGCACTGAATGCTTTTTCTGACCGAGTTGGCTCAGTAAAAAAGGAGACGTCCCCGGAGGCACCTTCCTTAGCACCAGGGCTTTTCGTGGACTGAACTCAGAGCCTACATCCACAGCTGCATTAAATCTGCTCGTCCACTTTGATACTGCCTGTTCTCTCTGGCAGGAATCAAGTCAGGTCTGAGCAATGACAAAGGGAAAAGTCCCCAGAAAGGCAGCAAGCCTACTGCATAGGGCACCTGCTCCTTTAGAATGCAAAGCAAGCCCGGTTAAAGAGCTGCAGAAGACAGCCGACACTTTCCAATTGCTTTTGTAAGGTCAGTGGGGTAGCACCCTTAGGATTTCCTGTTGAAAAGCCTACGCCAGTGTACAACTTCAGGAGCAATCTGAAAAGGAATTAAGGACACGGTCCCTGCTGAGCTGGTGCACGGGTTTGGGCAGGAGAGCAACACGAGGAACAGGCATCTCAAGCTGTGGTTAACCTGGATCACAGCAATGCCACCGGTTTGTCCCCCAAACAGCCACGTTCTGCGTTCCCAACTAGTCCAGCAGGGCACATAATCCCCTGGCCCTAAACTGACAGGATTTGCGATACTCTTTTCCTAAATGGGTTTGTCCTCCAGAACTCAAAACCTGCAGGATCACAGAGAAATTTGAGGGTTTTTTTGTTTGTTTGGGTAAAATTAAACAGCATGGGTAACTGCTTGAAAAGCCCAATAAAAATGGGAGAAAACAAACAAACAAACAAAAAAAAAAACAAACACAGACCAGGTCTAGGTCACCAAGAGATTTCTAGCTTACATGAAAAGGTACCAAACAGCTCCTTTTTGAGAAGTTTCTGTTTCAAAAGCATCCAGTGCCTGTTGCTATTAGAAATAGGCTACCAGACCACGGTCCATCAACGTTCGGGTCCGAGTGCCATAGCAACCTGGCTGGTCCCGACCGTGGAAATTCAGGCATAGCACGGATCCAAAGCAGGGCTGAAAGAACGGTTTCCAATGCAATTTCACATAGTCTGCAGCACTGGCAATCTGCACAGACATCTTTTGGATCTGTAAGCAGAGAAAATTTGATCTGGGAGTCCTGGAGAGAGCAAGCAAAAATTTATGGCATTCCCCAGGTCATTTATTTTTCATAGCATCATTTTTCTGACCATAACTACGTTTTAAATGGCAACAGCAGAGAGCCAGTGAGGTTTCTAAATTAAAATGAAAAAGCCCCATGGTTTCTTTCCCCTTCACTGAATAAACATATTTAAAAGTAGAAGAACTGAAGTAGAAAGAAAGCACTAGTAACAAAGAATTTTTTTTATTTTTTTTTATCACAGCCTATCTGTGGTGGCCCCCAAACAATGTGACACCATCTGCACTTCCCTGATTTCAGAAAGCGGCGATGAGTAATAGCATCTGATTGTCTGTAGGAGTGGGGAGGGGGAGGAGGACTCAACACCATTCCAGCAGAAAATTGATTGTTTTATAAAGATCGGGGAGCATCATCCTGACCCTACTTGCATTCCAGTACAAACTGACTCCCAGTATAAGCCCTACTAGGAACGAAGCTGCTGGGGATGCATGAGAGCTAAGCAGCCGCCCCATTTGGCTCACAGCTAACTTTTAGTCTCTGCTACACAGGAGAAAGAACCCGATGTAAGGGTTGGATCTGAGATTTCCCCTCGAACAGAGACTATTTTCCCCTAGCACATGTCAGGCGTTCCCAGCTCAGGACTTGCAGAACCTCTAAAATTCAGCACCATGCACGTTATGAAAAATCCTCGTCAGCTGTGCTAGTAACTTATTTTCAAACATCTTGACTAACACTTGGAAGTAAAACATCTCCTGTTTCTATTCCATTTCCTTCCACCAGATCCAAGGGCTCCTCTTGTGCATTCAGCTCGCGCTGCTTTCATTAATACCAGCTTTTTGTTCAGGAACTTTATCTTCAGCGATAGCTATCTAGCCCCAGAATTTGTTCTCAATCAGCTAATAAAGCATTCCTATTCCCTGCTCGCTCTCCCCTTTTGTCACCAAGCAGCATCAATCCCCATGAGGGAACCTGGAGCAGAGCCTGTACAGAACAGCAACAAAGCCACATAACGAAGCATCCCATTCTTTTGGGAGCACGCCACACACAGACTGTAGCGCGTGCATACATCAAATCCATGCAAATGGATCAAAAAAAAGGAGCTAGAAACGGATCGTCTTCTCAAGGAGCACTCAGGTTGATGCACACTCCTCGTGGCAGCCACGGGCTGTTCCCACTTCACACCCAGCAGAGGCGAGGATGCTCCATGGTCACCAAATCATGGAGAGCTTCCCTACAAGCCCGTGTCCATACAATGAATTGCTGCTGTTCCCCCAACGCAGCCACCTACCTACAGATCTCATGATGCATTTAGGGGATGCAGACATTGTGAACTAGGAAGGACACCATGAATTCAGCTCAAAGGAAGAGTTAAATTCACCAGGTGGCACAGAAGAGGCCGCTGCCACTTCGCCTATAAGCAAGGAAGCAACAGGAGAGCTAAGTGGACTTTAAATGGTCAGCACTGAAACAAAGCACTGCAGCTGATTTAGAAGCGTATTCACTTACCTACCTAAAACCAGAGTCATTTGCCCTTCCTGTATAAATCAAGAAGTTAAAAGAAAGATAGGTACAGGCAAAGCAGCTACTGTAAATCAAGTGATTGAGTGAAGGAATCCAGGCGGAGCATGGAGTCCCTCAGCCAGACAAAAACACTGCATATGGAGTCTCTCTCTAGAGAGTTATGATCCCAGATCGCTACGTTGAGTAATAGCTCGCATTTATACATTGCCTTCCGTTCTGTAAAAACACAAAGTGCTTTGCTGATTATATATAGACAGAGGTCAGTCATCTCCAAATAAAACCAGCCACTGACGCAGCAGAACATGGCAGCAGCGCTCTGCAAAGCAAGCCAACGGTTTCTGAAAAGGCAAAACAAAGAATAAATCCTCTGAACATACATTTCTTCGTGTTTCATAGATGCAGAGTAAAATCAGCTTGGCAAACATTTTAGCTAAGACAATATAATCGCTCCTCCTGAGGAGCAGTCAAGGTAGCTCAGGGTATACAGCATGGGGTCAGAGCGGGTGGAGGGTTTTACATCCCTCTTTTACAATGCCCCAACCTCAGCTTCATACAGTATCAGACTGCTGTCTGAATTCTCCAAGTCACAGAAAAACAAGAATCAAATAAAAACAAAAAAAGAACACGAAGGAAAACAGATTTATTTGATCTAAACCACTCAAAATGATTTGGAAAAGCTAACAGTCAAATCCAGCAGCAGATCTCTTAGCTGCAAGATGTCAGCCCTGGTGTCTGGGAGGCAGATGTAAAATACCAAACCTTCAGAAGGAGTCCGTATTTCAAAGGTCCAGAAGGGGCTAAAAGAGAAGAGACCACAAGAGAGGTTACTTTATCACGTCATGTAGCTTGCTTCCCTGCTGCCGCTGCCACTTGTCACGCTTCTATGATGCATACTTTCCTTCCCCCAAACCAATTTCTACAGTAATAAAAAAAATAAAAACCTGCAAACAACTAAAGGAGTATCAAGGAAAAGGAAAAAAAAAAGCTGTTACAAGGTTGAGTGGCTCCTGGTATGGTCTGTGGCAGGAGTCATATATTTTGCCTAATTAAGATAAGGCTGTTGCTTCTTTGCAGATTTCACTAATACAGAATTTATTGATGCAGCATTACACAGCATTTTAAAGTGATAAAATACAGCTGACGCAGAAGCCAAAGGCACCCTGAACTGAAAACTGGAGAACACGCTAATTGAGACAGATCTCTAGGCTTTGGCTGAGCATGAGTGCTTGCCACTGAATCCAGTATCTGGTCCCAATTCAGGGAAGCAAGTACTTCAAGTGCTGATTTAAAAATCATCCCTGCCAGTTTTGACTTAGGCACAAGTGTTTGCACTTAGCCCAGGTGTTCGGGCAGATTCCTGTGCGCCATTTCCAGCAGTTTAGCACGCCACAGATCCAGACTGGGAGCTGTAAAAGCATCAAGAGGCAGCACATTTGAAAACCATGCCCTAAATACGCACTGGATGATCCAGCCCCCCTCAGCTGTTGAATATTACGGTGTTTTGGGGTTCTGGTTCAGGCTACAAGCACCATGGCACAAGGACAATGAGCTTTTTAGATACAAGTCCTCAGACAGCTGCAGAACTGTGCACGCTACCAACACATTGTGGAGAGGTTTTGCTCCAAAGAACCTGGAATACAACGCACAGTTCCACAAATCTTATTCAAATTAGTGCAAAGGGGAACAACTTTCAGGCAGAAAGAGCCCTTTTTCAAGCTAAATCTGAAGTTTCCTGAGCAATGCTTGCTAATGGAAACCAGATGACATTTCTCTTGCAAAAGGCACTGATTGCTCCGTAATATACATGATAATGTCTGACCTGAATTAGAATCACCTGCAAGCAGCAGCTCACACCAGCATTCAGATGTCAAGGCAAGTGCCTATTTCCAGATTCAGCTCCTCAGTAGCCCAGGAGTGGAAGCAGATGCAAACACGCGTGCTGGCAGAGTTATTAGAAGACACCAAACTTCAAAACAGCTTTTTCTTCGCCGTTTGATAAGTTGCACCACGCTGATTGAAGTCATGTCGCTTCGCATTGCGCCCAGTTAAAGCCCGACGTGTTGTGATACAAGATAGAGTTGAACACAACAACCCGCTAGCTCATGTTTAATCCAGTCTCCATTTGCCATGGATGCTGATTATCTCTGAGATTTACGAAAACAACCGTGATAAATTACTTGACAAACAAGATTAAAATCCCTGAAGTTCTTTTATTGTTTCCACTAGCTTCCAGGCATCAGAAATGCTATGTCACATTAATCGAAATTCCCTTTAACTCTTTTAGACTTGCAACGTCAAGTCTGGCTTGTTCCAATTACTTTCAAATCAGAATATTATTCTATATATGCATATTGCACAATGTCTCAAAACCATTCTCAAGGGAAATAATTGCATTTCTTTCTAAGTTGACAAACCACCTTGCACCCCAGAATCTGCTCTGCACATTTACAGCATTAGAGGCAAATGGTAGGTAGGTAGGTCTGCAACCATGCACAAATAAAAGCTTAAAACAACCACAAACTGCTCCTGTCAACTCTGCAAGGAAAAAATTAAATCAAATCGAGCACGGTCCCACTTAATTATTTTAAACGGAGCATTCAGAGTAATGTTTTAACAACTGGCTGGTGGCTAAAATGCTGGCCCAACACAAATCCCTCTGCTGATGCCTGCTGCGTGCCATTGTTTCAAAACAAGCGCCCAAATCAGAATGCAAAATGCAGCACGAGAAGTGTCAGACTTTTTGGCCCTGTTCAGATGAATGCCCTGAAATGCCTACGCTTCCAACAGTGTTTTTATCTAAACAGACCTCCCGTTTCTGCCAACTGGACAGCAAAGCTTTATCAGCCCAGGTTTTCCAAATCTTCTGCCAGCGACCTTCTTGGTTTTCCATCATGCTGAAAATATTGCAGAAACATTTCTCCTCGCTGTCCTGCCTTCGTGTTAGGGCTGCTCCAGGTAGAAAATGGACAAAAAGTCACTGCAGTGAGATTACTGTTATTGCTACAGTAGCAGCTCTGAGTTATTATTCCAATTATGTACTAATTAGAAGAAGAAGACACTGCTGATAGATTTTTAGGCAAAGTGTTATTTTATTTTTTTTTTTAAGTAACATTATGCTGTTGACATAGGGTAGGGAAAAAAATAGGTCATTCATTGGTCTTGTAAATAAGCTAATAGCTCAGGGAATTTGGGGAACAAGTGAGAAATCAGCTGAGGATTCCAACTCGAATACCATCCTGAATGAATTTATAACCCTCTATACAAAAATAGATACTTGTCATGCAAAATGCATCTAACAATAAAATGAACCAAGATAATACTGCTTAAGATGCCCAGCATACACGTGCATGTATATATATTAGATTAACATATGGTATAAACGTAGACTTCTAATTAACACAATATATGGACGGCATTTGTCGGATCCCACTGGTAGGGCTAAGTCAGACTCTTGCCCCCTATGAGCCATGGGGAGGAGGAAAAAAGGGGATATACACAAATCAGAAATGGGTTCCCAAGCGTGTCCTGTTTGGAAATCCCTGACTTACTCAAAACTTCAAGAAATCAGTCCAAAAAACCCAGAGGCCATGTAGTCTACATGATTTTTATTATTATTACTATTATATATATATATATATATTTTTAAAGATCAGCATGTCTTTGAGTAGTTTTACCACTTTAAGCAGACTTGTCTTGAAAACAGTTTTCAGAGTTTTAACATTACCATACATCTCTCTCAATTTCTATCTTGATTTCGATCAAACCCAGAAAGCCAACCAACTAAAAAGCTATTCTTTATGATTGGGTCCTTACCTGTACTTACAAATTTCAATGGAAATCAAATCAATCTCTGCCAAGAGTGAACATCGGTTATTAGGAACAAAAGTTAAGCAGCATAATCAAGGTATTCTTTTTCACCTGACACTTTGGAACTAGTCTATTACAATCCAAACAAAGGAAAATGTATCGTGCCATCAGACATGGGACGTGGAAAATGCAAGTCACAGGATGAGATCAAGATATGCTATTACAAAACCTTCCTTATGATTAAAAACTGTCTAAAAATGGTTGTGAGGTTAGGAAGAGATGAGTTGGAAGCTTTCCTTCGCTGAGCCTGTTCCCCTTCCTGTGAGATTTAGACAAATCAGAAAGGTAAAATGTTGGATGTCATTACCAAGTAGCACCCAAGGACATCAGGCAGCTCTGCCCTGCACCCACGAGCTCATCCTTTTTGTGGCTGCAGTCACAGAAACGTGGCTGCAGCATCAGCTGGGCAGCCTTTGGTCAACGCACAGCTCCTAAGGACATCGTCGCACTCTCTGAAAGCCCCCAAATGTTAATCTAATTGGAATACAATGGGTACAGTTCATGCAGCTAACTCTATTTTTTAAAAATCAGAAAAGAAAAAATAGATTTTGTACAGGAGGGTTCATAGCTTTCGGTTCCTTCTGAAAGCTTTCTGGAACCTACTCACAAACAAACAAAAAAGGACAAAAGAGATTTATACAAATCTAAAGACAAGACAAATGTTTTCATTTTAAATAATTCATACTGTGTTTTTAACCTGACTTTGGCTACCAACTTCTTGTTTAACAGTATCACACATTGTCATACAAAAAATATTTCTCGACTGTCCCAGTGGGACATAAGGAATCACAAAATACCCTGTTTTAAGGGGAGAAGCCATCACACAAAGTCCAAACTCAAAAGGGGAAGAAGAAAATGAAGCATTTGGCTGCCAGCTGCAGTCTGCTGGGAAGGCTGTGGATGGCTGATGTGTTTAGGTCTAGAAAAACAGAATAAAATAATTCCCACATATTTTAGAAAAGGAAGAAATGATGTTCAAGAATAGGCAACAAGGAGGCACCTGCTCATGCCTTCCTAACATGATCTGGGTGGCTGATCTTAGACCAGAAGCTTCCTTCTGCCCCACCACGTGCCCAGCCTGGCCCCATCAGCTTTTACACCACGAGCTGCCAGGCTCTGACCAAATTTATGTTCATCAATGAACGTGTGCATGTGGAGCATTACAACATACCTTAGCTGCTCACGAATCTCCTTCGAGGAAACCTTCTCCTGGCCTTGTACGCTGACCCCAAAGCCTGAGCTGCCCTTTGCGCCGCGTGGCACAGAGTGGTAGCTGAGTTTAGGAGTCACCTTCCCCACAAATTAGCTGCCCTGCCACTAATAATGCTTACAAAGTGCACCCTGCCCAGTGCTTTCACCATTGATTTGTGTTGGCTGGTTGGGCCCCCAAAGGGGAAAGAGGGCACAAATAGTGGAGATGATAACATGTA